>NW_019154150.1:10867001-11269963 GCF_002288905.1 Enhydra lutris kenyoni
TGCGGGGGGCCGGGCCGGCGGGTGGCCGCCGCGCCGCGCACCCATGGACGGCCCGGCCATCATCACCCAGGTGACCAACCCCAAGGAGGACGAGGGCCGCGCGCGGGGCGCCAGCGAGAAAGGTGAGTGGGGGCGCGGGCGGGCGGCCGCGGGCTGGGGGCGGGCGCACTCCCCGCGCCGCCGCCGGAGTTGGGCGCCGCGCGCCCGCACGGGCCTGGGGGAGGGTTGCGCCGGTGGCGGAGGGTGCGTGGGTGTGGGGGTGTGCCCGCGGGCTGGGCTGTGAGCGGGTGACGGTGACCCTGACGGACTGCGAGTTTGGGTTTGCGCTCCGCCGACGGAGAAGTTGTGAGCGCGCGCGCGCGCGCGCGTGTGTGTGTGTGTGTGTGTGTGTTGCTGGCAGGCTGTGAGTGAGTGTGCCCTGGTAGGTTTTGCGTGTGCAAGGGACTGAGAGGTGGTAAGGGGGTGTGGTGTGCACCTAACAGAGAGGTGCTGAGTACGCTGTGCACCTGACAGGTTATGAGTGTGTATATGTGCCTGGTGGATTCTGAGTGTGAACTTACGTGTGTGTGCACGCACCAACTGAGATTGTAAAGGTGTGTGTGCACCTCCCAGAGAGGTTGTGAGTGCAGGTTTTCCTGTCGGGCCATGAGTTTTTGTATGTACCTTATGTAGAGGTTTTGTATGTAGCTAAGAGGTTGTGAAGTAAATATGTGTGTGTCTGCATGAGCGTGAGCCTGCAGTTCTATGTGTGTTCCCTCCTGACGGAGTTTGTATGTGTGCATTGTGTGCCCACACCACCCAGCTGGCAGGTTGAGTAAATTGTGTCCATGGACAGGAAGGTATGTGTTTGGGCACTCATACACATGAAGGCTGTGTGCCTGCGTGTGTCGTAGGTGTGCAGCATTGAGGCTGTGTGTTTGGGTGTTTTAATTGGTGGTGCAAGTGCTGGAGCGAAGAGGGGATGGTCAGTGCCTAAACCATCCCCCTCTTTTTCGACTGTGCTGTCTCAGTGACACCAGCTTGTTGGGACTGCCAGCAAGGTCTGGTTCTCCCTGGGTCCTTTTAGGGTCTGCCTCTAACCGGCACTCATAGGGGCCTCACAGGGGCCTCACGGTACCCGGTATGTCTCTTTCCTCTGTGCTGCAATGCCTGGTTTGGTTTCAGCACATTTGACTCCACCGCTGTCTTCTCTTTTCTTCTGGTTGTTCTTCTTTGTGTCTCTGTCCCTCTCTGAGACTTGGGCCCCTTTGTCATATGCCCTGCTTACTGTCCCTCTAGTGAGTTGTCCTGAGGTTTTGAAGGACTGAGGAATCTGGCTTGGTCGTTCTGGTGACTAAAGCCCTGCCTCCCTCTCTTCCTGCTATGCACCCCAAAAACATCTGGATTGATATCAGGAGCAGCCTGCCAGGACATCCTCCCCTCACCCAGTCTTGTCTGACCACAGCCAACTTTGGGAAAGAATCAGATTTCTTTCCTTGTGTTAGCATCCTCTCTGTGCCCGTGGGGTGAGGTGTGCAGCCTTTCTGAGGAAGGGGGCATGGGGTGGGAGAAAACAAGCCTCTGTCTCTTTCCAAGCAAGGACCACTGGGCAAGGCCATCAGAAAATGCAAGAAACCGCCAGAGGTACCCTCAGACTGGGGATTTATCAGTGCATTTGCACTTTTGTGGGCCATAAACATTGTGTCTGCAGACTTGTTTTCTTTTATGTAGAATTAGAAATCGAACTCCCCCAGGCATTTTTCTGTGCCTTACAAATTGGCTAAAAAATTATGCAGAGAGGGTGCTTCAGGTGAATCTCTTTTGTCTCCCTCGTGCCCAGGTGGGCAACACATAGGTTCCTGCCATTGAGGGCTGTCAGCTCTTGGGGCCCTGGTGTGCATGCTCTGGGCTGGGTGTGTCCTCTTGGGGAAGGATTAGTGGGAGGCATGAAGGTGGTTTGATATCTGTGCTTCTCACTCACTCTGGATTGAGTGCTTTGTGTGATGCTTTGCCAGAGAGAAAATCCACAGCTCTTATGAGGAGAGGTGTGGCATAAAGCAGGGAAATATTTGTCAGGGCCTCAGCCCTCCTGCTGTCCCCGATCTGAGTCTTGGAGCAGGATCCTCCCCAACTTTCTCTTTTCCTCTAGCTGTGAGGCTTTTTAAAGTAGAATCAATTGAGCCAAAATCCAACCATGTACAAATACTCAAGGATGGTGCTTGTTCTCTTCAACCTGTTTACTTTGCTTTTCATGACGATCTTTTATTATCTTTAATAGTTTATTTTGTTTGTTTTCTAGTGTCAGGTCGGCTGATTGTTAACTGGTTAGGTGAATACTTGCTGCTCTGGGATAGAGTGGCTATCTAGAGCAGGTTCTTCTTGCTGAAGCATTAAAACAGTGCTCAATTCAGCTTTTCACTTTAAAAAATGGAAAAAAATTGGTCAATTACAATGTGGCAATAAACTTAAAAGCTAGACTTTGGAACAGCTTCTTCAGATTCCTAATGCACTAAACAGGTTCAGCAGTGTTTCTAGCTTAAGCACGTTGATCTGTTTAGTATATGTGCTGCCGAAGCGAGCACACGTTGATCTATTTAGATAGGCACAATATATTTTACATAATTTTAATTTTAGGTAAACACTTGATCATTTTATTTTTATTTACAGGGCCTGGAATGTTATAAGTTTTGGGGATAGGAAAGAAACTATTAGTTTTGTTTTTTTTTTAAGATTTTATTTATTTATTTATTTGTCAGAGAGAGAGAGAGAGAGAGAATACAAGTAGGCAGAGTGGCAGGCAGAGGCAGAGAGAGAAGCAGGCTCCCCACTGAGGAAGGACCCGATGTGGGACTCTATCCCAGGACCCCGGGATCATGACCCGAGCTGAAGGCAGCGGCTTAACCGACTGAGCCACCCAGGCATCCCAGAAACTATTAGTTTTAAAAGTTTATTTTCATCATTTATTCTGTGAAACAGGAATAAAAAATGCTGCTCTTGGATTTGATATGAGGGTTAAGTGAGATGATGTATATTAAGGACTCTGCCTCATGTGCCACTATCCCATAAACCTTTCTTTAGGTGTAGATTTGTAAAACAAACAAACAAACAAACAAAAAACCACAATAGCTAATAAATGTGGGCTATGGTGTTTTGCACGAGTTGAATTACTTCTTGACACATTGCCACGTGGTGGTGCACTGCTTGGAGACGACTGTCAGGATTGTCACTGTGCCTGGCCTGTCAGGGAAGATTTATTTCTTAGTTGTGTTTGATTTCGTTGATAGTATAAAGATGCAGAGACAGATCTCCCCGTGAGTTCAACTCAGCCTGCTTTGCTATCCAGAAATTTACAAATCAATAAGGAAAAGCTACACAATGCAGTAGAAAAGTAGAAAAGGGAGATATGAACAAGGAAGTCATAGAAGAGGCAATCTGTTCAATAAATATATGAAATGATGCTCATTTTCATGTGAAATAGTTGCTTACATCAGCTTGGTAAAGCATTTACATGACAACAAAGTAAATAAAAGTTTTTGGAAATGGATAGTCTTACAGACTTTTGTTAGAGAATAAAGTAAGCACAGACTTTTTAGAGAGTATTTTAGTACTGAATTCTTTAGGAACCCATTTGGCTGCAAGTAAAAGAAAACCAGGCTCATACTCTGGCTTAACCAAGAGGAGTTTATTTTTACATAACAAATAGTCTGGAGGTAAGCTCCTGCTGGTTTCGGTTAGGCTACTCACTGATAGCAGGACTGACATCACGTTGATTCTCTAGGCTTTCCTCAGTGTAACATGGCTGCCACCCCTCCAAACACCACAGCCACCTTCAGGGCAGGAAAAAAGGGACAGTGCCAGTCATGTCGATCCCTTTTACCTGGCTCAGCAAACTTTGGGGGATGTTTACTTAGCTAGAACTTGGCCACAGGGCCACCCCTAGCTGCAAGCAAAGGGAATTTCTAGCTTTTTCAGCCTTTGTTATGGGAAGCAGGAGATGATTAGAAATGGGTGGGAACAGGTATTGGTTCAGGCAGTCAACAATATTGGCCATACCTTCAAAGCTTCTGTTCTACTTCTGGGTTTTTCTTCTAGAGAACTGTCCTCATAGGTGATCAAAGAAACATATACAAGCATTTTCACTGATGGGTACATTACTTGCATGGCAAAAAAAAAATCCATTCTGAGTTTTTTTTTTATAAGGTGAGAAATTCAAGTTCAGGATTTTTGTTTGTTTTGTTTTGCCTCTGGCTGTCTAATTACTTCAATCACATTTGTGGGAAAGGCTATCCTTCCTCTTTTGAATTTTTTTTGCATCTCTATCAGTTCAGCATAGTTGTGTAGGTCCCCTTCTGGGTTCTTGAGTTTGTTCCTCTGATTGCTGTGTCTGTACCACTGTCTATGCTGTGCAGTCTTGATTACCAGAGCTATGTATTAAGTCTTGAAATAGGATAGACTGATTCCCCCAATTTTTTGCTTTTTCAAAAATTGGTTTTAGCTGTTCTAGTTCTGTTGTTTTTCTATATGCATTTTACAATTTTGTCTATATATATATATATACATATATATATATATATATATAAGAAGTCTTATTGAGATTTTGATAGGAATTATATTAGACCTATATAAAAATTTGGGGAGAACTGACATCTTTACGATGTTGAGTCTTACAGTCCACGAACACATTATGTTTCTCTATCTATTTAGATATTCTTTGATTCTTTCATCAGGGTTGTGTAGTTTTAAGCATATAAGTCCTGTTGATGTTTTGTTAGATTTACATTTAAATGTTTCTCTCTAAGATTTTATTTATTCATTTAGGAGAGAGAGCAAGCATGGGAGAGCATGAGCCAGGGGGTGGGGTAGCCAGAGAGGGAGAAACAGACTCCCCACTGAGCGGGGAGCCCCATGCTGGACTGGATCCCAGGACCAAGGGGATCATGACCTGAGCCGAAGACAGAAGCTTAGCTGACTGAGCCACCCCAGGCGCTTCTCTCTCTTTTTAAGTGATTGTTTGTACTTTCAATTTTGGTCCAAGTATTCAATGCTAGTATGTAGAAATATAATTGATTTTTGTATGTTTGTCTTATATCCTGTGATCTTGCTGAGTTCGCATATTAGTTATAAGAAGCTTTGTAGATTTCTTGCCTTTTTTACATAGACAAACATATCAGCAAATAAAAACATTTATATTCCTTCATTTCTGAGTTGTAAACTTTTTATTTCTTTTTCTTGCTTTATTGTACTCACTAGAACTTCCAGAAGTATGTTGAACAATAGTGGAGAGATTGGACGACCTTGCCTTGTTCTCAGTGGGAAGCCATTCAGTCTTTTACCATTAAGTATAATGTCAGCTGTAGGTTTTTTTGTAGAAAATCTTTATCAGGTTGAGGAAGTTTCCCTGTATTCCTTTTTTTTCTGAAAGCTTTTATCGCAAATGGGTGTTATTTTGTCATGTACTTTTTGTGCATCAACTGATATGATTGTGTGAGTTTTTGTCTTTGGTCTGCTAATGTGGTAGATTATATTGATGGAGTTTTGAATATTGAACCAGTCTTCCATCCCTACAATAAACCTCATGGCTTTATGAGGTATATAATTCTTTTTATATATTGATGAATTCTATTGAAGAATTTTTACATCTGTATTCATGAGTGATACTGTTTCTTCTTTTGTATTGTCTTTAACCTGGTTTGGTATCAGCTTCACAAAATAAATTGGGAAGTGTTCTTTCTCTCCTCCCCCCCCCCACCCCCCCCACCCCCTGGAAGAGATTATGCAGAATAGGTGTTAATTCTCCAGTTAAATCATCTGGGTCTGGAGATTTCTTTTGGGGGAGTTTTTAACTACAAATTCAATTTCCTTAATATTTATAGAGCTATTCAAATTATCTCTTTCAGATTGGCTAAGTTAGGGGTGTTTTTTTTTTTTTTCAAGATTTAATCCATTTCATACAATTTGTCAAATTCATGTGTAGAGTTGTTTATACTGTCATTCCCATATTACCTGTTTGTTTGATGCCTGCAGAGTTTGAGGTGATATACTTTGTTTCAGTCTTGATATTGGTAATTTTTGTCATTCTTGCTAGAGGTTTCTCAATTTTCTTGATCTTTCCAATGACCAAGTTCTTTGATTCATTAATTTTCTCTGTTGCTTTTATGCCTTCAACTTTGATGATTTCTGTTATTTCCTTTATTATTTCCTTCCTTCTGCTCAATTTGAGTTTATTTTGCTCTTTTTCTCGGTTCTTGGAGGAGAGCTTAGATTATTGATTTGAGACTTTTCTTCTTTTCGAATGTATGCATTTAGTGCTACAAATTTTTCTCTTAACACTACTTTTGCAATGTTCCACAAATTCTGATGTTACATTTTCTCTTTCACCCAGTTCAATGTATTTTTTAAAAATAGACTACTTTTTAGAGAAGTTTCAGGTTCATAGTGAAATTGAGTAGAAATTAGATAGAATTCCCATCTAGTGTTGACCCCACACATGCACAGCCTCCCCCCCCATCAGTTTCCTGCACCAGAGTGGTGCATTTACTACAGTCTGTGAACCTGCATTGACACATTGTTATCACCCAAGTCCACATTTTGCATTATTTCTCACTCTTGGTGTTTTACATTCTTTGGGTTTTGATAAATGTGCAATGGCATGTATCCACCATTAGAGTATCATACAGAATAGTTTCACTGCCCTAAAAATCCTCTGTGTTCTATTTATTCATTCCTCCCTCCCCGCAACCCCTGGCAACCACTGATCTTTTTACTGTTTCCATAGTTTTGCCTTTTCCAGAATGTTACATAGTTGGAATCATACAGTATGTAGCCTTTTCAGATTGGCTTCTTTAACTTGGTAATATGCATTTAAGCTTCCTCCATGTCTTTTCATGGTTCATTTCTTCCTAGTATAAAATAATATACCATTGTATGAATGCCCGTAGTTTTTCCATTTACCTACTAAAGGACATCTCAGTTGCTTCCATGTTTAGCAGTTATGAATAAAGCTGCTGTAAACATCTGGGTGCAGGTTTTCCTGGAAACAAAAGTTTTCAGCTCCTTTGGATAAATAGCAAGGAGCACCATAGTAAGAATATTTTTAGTTTTGTAAGAAACTTGCCAAACCGTCTTGCAAAGTGGCTGTACCATCTTTAGTTTTCAGAAGTTTAGTTATGCCTTGGTGTGAATTTCTGTTTTGTTTTGTTTTTAGATTTTTATTTATTTATTTGACAGAGGGAGAGAGATCACAAGTAGGCAGAGGGGCAGACAATGAGAGAGGGGGAAGCAGGCTCCCTGCAGAGTAGAGAACCCAAATCGGGGCTTGATCCCAGCACCCTGAGACCATGACCTGAGCTGGAGGCAGAGGCTTAATCCACTGAGCCACCCAGGCGCCCCTTGGTGTGGATTTCTTTGGGTTTGTCCTGTTTGGAATTAGCTCAGTTTCTTGAGTTTGTTGTATGTGTCTCTTGCCAAATTTGAGAAGTTTTCAGCCATTATTTTCTGAAATGCTTTTTCAGCATCGTTGTTTCTCTTCTCTGGGACTCTGATGACACAAATATTAAATTGTTTGCTGTAGTCCACGGGTTGGTCAGTACTAACTATTCTTTTTTCTTTTCTATTAATTCAGAGTGGGTAATTTCTACTGTTCTATCTTCAAGTTCATCAATTTGTTCTTAGTTCCCTCCATGCTGCTATGTAGCTCCCATCCACTGAGCTTTTTATTTCAATTTTTATATCTTTTAGTTCTAAATCTTCCATTTAGTTTTTCTTTACATCTTGTATTTCTCTCCTGAGGCTTTCTATTTCTTTGCTGAGCCTTTCTATTTTCCTCATTTGCTTTAAGTGTCACTAATTGCTTTTATCATAGCTGCTTTAAAAATCTTTGTCAGATAAGTATGACATCTCTGTCATCTTGGTGTTGGCATCTATTGATTGTCCCTTTTCATTCAATTTGAGAATTTCTGGTTCTTGGTATAATAAGTGAATTACAGTTGAAACCTGGACGTTTTCATACTGTGTTATGAGACTCTGGATCTTATTTAAACGTCTGTTTTATTTGGTTTTCTCTGAACTGCTGCAGCAGAAAAGGGAGAGCACTGCCTCATTATGCCAGATAGATGTAGAAGCCCAGGGTCTCTACTTGGCCTCTTTTGACATACTGCTGGGCATGGAGGGAGTTTCAGCTCCCACACAGTCTATTGAACTACAGTGGGAGTGGTCTTATTACCACTGGGTGATGGGAAAGCCCTGACTCTTCCTTTGCCTCCTCCGACACCACTACAATGGGAGAGGAGTACTTCATTATTCTAGGTAGGGATGGAAGTCCAAGCTGGCCACATGGTCTCCACAGACACCTCTGGGAGACAGGGAGGCCATTTACCAGTTGTCAGGGATGAAAGTCCCTTCTCCCTATTTGGCCTTCTCTGACACTACCCCAGCCTCCTTACACCTTGATGAGAGTGGAATTCTAGGTACCCGTCAGATTTTGTTGGCATGGGTGAAATTGGAACTACACGGTATGTGTGTTCGGGGTGGGGGTGTTTGGCTACAATAGAGTGGTTGTTGTCTGAAAGTTTTCTTTTTTGCTAGACTATCCCTTTTCTGGGCCTTTGGTTATAAAGAATAGTCTTTTGAGGGAACCCTTGCTTACAGCTCTTGGGGTTCACTTCATGTAGCTTCTGCAGCTAAGTCTGGGCTGTTACAGAGAAAAAGAAACCCCAGAGATCACTGCAATGTCATTTCAAGTCTCAAAGTCCCTAGCTGGTCTATCTTCTTTCCACCTTTCAGAGTCTTCTTATGTTTACTTTATAAACAGTTTCCGGGGTTGTTAGTTATATTTAGTGGAAAGAATAAGAAGAAATATGTCTATGCCATGTACCTGGAAGCAGAAGCCCCCTGATTAGCTTTTACACTGATCCAAATTGGTATTTTAAGGAAGACTGGAGTTGGAAAGCTGTCATTTTAAAGGTTTATTTCAACATTGTGTAATGTAAAAGTCAAAGTGAGTTCGTGCTTTGAGAATCTTGACTGTCCCCTAAAAAGAGACATGATAATGAATTCAGTGTAAAATCAAGGCTAGATCAGTAGGGCTTCAGTGACAACTGTTGTTTAAATAACCTTAAAAAGATGCATTCATAAGCTTTGGTCTTAACACCAGAATTTTAAATCAGAGTTCATAACATCTTGATTTAAATATATTTTTGATCTAATATTCCATTTGATTGGCAAGCATGTTTAAACTCATATCTTCAATTTTATTGCTCAAGCAAGAAAACATCAGTTTAAGTAAATAGAAATGTTTTCATAGGTTAAACACAAAGGAGCTTATCTCTGGATTTAGCACTTATGACCACCCTCCCCACCCCCAACATGGCTTGCTGGCCAGTGACTGGAAAAGTCTGCTTTCAGTATGGGCTGTTCTGGAAGGAGGTTTTAGGGCTTTAGAAACTGGCATAGACTGCATTTGACTATTGGAGAGTAACCCCATTTGGAATGGCAGGACTGGGTTTTCAGGAGGGACCACAGAACCTCGAGTTTAATTCTGAGGTATGTATGTATTTACTTACCTACCTGTCTTCCAGTTTTATTGAGATATAACTGACATCCAGCATTCTTTAAGGTCAAGTTATATGGCATGATGACTTACATACATACATATTGTGAAATGATTACTACAGTAAGTTTAGGTTATGGCCTTCTCCTTGTGTAATTGCAAAACAGAAAAACTTCCTTTTTTTTTTCTCATGGTAAGAACTTCTAGGATTTACTCTCTTAGCAACTCGGAAATATACCATACAACAGTGTTAACTGTAGGCATCGTTTTGTACATTATATCTCCAGTGCCTATTTATCTTGTAACTGGGAGTTTATAAGTTTGTACCTTATAATCATCTTTACCCAGTCCTCCTCCCCAGTTCCCTGCCTCTGGCAGCCACAAATCTGACCGTTTTTTTCTATGAATTTTGTTTTTTTTTTTTTTTTGGATTCCTCATATGAGTGAGATCATACAGTATTTATGTTTGTCTGACTTATTTCACTTAGCATAATGCCCCTAAAGTCCATCCATGTTGTAACAAAGGGCAGGATTTCCTCCTTCTTCAGAGCTGCATACCATTGCATTGTATAGGCATACACTACATCTTTATCCATTCCTCTATCCATGGACACTTAGATTGTTTCCATGTCTTGGCTGTTGTGAATAATGCTGTAATCAACGTGGGCAGAGGTCTCTTTGAGACAGTGATTTTGTTTCCTTTGGATATATACCCAGAAGTGAGGTAAATGCCTCTTTCTCTTTTAGTGATGTTGAGGGTTGAGGAAGTGGGATACATGACATTGCCAGTGGGTTCACTGGAACTAACAGAGGTCAGGAAACATTCTGGCCACCAGTGATTCTAGATTTAAATATACATATGTATTTTTAATATATATTTTTTTCACTTGCTTTGTCAGTAATGTATGGTGCCAAGGTAGGGAATGTAAGGAGTCTCTTGAGTAATATTAAAGGTATGAGATATACCTTTGATTTTATTTTCCAGATCTTAAATCTTGATTTATCAGGTGTTTGAGGTTTAGTATTTTTAATGACCTGCCTTTCTTTTATAAAATCTACTTTCTTTAAATAGTTTTCTTCCCTTTAATCTTTTAACATACATTTTCCTATTTTCAAAAAAGTGAGGATACATTTTGTGCTATATTTAAAATAAAATTAAGCAAATATTTGCCTTTATGGCTCTGAAATGACATCATATAATGGAGCAAAGGCTTAGGAACTGTTTGTAGCACTGGGTTGGGATGTGGACATTTTTGTATTTGGGATCAGGACTGAAAACACTAGTGGCATAGTTCTCTGAAACAGGGACATAATAAACAGTGGTCTTTATGGATGCTAAGGATTATGTAATCACCTAAGTAATAGCTCATTTTGATTCTGAGTAGCTGCTTCAAGTTAAAAGCTGAAAGGTTTCTTTGTAATTGTGATTTGTATTAAGGCTATTTGCCAAAATGTTTTAAAATCCTGGTACTTAAAGCACTTTAAAAACTGAAGAGAAGTGGGTTAACATTTGATGATGGATACTATTCTTATTTTTCCTGATTAGTATTTAACCAAAGCTTTAAATGTTTCAGGGTGTCTTGAAGAGCGAACTACACCACCTTGTCAGCAAGGCTTGAATAAAATGTAGCCTTTTAGTACCAGAGAGAAGTGAGTGTTCCAATAAGAATGTACACTGTACTTGACATTGTATAGAATATCTCTTGCATTCTGATCAAGATTCAGCTTTCATGCTTAGCATATCATTACATTTGTTCTAAGGATTTGGCTCACTTATGTTTAAGTCAGAAACCATTGACCTTAATTCCATAGACTTCAGTCAGAGCCATATTTTCTTTCCTCATTTTGAGGAAACAGCTCAACACATTCATTTTGGTTTTGGTTAGAACAAATACATTTCATAGCAGTCATCAAACAAGTGTGCAATTTGAGTAGCTTATTAACTCTGCTAGGTGTTTAAAGTTATTAGTGAGCATTAATTTTTCTACACTGCAGTATACCCTGTGTCACTGCCGTAGGCCTGACTTCTTTTTGAATTTTTTTAAGTTTGCTTTTATATCCAGGTAAATTTGCATACGATAGAAATCACTCTTTTTGGTGTACCAAGGTTACAAATTTCTGTGAGTGTTGACAAACTCAGGCAGCTGGATATCTACCTCCACAGTTAAGGCAGAGAATACTTACATTGGTCTCAAAATACTGCTGGTACCCCATTATACCTATCCTCCCTCTACACTCAGCCCCCAACAGTGATCTCTTCTCTCCCTTATTGTTTCTTTGCCTTTTCTGGAATGACATATACTAAATGGAATCAATATGTAGCCTTTTGAGTTTGGCCTCTTTCATTTAACCTGATGCTTTTGAAACTCAATCAGATGGTTGCATGTATCTCCTTTTTTGTGTGTTTTATTACTGGGTAGTATTCGCTTGTATGCCATAGTTTAAAAGTATATGTTGCACTTTATAAAAAAATTTCCAAATTATTTTCCAAAGTGGTGGTACCATTTTGCATTTCCATCAGCAGCGTATGGCAGTACCAGTTCAGCTCTGCTTCCCTGCTGGTACTTGGCACTGTCAGTTTTTAATTTGAGTTGTTGTAGTAGGTTTCTAGTGGTAGCTTGTCATGGTTTTAATTTGTATTTCCCTAACAACTGGTAGTGCTGAGTTCTTTTTATGTGCTTGTGTGCCAGGTAAATAAATTCCTTGTTAAGTTGTCTATTCAAATTGTTGCCCAGTTTTAGAAAATGGGATCGTTTGATTTCTTTCTTTCTTTCTTTCTTTCTTTCTTTAAAAATTTATTTATTTGAGAGACAGAGAGTGCATGTGAGGGGCAAAGGGAAAAGGAGTGAGAGAAACCTCAAGCAAACTCCCCTCTGAGTGCTGAGCTTGACACGGGGCTCCATGCAGGGCTCGATCCCAAGACCCTGAGATCATGACCAGAGTCAAAATCAAGAGTTGAACTCTCAACCTGGGCACCCCATGAATTGTTTGATTTCTTTTATTGAGTTAGAAGGTTCTTTATATATTCTGGATACACATTCTTCGTTGAATGTGTTTTACAAGTGTTTTCTCTCAGTTTTTGGTTTGTCTTTTCATTCTCTTAGCAGTATCTTTTATTTTCCAGTTTTTAACTGTAGTGAAATACGTACAACATAAAATTTACCATCTTACCATTTTTAAGTGTACAATTCAGTGGCGTTAAGTACATTCAACACTGTTGAGCAGCCATCACCACCATCCATCTCCAGAACTCTTTTCATCCTGCAGCACTGAAACTTTGTACCCATTAAACACTAACTTCCCCTTCCCCCCTCTCCCTAGCTCCTGGCAACCACAATTCTACTTCCTGTCTCTAATTTTAACTCTCCTGGGTACCCCGTGTAAAAGGAATCAGGTAGTATCTGTCTTTCTATGACTGGCTTATTTCACTTACTATAATGTCGTCAAGGCTGATCTGTGTTGTAACATGCATTACAATTCCCTTCCTTTTTAAGGCTGCGTAGTATTCCATTGTATATACAGTCAGTTGACCCTCGAATGATTCAGAAGTTAAGGGCACTGACCTCCTGATGCAGCTGAAACTCTACACATAACTCTTGACTCCATGAAAACATAAATTGCTAATAGCCTTTTATTGACAGGAAGGCTTTCTGATAGCCTGGACAAACAATTAACATATATTTTGTATGTTATATGTACTATATAATATATTCTTACAGTAAAGTAGGCTAGAGAAAATATTGAGAAAATCATAAGGAAAACAAAGTACACTTACATTACCGTACTGTAAAATTCACATGTAATTGGACCCATACAGTTCAAACTATGTTCTTCGGGGCAACTGTATTATATATGTGTGCATATATGTTATATATACAGTACACACACACACACATATATATATATTGTACATATTATATAAATTTATGCATATATGGTATCTAAAATATACCACATTTTGCTTAATTATTCATTTGTCGGTGGACACTAGGTTGCTTCCATGTTTTAGTCATTGTGAATGGGTGTATATCCAAAAGTAGAATTGCCACATCGTATGGTAATTCTGTGTTTAATTTTTTAGGGCTAGCCATTACTGTATTCACTAGCAGCTACATGATTTTACATTTCCTTCAGGTATATAAGGATTCAGAATTTTCCACATCCTTGCCAATGCTTATTATTTTTAGTCTTTTTGATAGCAGCTACCATAATGGGTGTGAGATGTTGATGTCTTCTGAAGAGCAGAAATTGAAGTTTATTTGTTTGCATGTGGATGTTGCGATTGTTTCCACCTCATTTATTGAAAAGACCATCCTTTCTCTGTTGTACTGCCTTTGAACCTTTATTAAAAATCAATTGGCTGCATATATGTGGGTCTATTTCTGGATTCTGAACTCTCCTTAAATTTTAATCACCTCCTTAATGTGAAGTGGTGTTAAGCTTAATATAGTACCAGCCCTCCCTCAGAAGTAAATTTTTGGTCATGATTTAAGCAGAAGAGAAGACCAAGACATTTTACAATCTGGCAGGGAAGATTTACTCTGTATTTTGCAGTGATGGGGGCTCTTAAAGACAAGACCTATGACTTCCTCCAGTCTTTTTTTAGGACTTTTTTTTTACCCAAACAGATTTTGTACAGTATATCTTTTTTTCAAATTTAGAATTGGGGCTGAGAATTTCTTCTAATCTTGAGTACCCTTCTGGAGAAAGCTAATGCAAAAGTATGAGATAAAATAAATAAGGACTTGAATTTAAAATATAGCCTCCCATAATTATACTTGAGTATAAAAATAGTGACTATCTTGATGGAGTCTAAGAGAACAAAGGAGTAGAATAGCACTAGGACAGAGAAGTGTGGCGAAGCCCCTGTTCTGCGGAGAGGGCCTGGGCTCTGAAGGGTGTGAGGGATACCTTTCAGGCTGTCTACAGATGCCTGGGGTGGCAGAGGCAGGGAGAAGTGCTTATACTACCTGAAACAAAAGGGCAGAGCCAACTCATTCATTGGGTAGCTTCCTTTCTTTTGTCCCTAGGTAAGTAAACAGGCGAAACTTGCCCAAGAAAGAAATCCTCATCCAGGAGGTGTGACCCAGTTTGTAAAGAGCTCACAGTTGTGTTGGCCACTAATGTTAAGACGTCCCTTAGAAAATGACATAGAGATGATCCAGAGTCTCAGAGATGGGAAAGCTCAGGCAAAGGGCTAATATCCTTTTCTATCTTCCGACCTCCTATCTGGGCTCTTACTCCAGCTCTTCCTCTGTGGGGCTGCTGGAGGTCAATATCTAGAGCACAGCTCTGCTCATGCTACCGCCTGCTTACATCTGTTTCTCTGTGATTCCCCACTGGCCTCAAGATAAGAACATGTTTCGTAGCCTGTAAGCCCTTCATGGACTGACCCTGGCCCATCTTCACAGTCTCCTGTCCGGGGACTCCTCTTCTACACTGTAATGAACTACTTGCTGAGCCCAAGCAGGCTGTGGTATTTTGCTCCCGTCGTGCATGTACTGATTCACCTTACTGGGCTGCCTTTTCCATTACGTTCCTGATGGAGTCTTAGTCCTCCTCTAAGATCCAGCTCAAGCATCACCTGGTCTTGACAGCTTCTCGCGCTGCCTGAGCAGGATGCGGTAAATAGAGTGTAATGTTCAAAGGCATAGCCTTGGGTTTGAATTCCAGCTCCATCATTATGAGTTGGTGTGAACTTTGAAAAATTTCTTAATTTCTCTGAGCCTTGGTTTTATAGTAGCTAACACTTCATACGATTATTGTAAGGATTAAACAGTATAATATATGTGTGTGTGTGTGTATATATATAGGGCATATCAAAGTACATAAGTGTCTGAGAAACATTTCTTCTTGTTATTATTAATATTATTTCTAGTTCATTTTTCTGAAACATTTATTGAGCACTCATTATACATTGTTCACCCATCCCAGGTGCCTGGGATGCACAGAGAAATGAGACCTGCCCAGGTACTTGAGGTGTTCAAGCATAGTGCTCTGAGAAAAGGGCATGCAAAGTGCCATGGAAGCTACTATTTATTTTATGCCTGTTGTATGCCAAGTACTTGACATACATATCTCATTTCATCCTCCAGCAACCTTTAGATGTAGGTATTATAGTCCATATTTTATGTCCATGGAAACAGAGTCTCTGAGAGGTTAAGTAACTTGCTTATATGATACAGATGCAGACCTACCAAGTAGTAGAGCCAGGAGTTAAACCTAGTGTGTGTGACTCCGTTGAAAGGAAACTCAGGAAATATCTGGAGAATACCGTAAGCTCAAAAGATTTACATCTTGAAAGACAGCAACCATATTTTTCCAAGAGATGCTTCTTTTTGCTTCTGCCAGATGTAGCATATTTAACAGGAGAAATTCTAGGGCTCACCCAAGTTGACAGGCCACATTTTCTTACAGTTCATGCTCTGTTATTTATATAACAGATTCTGTTTCCTTGAGTCTTACTGTTAACTCTTCACCTGCTTCATATTTGTTTGTGTATTGTAAACAGAAATAAGAGAAGTTAAAGTAAAAGCCAATCGTTTTTATCTCTAGGATTCTGGGAGAAGTGATAGGTTTGCCTCTTATTATTTACACACTGTTTCTAGGTGTATCATTAAATAGAAGTGGAGTTTTGAGATGTTTTTGGAAGGAAAGAGCGCTAAGAAGACTCTTAAAGATGCTTGAATCCCATTGTACTGGTCAGAGTTCTCAGTGGCAAACCACAGAATCCATGTGAACTGTTTTAGACGAAAAGGAGTTTATCAAAAGATTTTAGTGACTTATAGGCCATCTGATGTGGCCAAAGAACCAGATTTGGCTGTTTTACAGCCAGAGCAAAATGCTTAAGTGCACCCTAGAGCTCTACTAGTAGAATACACATCTGCCCCCGCTTGCTGATGATTCAACTTAGCAGCATCACCGAAGCAGTACTTGTTCTCCCTTACAAGGGGCTCATTTTCTAGAAACTACTAGAACCAAAAGAAAGCCAATTCTTCTCCTCCTCCTCCTCCTCCTTCTTCTTTTTTTAAACAAGCTCTGTGCCCAACATGGGTCTTGAACTCTCAACTCTAAGCTCAAGAGTCGCATGCTCTGCCAGCTGAGCCAGCCAGGTGCCCCAGGAAGCCCACAGTGAAATCATATAAGGCAATCAATCAAAAGGAATAAACCAGAGTCACACCTGTTAACATGACTAAAATTTTCAAATGTAACATTGAATGAAAAAGCAAGTTCCATAGTAACAGAGTATGAAGCCATACATAAATTTGAAAACATGCAAAAACAGTTCATAGAGTATGGATATATGCATATATTGTAAAACTGCAGGAACATTCTTAGGATTGATGAACAAATCCGTAATAGTGCTTATTTCCCAAGAGGGAGGAAAGGGGATGGAATCAGGGAAGACTATTTAAGTACCTTTAGCTGTATACTGAATGCTTATGAACTATTTTTTGAGATGAATACAGCAAGATTTTAAGAGGTCCTAGAGCTGGGTAGTTGGGTACCTTAATATATAGTCATTTATTATATATATTCCTTGCACTTCTCTTATGTTTAAATTTTTCACAATTAAAAATGTTAATTCTGGACTTTAGTATTAAGATAAATTTTGAAAATTATTGCCTCCTTTACATAGGGATAAATTCAGAATAAGTGGTAAAGAGGCAGTTATTGAATTTATTTGGTTCTTTTCCTAGTGGAAGAGTGTTCAGGAAGATATCCAAAATCTTGGTCATTGAGCATTCCAGAGGGGGTTCAAGTGATCTCAGTGCTAACTCGGGCTGTGCCAGATACGCAGGTTGGAGCCAGGTCACACTCCAGTCCTATTATGTTTCTCTCAGGTGCCTTTCAAAGGGTGTTGTGAGTGCTTAGTCTGGAGTCAGGTTGGCTTTGTGTAGAGTGCTGGTCACAAAAGTCTATGTTGGTTTAAAACAGTCTGTTTACAAACGTGTAGCCAAATAGCTTGGTTATCATCAAAGGGGTGATTTGCTTGATTTGCCAGTTCTACCTCGTTATCATGGGAATTTCTTTCGGGAATAAAGGAATTGAAATATTTAGTCAAGTCCTTTATATTAAGCAAAGTAAAATCATATTGGAAGGAGAACAAAGAAATGTGTGAAATGCAAAAAATCAAAAGGAGTTATCTTGAAAGAAATCAAATGAAAAAGTGATTGAAGACCTGTGGCATCCCTTGCACAGAGGCCCCCACAAGGCTTTGAACTGATGGGATCAACATTTGGATGGGAGCTCTGGTTCCCTAGTCACCTGGGCCACCTCCAGCACTGGTTTTTCAGTGAAGGGATTTTTAACCTGGTGTCCACAGATCCCCAAGTGGCCCATGAATAGAATTCCAGGAGTCTGGCAACTTGGTTAGCGAAAGATATTCTTAATTTTCATTGACCCCCAGCTAAAATTTTTCTCAGTTACGAAGATAACTGGAAATAAACCACTGTAGTATTAACAGTGCCTGTAACTTTGTCATGATGTCCAAAAGAGATTGGCCTGTGGTTTTCCTTTCTTTCAACGTCCTTGTGAGGTTTTGGTATCAAGGTTATGCTGACCGCAAAAAACAAATTGGAGAATTTTATTCTCTGGAAGAATTTGTGTAAGGTTAGTGTTACTTCTTCTTTAAATATTGAGTAGTATACATTGGTGAATCCCTTTCAGGTCCGGAGTTGCTTTATAGAAAGGTTTTTAAATGTAGATTTAATTTACTTAATAGATATAGGACTATTCAGATATTCTATTTCTTCTCTTATAAGTTTTGGCCAGTTTATTCTTCCTAGAAAGTGCCCATTTCATCTACAGTTTTTTAATGTCTATAGAATCTGTAACACTGTCCTCTTTTTCATTCTTGGTATTAGGTAAAATTTTTAAACATAGACAAAACTCGGGGTTCAGAAGGGTTTAGGGAAATGACAACTATTGTTGGGAGTTGAAATTAACAGTCTTTCTGGAAGACTGTTTTGCAGTGTATATCAAACAAAATGTGCATATGTTCTATCCAGCAACATTTTTGAAAAGGAATTTGCCATGAATAATCTCACAAATGCAAAAATAATCAACATAGTGTTATCTTTAGCAGCAAAAAACAAACAGGCAAATGAAAAACACCTGGAAACAAATCAATAGGGGACAGAGAAGTAATTATGTTGGTTACATTCACTAGAATAACTTTTAAGGTTACAAAACTTAGGACAGGACATTGACATAGAAAAGAATTAGGGGGATACTATTAGTTGTTAAAAGCAAGTCTCAAAAGAGCATGTACAGTGTAGTCTCTTCTATGTTAATACATACTTCTATATGTGAATGTATACAAAGAAAATCATTTGGAAGTATGGTCACCAAATTTCCTTTTTTTTTTTTTTTAAGGTTTATTTATTTATTTGAGAGAGAGCACACAAGTACATGAGTGGGTGGTGGGGCAGAAGGAGAGGAAGAGGGAGAGAGAATCTCAGGTAGACTCTCCACTGAATGCAGATTCCCCACTCGGGGCTCAATCCCATTACCCTGAGATTATGACCTGAGCCAAAATCAAGAGCCGGACATTTAATGGACTGAGCTACCTAGGCGCCCTGGCCACCGAATTTCTAATAGCAGTTATCTATGGGTGGTAGAGTGTTGGGTAATAGTTATTTTCTTTTTGCTCTTCTGTATTGTTTAAAATGTTTGCATGAACATGCATCATTTCTACAAAAATAGCAAAACTTTCTAAAGAGCTTGGCAGTCACAAGATGAGAGGGTGGTTGGGGAGGGGAGTGTCAAAGCATTTTTCTTGCCTGATGGAGAACAGCCAGGAAGGAAGGAAAGCTTGAAGCTTTAAGAAAGAAGGGACAGTCAGTTGAGTAAAATCCCTTAGAAAGACAGGAGGGCCTGGATTCCGACACAGAAGTTAGCCTTAAAGGAGCAGGACGACATTCCTTCCCCAAAGGGAGGAAAAGAGGACTGGAGATAAGAAGAAGGTCAGAGCCAAAGAGAAGGAAGATGAGAATGTTCACAACTCATGGCTGCCGATTTCTTAGTGAAATCGGAGGTAAGACCATTTGCCAAGAGTGGGAAATGAAAGTGGACCAGGGGTCTTGAAGCAGGTGGTTCTCTCATAAAGTTGGCTTTCCGAGAGGGATGTGGATATGTGGGCAGCTGAGCTGACCAGAGGCTTACTAAAACTTTTGAAAGGGCGAAGTGTTTCCTCTAGCAGAATGCACAGCTGGTGTCAGGTTCTAGGGTGGAGCAGCAGGCTTTGCAGAGCTTCAGAGGATGACAAAATTCAGGATACTGATGAGGACAACTTAAATAATTGGCCTTGAAATCCAGGATGCTCGGGAGGAAAGTGAATTAGAGAGAATGCTAAGGACTGGATATTGAGTTGGAATATGGACATCCAAGAAGCCAGAGGATGAGTGTTCGTGGTCAAAGTGGGGTTTCAGACTTTGAAATGTTACAGGAGACACAGGGTTGGCTAGCTGGCCATGGAATATCAGGAATGGTTGTAGAAGTTGGGAAGGTCAGGATTGTGATGCTGGGAGTTTCAATGATTTTCCTCATAGACAGGAGCACTTTCCAGGGTGGTGATGGGAAGTCTGGAGAACAAGGTCTTCAGGCAGGTACTGAGAGATTGGTTTCAAGGATAGAAAGAAGGATGACTCCTCAGAGAAGGCTTGTTGAAGACAGCTGAGGGAGCCCTGGTCTGGAGTCACTGCAAGAGAGAAAGGAGTTTACTGACTTGCCCTCCTAAAACCCAGAACGCTAGGATCCAGGAAGTCTGTCCTTGAGGCTGATGGGCAAAGCCAGGTTTGCAATGCAGGAGACTGGTAGGAGGAATTGTCCAGAAAAAAAGAAATGCTCCGTTGAAGCCTCTAAGCAAAGGGACAAGGGGGCAGGGACAAAGGGGTGCAGATGAGTGCGCAAACAATATGAGAAAGGGGGTTCTAAAGAGAAACAAGCTGACGAGAGGAAGGGCTGAGCTGCAGAGGGGTGAAGCTTTGTCTGCTGGGTTCCCAGAGGAAATGCTGAACTGTATGTTTCTTTTTCTTAGCACAGAGCAGTATCAGCTCACTACAGAAAGAACAGAAACTACAGATAAGCAAAAAGCAAAAACAAGTAAACAGAAAACCATAAGAACTACTCACTCTCCCAGGGGTTTGGAGCTTTTCCCACTGACATGTCCCTCCCCTCCTGTTCCTACTGCCATAGACCAGGTCAAGGCCACATCATCTCTACAATAAGCCTGTCCTCTGGGTCATAAATCTGTCTTTAGCTGAGCCCCTAGGCCTGCCCCAGCTTCTTTCCCACCCTTCCCATCCTGCATAAACCAACACAGTCATTTTCCCCAAATGCCACTTTCCATTGTCACTTTTCTTGGTAGGTTCCATTGTATATTACATCCCCTCCCTTGATTTTCAAGGGCTTCTCTAACTTGGAACCATCTTATTTCCCTACACTCATTTCCAAATAGTTCCCTTTTCTTAGACATGCTTTATTTCCCTCCCAGCTCACGTTCCCACATCCTCACATCTGGGATCTGGGTCTCTGTCCCCTCATTGTGATGCCCCTGTTAGGACAACCACCCCATTCCAAAATATCCCCCCCCCACCCCGTGAAGGCCTGGTGCCCCACTCCAACCCATAATGGCTGATATTTGGCCTCCTAGGTACTTACCTGACTGCCCCTTTTAGGACCTCATCAGTGGCATTTCAGTAAACACTTAGGTGTGTTGAGTATACTGGAGTACACTTAAGTGGAAGCACAGGATTTAGAGCAGGGAGGAACCTACTCCCCTGATCTTACTGATGAGGAGCCTAAGATTCAGAGAGGCCAAGGGATGTCCCATGGTCAACCAGCAAGCTGTTAATAAAGCTGAAACTAGAACCCTAATTCTCAGACCTAAATGCTACATGTTGAATTGAAATTTGCTTTTAAAATAAACTTTCTGTGATACCTGGATGTGAAGCCCCAGAGACTTAAAGCAATGATTATCAATTTTTAAAGCATATTAGTATTACCTGAGGAGGGGTGCCTGAGTGGCTCAGTGGGTTAAGCACCTGCCTTTGGCTCAGGTCATGATCCCAGGGTCCTGGGATCGAGTCCCACATCAGGCTCCCTGCTGAGCCTGCTTCTCCCTCTCCCTCTGCTGCTCCCCTTGCTTGTGCTCCCTCTCTCTGTTAAATAAGTAAATAAAACTTAAAAAAAAATTACCTGGGAGATTTCTAAAATTCTAGATTTCTAAGCCCAATTAGGGGAAACTCTGATTCAGTCAGGGTGGAGTAGAACCTGAGTTTCCTCATTAAATAAACAAAACAAACAAACAAAGACAGCTCTCCACTTGACCCTGGTATAAGTGATCCTCAGATTACCCTTTGAGAAGTAGAATTTGTGTTTTTCTGTTTTGAGCTCCCTGTTATTGCCCCCGTAGACAATTTTAAGCTTTTCTGAAGCTTCCCATGTTAGGAGAGGTTTGGGTTAACCCACAACCAGATTTCCCATCCAGAATATACCAGCCACAGCTCTGTGCAGTAGCCTGCATACCTCCTCAGGTTCAGAATGCCCTGGGCCCCTACTGCTGCCCTCCCTTGACATGCTTGGCCATTTGGCCCTAGGAGCCAAATTATTTTCCAAAGTACTTTTAGGCATACCTTGGCGGAATACTGAGTATAGAGGAATTCTTGTTGGAAACAGCCCACTTGCCGAGGTGTTTCTGAGCACCTTCTGAACTGCGGATGTCCAGCCCCTGTGGCCTGCCAACTGTCTGTGCCACAGGACACCCAAGTAAACCAAACCCAGACATGTGCTTCGAGCTCTCCAAATCCTGGCCCGTGCAGCCCTGGGCCAGTATGCCAAGGCGGAAAGGCCGTCTGTGCAGTAATTAGGGCAAGGCTCCAGGCATATTGCCTCCTGGGGTTTGTATCTCAGTTCCACCATTTCCAGCAGCATGACCTTTGACATCCTTTCGCCTCTGTTTTCTCTTCTGGAAAGTGAGAATAAAAATGATAAAAAGCAATCATGTTAGAAAAATAAAAATAATTCTTACCTCAGAGGATGGTTATGAGGATACCACATCAGTGCATGGAAAGCACTAGAAGCTGTGTTTGGCACATAAGTGTTCAGTAAGGGCCTGCAGTTACTATCACTGTTTCATGGAAACTCTGTTGAAATCTTGAGACCCTGAAGGCGCAACTTAGGGCCCAAGACAGTTATCAGTCTGAGTTATCAATTCCCTCCTTGTTGCCTGAGTGCGCATCAGAGAAATGACTAATAAGGTGGGAATAGCTCTTCAAAATGCTGCCTGGACCTCTGAAGACAATGAAAATATGCCAGGTATTTCCTAGCAATAAGGTCAAGCCTTGCATAATTTAAGAAATACACAGCACTTCAGCATTTTGGTTCTTGAGAAGTGGCAGTTACATAACAGGCTGTAACCACGCAGATGAGCAGAGCCAAAGGTGGGGGAGAAGGTGCTTTGAAAAGATGTGTGAGTGCTGGAGTGAAGGGTGTGATAGATGACAGACGTGGCCGCGGTTAAGGCTCCGTAAAGTTTGGGTCCAAGAGATCTGTGCATGCCCGTTATGGCACATGTTGGCTTGACAACAGGAAAAACATCTCTTGACATTTACTCTCAGGCTAACACCAATGGGAGGTATGAAATTTTTTCTCATACGAGCCATATTGCCAGTGTTTTCTCACCCCTCGGTAATGTTTTTAGGCTCAAAGTAAGATTGCCTCAGTCTCTAACGTAATACAAAGCTGAATTAACCTCTGAAATGATATGTTTTTCAAACTTTTCTGTTAAAAAAAAAACAAAAAAACTCAGCTGAGAGGTTGCCAAAGCATCACCTTGCTGCAGTCGTCATGCCAAGTTAAACTTCTCGGTGCTTCAGACGCAGCGGTGCTGTCCCTCAGATGCCAAGCACAGGAGCGCCCTAGGAGGGTGCTGAAACGCAAGTTCCCCTGGTTTACTGCTTTCAGGGGGGTAGGAGATGTTAGTCCGTGAGCACCTGCCCAGTGATCTCATGTGCTACCAAAATACTTCTTGGACTGCCCTGTTTGAGTTGTGCGATATTCTCTAAAAGAGGACTGGTCGATTTAAATAGACTGTTTGGTGTTTGTCACAACCTCAGGCTCAAGCTTCTAGAGACTAGAAAACCAGTTTGTTTTGGGAACCATCTTTAGGCCAAGCATCATTCTCATCTCACAGGAGGAGCCAGACTCGTTCATTTATTGCCCATACATTCTGGAGATGATGCTCAAACCAGGGACCTTTAGATCCACGGATAGGGAGGATGCCAAAGGGGGCTGCTGTGGGCCAAGCCAGGGTGAATGCCTTGACTCTGCCTCTGCACTTGGTAGGCTCCCATTGCCTTAGCAAGAATCTGCCGTGGAATGAGTCCCTAGAATGGCCGAGGCCCAGGAAATTGTTGTTGTCTTACCTCAGGGTCTTTTAAAATAAATAATTTTTTAATATTTATAAATGAGAGCAAAATTTGAGATGAGTATGTATTTTTTTTATTGTGGCCTGTCCAGGCAGTGCGGGGAAATCAGAATGCTAGCCTGATGGCTGGGTGGCAGGCAGCAGTGAGGAAGCCTTAGCTAGCTGTCACCTTTATTTATTCACGCGATACCTCCTGTGCAAGGCATGGACCACACTGTGCTCTAGAGGAAGAACGATGACTGCACAGACTGAGCACATGTGTGTAAGACATTATTTTGAATACCAGTTTGAAGTTTTTCATAATAAAGTTTTTAAAAAGTGAATTAGCATATTTGAGAACAAGAAGGAGATGTTCGAAGATAAAAATGTAACTAACTTAGGGTACCTGAGTGGCTCAGTTGGTTAAGCGGCTCCCTTCAGCTCAGTTCATGATCCCATGATCCTGGGATCAAGCCCTGCATCAAGGCTCCCTACTCAGCAGGGAGTCTGCTTCTCCCTTTCCCTCTGTGTATGTTCTCTCTTGCTCCCTCTTGCTTTCACTCTCTGTCAAATAAATAAATAATATCTTTTTTTTTTTTAATGTAACTAACTTAATCACTTGTTAAGTATGACAAAGGACTGGAAAACAAAATCAGGGTGTTTCCAAAAGGTAAAATGAAAAAATGAACAGAGAAAACCAGGGAAGAATAATATTTAGCACATCCAGGAGTTTTAATGTCTGACTAATAGGAATTCCAAGGAGAAGGAACACAGAAATAGAAAGGAGGAAATTATCCAAGAAAAATACAAGAGAAATTTCAGAACTGAAGATCAAGTCAAGGCACTCTAGATTAGAACATTCAATGAATGGGGGGTCCCTGACTGGCTCAGTCAGTGGAGCATGCAACTTTTGATCTCAGGATTATGAGTTTGAGCCCCACTTTCGGTGTAGAGATGACTTAAAAAAATAAAATCTTAAGAAGAAAAGTACAACAAATGAAAAAAATGGCTCACACCCACATGTATTGTGATCAGCATTTAAAACTCTAGACTAAACAGTGAATTATAAAAGCTTTTAGAGGGGGAAAACTTGTCACAAACAAATGAATGAAAATCAGAAAGCTAGCAGAGTTTTTAACAACAGTACTGGAAGCTACAAGACAATGGAACAAAGTCAACAAAAACTTTGAGGGAAATTTTCCATTTAGAATTTTATACTCAGCTGTACTTTCAGTTGCCTGTGAAGATAGAACAAAGACATTTTCAATCTGCAAGGACTCAAAACTTTGCTTCCTGTGGATCCTTTTCTAGGAAACAACCAGACTAAATACTTCAGCAAAATGAGGAAATAAATAAAAAAGGCAAAAGAAACAGAATCCAGAAGGCAGGGAACCAACACAAGAAAATGGTACAGAGAAGCCCAGTGTGTATAAAATTGGCTCAGCTGTTTTGGAATTCACAGATTATCAGACATATCTGGCCATTTGGAAAATAATATTTTTTGATAATTCAGGCAGGGTGTTCAGAAGAATTTGAATAAAAGTGCATAGAAGATTAAACAAATTAAATAAAAAGGAAAATGTTAACTACAAGGAAAAAATGGTACACAGAAAAAAAATCAGAGTAAACTTGGCTTTTCAGTGAAGAGTTCTTTCTCATTATAATGTAAAGGAAGGGGAAATGTGGTAGGTGGCGTAAAAGAGCTGAAATCTTAATTATTATAACAAAATTAATAGATGAAGGATAAATAGATAAACCAAGAAATGGCAATATTAACATATTATTTGGTTTTTAAAAAAACTAAAAGCATTGAAAGTGTTTGCCTCAGTGTTTGCCTGGTAGTTTTTTTTTTTGTTTTTTTTTTTTTTTTAAGATTTTGTTTATTTATTTGTCAGAGAGAGAGAGAGCGAGCAAGCACAGGCAGACAGAGTGGCAGGCAGAGGCAGAGGGAGAAGCAGGCTCCCCGCCGAGCAAGGAGCCCGATGCGGGACTCGATCCCAGGACGCTGGGATCATGACCTGAGCCGAAGGCAGCTGCTTAACCAACTGAGCCACCCAGGCGTCCCGCCTGGTAGTTTTTTAATTCAGTATTTTTCAAAAATTTGATTTAAGGGGCACCTGAGTGGCTCAGTCGTTAAGCGTCTGCCTTCAGCTCAGGTCATGATCCCAGGGTCCTGGGACTGAGCCCCACATCAGGTTCCCTGCTTGGTGGGAGGCCTGCTTCTTCTTCTCCCACTCCCCTGCATGTGTTTCCTCTCTTGCTGTGTGTCTCTCTGTGTCAAATAAATAAATAAAAATTTTTTTTTTTTAAAGATTTTATTTATTTGACAGAGAGAAATCACCTAGGCAGAGAAGCAGGCAGAGAGAGAGGAGGAAGCAGGCTCCCCGCGGAGCAGAGAGCCCGATGCGGGGCTCGATCCCAGGACCCTGAGATCATGACCTGAGCTGAAGGCAGAGGCTTTAACCCACTGAGCCACCCAGGCGCCCCTAAATAAATAAAATCTTAAAAAAAATTTTTTTTTATTTAAACCATGGGCTTTTGTCTGCTCTGATAAAAATGAAAATTATTTAAAAAATAAAATAAAAGGTCCAAAGTTTGTCCATCAGTGGGAAATTCAAGCGTGCATCATTCAATAAGCTTTTGCTGGCACAGGCATCACCTGTGTGGTAGATGACGGCACACAAAGTCTTGATTGGATCTAGGCTCTCTGTCTCCAGGTTCCTTGTCACAGGATATCCTTCTTGTCCCCTGGCAGGTGACTAGGCTGTCCCCTGCTCCAGTCATACCAGGTTTCAGGTGAGGTTATAAGACAGAGCAGGGGTGTGTGCCTCTTAACAGGAAGGGAGGGAGGGAGTGGGGAGGAAGGAAGGAAGGAAGGAAGGAGAAAATCCCCTTCATAGATGAATTTAGAAAACAATTTGGCACTTTGTTATTGAGACAGCTTCAGGGAACTTCTATCCAAAATGCATCCAGCTGGATCTGGCATCAGATGACGATTCTACTTTTTTACCCCATGAAGGCTGTTGGTGTGACTCGGGGTGTCTCAAGGCCAGCCCCAGGGAGTAGAGTTAACCAGTGGGCACACCAGGTTGTCCTGTTTTCACCACTGCCCAGGTTGGAGTTGGGGAGTGGTACTAAGGGTTCCAGGCTTGCCCAACCTGGAGATGGCCAACCTGATCCACCTAGAAAACATAGACTGGACCAGATTTCCCTCCCAGGGTTAACCTCTCCAGTATCACCCCTACTCACTGGAGGTGACTTATCATAAATCTGGGGCCTATCCCAGTCTAGACTAATCCATCTGGACTCACCGAGTCTCTTAGAATTGGACCACCCAGACCGTGGCCGTATTTAAGCAGCCATTCAGTTCTCTATACTCTACTCCTGATGACCAACACTCGCTGAAAGAAGTGACTGCACAGGAAAGAGCCTTTCTACTCCTACACACAGGTGTGTGCAGGGCACCAGGCCAGCCGCAAGCTAGGACACAGCTGTTTGTGTACATGGGTCTGCAGTAAAGCCCAGACTCTCCTCTCTCACAGGCTTGGAGTACAGTTTTACAGTGGAAATGACTGTACCACACTCCTAGCTGGGGAGGACCCCTTGCACTTTCAGTTAGCCAAGGTTTAACCTGTTTATGGAAGTGTTCTTTTTCGAAACGAACACCTTTTATTTTTTAGGTAGTGAGCCATTTTTTTTTTAAGATTTTTTATTTATTTATTTGATAGACAGAGATCACAAGTAGGCAGAGAGGCAGGCAGAGAGAGAGGAGGAAGCAGGCTCCCTGCTGAGCAGAGAGCCTGATGCGGGGCTCGATCCCAGGACCCTGGGATCATGACCCAAGCCGAAGGCAGAGGCTTTAACCCACTGAGCCACCCAGGCGCCCCTGTAGTGAGCCATTTTGAAAAATCTTGTTGGTTTATTACGGAAGTAATACATGCTTCTAACAGATTGAAACAATACAAAAGTATGTTAGAAAAGGATTTCCCCATCCTAATCCCATTCATAGGAAAAAGGTATATATGTATGTATATACAACTTTATATAACATAGACATATATAGACATACATGTATACAGCATACATATACGTGCACGTATCTTTGCAAACAACCACGACTCAACATATATGGTTATTGTTCAACAAAAATGAGATCTAACCTATGCAAAGCACCTTTTTTCTGTTGACATATATTATAGACATCTTTTCATATTATATAGATTTACCTCATTCTCAGAAATATTCTTTATAAGGATGCGCCTTCATTTATCTAAGCCCCTGTTGATGGACATTTGGATTCTTCTAGACTTTTGATATTAATATTCTTGATGCAATAACATCCTTAATTCTGAAATCAAACAGGCTTAGTTCAGGTTCCAGATAGTCCATACTTTGTGGCCTGTAGCAAGTTATTTAAACTCTGTGCCTCAGTTTCCTGATATGTAATAGGGGAATAAAATTGTCCTCAGAGTGTCCCTATGAAAAAAGTTAAGTAAGATAGTATGTAATCTATTTAGCATATTATACTAATGATAGCTAGTGTTTATTGAGTGCTTCCTATCAGCCTGTCACTGGGTGGGTCAACAAATACCACAATTTCATGCATTAACCTTATAACACATTTTTTTATATCTGCAAAAGAAAGTCCTACATTATTATTATTGAGATGACATTAGCTATTCCTATGCATCTACTCCTCCAGGTAAATTTTTTAAATCAACTTTCCACCTACCTCCCATCAGTATGACAGGTTTTTTGTTTTTTTTTTAATCTAGCTGGAATTTTGAAGAGTGTTTATATTCTTTAAGGTTGCCAGAGTAGGAAGACCCTTGGAGTTGAGTTAAAGAGAACTGGATGATCTCACAGTATCCCTCCAAAGCTTCGTGACCACAGGCAGTTCATGTAAATGCTCTGAACGGCTGCAGCTTCCCTACCTAGTAACCGGGAGGGATGATCCTTATGGGAGTAGAGGGTGAGGATATTGTAAAAAGCCCTGGAAGAGTACCTGACAATGAATATTTTTTAAATGTGCTTGTTTTGGAGACACGTGTTTTCACTTTGTCTTCTGGTCCTCTGTCATCAGCACCATTTTCAGTGGCAACTCTAAGGTGATCTTCAGTGAAAAGAGTTTGTGTAAGAGCGAGAACTGCATGAGCGAGCAGGATGAAGTTGAAGGCCCCCGCTTCCTGTGCAAGGCAAGCTGAACATTTATGATCAGTGAAGATTAGCCAAAGGGGAGGAAAGGGAATTGGGACAAACATAGACTGTTCCGTTGTGCGGCATATGCCACCAACCATGGCGTGGACTTCCTGCTGCAGGACACAGCTGACCTTTGGAGACTCACTGTCTGGGTGAGGCTGTCCTTTAGCAGGACAGCACACAGCTGTTGTTTAGATGTCAGAGGCTGGTTAATGACTGTGTTTGGCAGTCAGCTTGGGATGTTAGCAGTTTGGAAAACAGTCTGTTTCTCGGTTTAAGGAAGGCGAGTATGAAGGGAATCTTCGTGTTGCTAACAGGTTGTTTGGTAATCCTGCCTTGAACAAAAATTAACACTTAGCAGCAGCTTAAAAAAGTATTAAGAGAACTCATAAAAGTCAGAGCAGATGTGCAGGAGAAGGTCACACTTCCGGAGCTCTCTTGGGAACTATTTCTGGAGTAACAAGTCCAACAAACATGTTAATTCAAGTTGAGATTTCTAATGCAAATATTGACTCAATCTCAACCTTTTGCAGTTAATTCTCCAACTTGAATGTGTCCTTTCAGGCTACCTTGGCCTGTTTTCTTTTCTTGCGCCTCATACCTTGCCCACCCTTCATTTTGAACTCTTAGTAAGTGAGCTTTTAATAGTTCTGCATTCTGTCTCTAGGTCTGAATAATGTGAAGAGACATAAATTGAACTATTCCTCCCTTTCCCAGTGGCATACTTGTGGGAAAGGAGGGAGGAGAAGAGACTGTTGAGACCAGGAAATCTTGGTGGAGTGTAAATGATTTCCAGACTTAGATCAGATTACGTAGAAATAGCTTCTTACCCACTATTTACCATTTCAGGAAAAACTCAGGACAGGTTGTTTTGTTGATCTTCCCCTGCCCACTTCACATGATTTTTTAAAAAATTACTGTTTATTTTAAAACACATGTTTTAAAGTTTCTGTGAATTGGTGTGCAAACCGCTGCATAGCCTAAAAACTTGCAGGGTAGAATGGAAAGCTTTAACTGAAAGATATGACCAATATACTATATATTTACTTCACTTTATTCCTGAAGAATATTTTCAGGATACAGAATTCTGGGTTGAGTTTTGTTTTTTGTTTGTTTGTTTGTTTGTTTTACCCCAGATGCTGTTTTACCATCTCCTGGCTTCCTTGGTTTCTGATGAGAAGTCAGTGGTCACTGGATACGATAGAGGTCACTATCATTTTTGACTTTATGGAATTTATCCTTTTTCTCTGGCTGCTTTCAAGATTTTCCTGTCTTTATATTTGGTTTTATTTATCTTGCTTAGAGTTCATTGAGCTTCTTAAAATCTGTAAATTTAGGTTTTATACCAAATTTGGAGAATTTTCAACCATTATTTCTTCAAATATTTTTCTGCCCCATTCTTTCTCTCTTTTCCTTCTGAGGCTATGGTTATACCTATGATAGACTGACTTATTCTCTTAATTCCAGTGTAGTTAACATACGATGTTTTATTAGTTTCAGGTATACAATATAGCAGTTCAACAATTCTGTACAACACTTTGTGCTCATCACAAGTGCACTCCTTCATCCCCATCACCTACTTCACCCATCTGCCCCCCAACTCCCCTCCGGTAACTCTCAGTTTGTAGTTAAGAGTCTTTTTCTTGGTTTATCTCTCTCTTTCTCTTTCTTTGGCTCATTTGTTTGTTTCTTAAATTCCACATATGAGTGAAATCATATGGTATTTGTCTTTCTCTGACTGAATTATTTCACTTAACATTATATGCTCTTGTTCCATCCATACCATTGCAAAGGGCAAGATTTCGTTCTTTTTTATGGCTGAATAATACTCCATTGTATATGTGTACCACCTCTTCTATATTCATTCATCTATTGATGGACACTCGAGCTGCTTCTAAAATTTGGCTATTGTAAATAATGCTGCTATAAACATAGGGACACATGTATTCCTTTGAATTGGTGTTTTTTTAATTTCTCAGGTAGACACCCAGTAGTATGATTACTGGATTATAGGGTAATTCTATTTTTAACCTCCTGAGGTACTTCCATACTATTTTCTGTGGTGGCTGCACCACTTTACATTCCCATCAGCAATGCAAGAGTTTCCTTTTTCTTCACATCTTTGCCAATAGTTGTTTTCTGTGTTTTTGATTTTAGCCATTCTGACAGGTGTGAAGAACATCTCATTGTAGTTTTGATTTGCATTTTCCTAATGATGAGTGATGTTGAACATCTTTTCATGTTTCTGTTGGCCACTATGATAGACCTTTTGGTATTGTTATACAGGTCTGATGTTCTGTGTTTTTGTTTTTGTTTTTTAATTCATTCTTTTCTTTCTCTCTGTTCTTGAGATTGGGTAATTTCCATTGGTCTGTCTTCAAGATCACTGACACTTTCCAATATCATTTCCATTTGATTAAGTTCACCGGTGATTTTTTTTTTGAAAATTTTGTATATAGTTTTTTTTTACTTATAGAACTTCCATTTGGTTCTCTTTTATAGTCTATTTCTCTGCCAAGATTTTCTGTATATTTCATATATTCTTTTATGCCACTGAGCATAATTATAATAGCTGCTTTAAAATCCTTATCTGCTAATTGCAACATCTGGGTTATCTTGGGATTGCTGTTGATTGTCTTTTTTCTTGAGGGTGGGCTGCATTTTCCTATTTCTGTGTATGTTTAATAATTTCAGATTGTATTCTTAACATTGTACTACTACATTATGGAGACTCTGGATTCTATTATATTCTTCTGAAGAGGTTTCACAGGGTTGAGGGAGGTTATTTTTTATATTGGTTTTTGCCTTAGCTAGTGATTACCTTGATTGAACTAAAATCACAAACCTTGGCCACTGGGCTAAGCATCTCAGTTCTTGGCTCAGTTATTTTATCCTTAGCTAGGTTGCTGAGAATCTGCCCCATGCATGCATGTCTAGGAGATTTGGACAGAGTTTTTACACAGAATTTGAGGCTTTCTCTATCTGGCTCTATTCTTTCTGGGATTCCCTCTTCACTTTCCAGTGGCTGTGGTGGTCCCAAAATCTGTCTCTGAAAGATTGCACGCTTTCTGTTGGAGTTTTAGCCACTCAGCATGGCACTGACCACAGCCTCCGACCAGGCTAAAAGCTATAAAATTGAGAACCCCATCTATGACTTTTCCTTTCTCCCACATCTCAGCCCTCCTGCAGACTCTCCCTATTTTTTGTCTTTCTCCAGTGCTTCAGGCAATTGTTTTCATATTTTGTCTGAGTGTACAGCTTTTTCCAGGAGAATTGGTCCAGTAGGAGCTAACTTGCCCATACCAGAGGTGGAACCAAAAGCACACTTTTTAAAGAACATTTGAAGTGCAAACTGCTCCTTCCTATAATTAGTTCAGATTAGCAAATTTGGAAAATATATCTATAAGTAGATGAAGACATGGGACTTGAAAACTTCTAGAGGAAACTGTCATTTTTAGGGTCTTAGTAAACTACTGTTAACATAATATGTTAACTACTGTTAACATAACAAATAAGCAACATAGTTCATTGTATACTTCAGCATATTAATGAGATACCAGAAGCTTCTTTGTTAAATCTTTTAGTCAAAGTTTCTTTTTCATACTAGCCAACTGAAAGTTGCCAGGCAGCAACTTACATACCAATTCACAGAATTAAAGGGAAACAAAAAATTACCCAATCAGAGTTGGAGATTTTCCCACTGTCAGCAACTGATAGATCAGTTACACACACACACACACATCAGTAAAAGGCATAGATGAAGACATAAGCCAGATTGGTGTTTGTAGAATACTACATTCAGCAACAGGATGCACGTTCTTTTTAGTTGTACATAGCATGTTTACCACATCAGTCAAAATGCTGGACCATAAAACGAGTCTCAATAAAGTTTAAAAATTTGGAATATGTAAAGAATGTAGTATATCCTCTGACTACATTGGAATTAAATTAGAAATCAATAGCAGAAATATATCTTGAGAAACCCCAAATGTTTAGAAATTCAGGAACACACTTGTAAATAATCTGTGTTTCAAAGAAGAAATCATAAGGGTATTCAAAAATAGTTCTAACTAAATGATAATGAAAATATAACATCAAAATTTATAGGATGCAGCTAAAGCGGTACTTAGAGGAAATTTTAGAGCTTTAAATGTTTGTTTTATAAAACAATTTTTATAAATTTTATAACAATTTTTTAAAAGATTTTATTTTTATTTATTTATTTACTTACCAGAGAGAGAGGAGGGGCAGAGGGAGAAGGAGAAAGAAAATCCAAAGCAGTCTCTGCTGAGCGCTGAGCTGACTAGAGGCTCGATCCCATGACCCTGAGATCATGACCTGAACCAAAATCTAGAGTTGGTGGTTTAACCAGGCACCTCAAAAAAAAATCGTAAATGCACTGTACAACAGAAATTTCTGTGGCAGTGGAAATGTTCTGTATCTGTGTTGTCAAGTCTGATAGCCACTAATCATATGTGGCTTTAATTTTTAATTAATTTAAATTAATTTAAATTTAGATACCCACATGTGGTCATTGGCTACCATATCAGAAAAGACAGGTCTAAAACTCAATGACTGAAGGTTTCTTTTTAAGAATATCTAAATCTAATATCTAAAATAAGTAGTAAGAAGGACATAAAAAAGATAAGAACAGTGGGGAGGAGCAGCAGCAGCCAGGCCACCCAGCTTCACAAAGGCTCTGCACACACCTGGCCCCACAGGCACAGGCACCAGGCACTCGCCCACTTCCCACCACGATGCCCAAGAGGAAGGTCCACTCCTGCAAGGGGGCAGCAAAAGAGGAGCCCAAGAGATCGTTAAGGTTATCAGCTAAACCTGCACCTGCAAAAGTGAAAAGGAAGCAAAAAAAGGCAGCAGGAGAGGATAAATCTTTAGACAAAAAGGTGCCTGCAGAGGGGGAAAGGGGAGCAAAGGGAAAAGAGGCTGAAGTACCTAACCAAGAAACGAAAGACTTACCTGCAGAAAACAGAAACTAAAAATGAGGAGAGTCCAGCCCCTGATAAAAGAAGCCATCTGATTAATATCATATACCATGTCTCAGTGGTGCCCCCTGTCTCCCTTCTTGTACAATCGAGAGAAATATTTTTATCAACTGTTTCATAAATCCAATTTTTTTAGTAGTTCTAGAAACATTTTTAAGAAAGAGAGAATCCCACTTCATCCTATTTTTTTTTTTAAGATTTTATTTATTTCTTTGACACGGAGAGAGAGATCACAAGTAGGCGGAGAGGCAGGCAGAGAGAGAGAGAGGAGGAAGCAGGCTTCCCACTGAGCAGAGAGCCCGATGCGGGGCTCGATGCCCAGACCCTGGGATCATGCCTTGAGCCGAAGGCAGAGGTTTTAACCCACTGAGTCACCCAGGTGCCCCTCATCCTATTTTTTAAGGGTAAATGCTTTTTTATCAGAAGTGAAATCATTTGTTGGTTGTTCATTTTTTGGTACAACCAAAGAATAGTGAGATATTGAATATGGGAGGCTTTGATTGTCTTGTGTGTCAGCTCAACTTTCCATAGATGGGGTAGTTCTTATATCCTATAATACCAAGCATACTAAATGGCATTTTGGAGTCAGTCGTGAATTTAATATGTCTTGAACATTTTAAATTACTTCTATTTGCATGTTGTTTTTGGTAGAATTGTTTCCTAAAGAAAACCACTCCTTGATTGTGGCTCTCCCTGTCAGAATTCTGTGTACTCTGTAATATCTTGGTCTGGTAGTTCAATTTTCCTAGTAACTTGTTAATGTGCTGTGCAAGATTGAAAATTTGAGAATGTAGTATATGTGATATTAAATTATAAATTCACATGACTTAACAGATGATAGTGTATTAACATTTGAAGATACTGATACTTGACATACTGTTAAGGAAAATTTGCCTTCAAATTTTAAGCTGGAAGGTCACGGGAATAACTTTTAGAAAAGAATCATAACTACATGATTTTTAAGATTTTCAGTATGTATGTTAAGAATTGTATACAAATTGAAATATTTCTACTGATCCAATAAAAACTCAGTTATGAAAGATAAAAGATAAGAGCATGTCAGTAAACTGGAAAATAGAAAAAAAGTAGAGAAAAACCATAAATCCAAATGTTTTGTCTTTTAAAAGATCAATAAAATTGATTAGATATATAGATAGCACGCATTACCAAGAACCAGAATGAAAGAGGTGTTACCAGTCCTGCAGACATTAAAAAATTAATAAGGGAATCTTAGGAACAACTTTATGCCAAAAAAATTCAACAACTTAGATGAATTCTATAAATTCTTTGAAAAATACAACTCATCAAAACTGACACCTGGGAGCACCTGGGTGGCTCAGTTGATTAAGCGTCTGCTTTTGGTTCAGGTCATGATCCCAGGGTCCTGGGGTTAAGCCCGGCATCAGGCTCTCTGGTTAGCAGGGAGTCTGTTTCTCCCTCTCCCTCTGCCCCTCCCCATGCTTGCACAGTCTCTCTTTCCTTTTTGCAAATAAATAAGTCCATTTAAAAAACAAACAAATTGACACCTGATGAAACAGAAAATCTGAATAGCCCTATGTCTATTAAAAAAAATTCTAGTTCAATGTCAAATACCTTCCCACAAGCAATTTGGAGCTCTCAGTGTTGGTGGGAATGTAAAATGATATAACCAGTTTGGAAAGCTCTAGCATTTCTTTTCTTTTCTTTCTTTCTTTCTTTCTTTTTTTTTTTTTTTTAAGTAGTCTCCATCCATGCCCAGTGTAGAGCCCAACACAGGGCTTGAACTCTGACCCTGAGATCAAGACCTGAGCTGAAATCAAGAGTTAGACACTTAACTGCCACCCAGACACCCCTCTAGCATTTCTTATAAAATTAAATATATCCTTATTTGACTCAGCAATTCTCTCACAGTTATTTACACAAGAGAAATTGAAATATATGTTGACGGGCGCCTGGGTGGCTCAGTGGGTTAAGCCGCTGCCTTCGGCTCAGGTCATGATCTCAGGGTCCTGGGATTGAGTCCCGCATTGGGCTCTCTGCTCAGCAGGGAGCCTGCTTCCCTCTCTCTCTCTCTCTGTCTACTTGTGATCTCTCTCTGTCAAATAAACAAATAAAATCTTTAAAAAAAAAAAAGAAATATATGTTGACAACACTTATAAAGCCTATGTGTCCTCATTAGTAGGAAAATGAATACAGAAACAGTAGGATACAATGGAATGCTACTTAGCAATATCAAGGAAAAAATTACTAATACATGCAACATGTATGAAACTAAGGAACTGAGTGAAAGAAGCCTTCCACAAAAAGGAGTATTTAGTATTTGATTCCATTTCTATCAAATTCTAGGATAGGCAAAACTAATCTTTGGTGGAGGGAAAAATCAAAACAGTGGTTCCTTACAGCAAAGTAGGGATTTTTTAACTCAGGTGTATATATTTATGTAAACTCAGTGTATATACATTTAAGATTTGGGCACTTCATTGAGTATAAATTTTACCTCAAGAGAAAAATAATGACTGCAGTGCAGTGAATTGAGCCTTTATTGGATCTGCCTTTATAGACAAGAAAAATGTACTATGAACACATTTGTTCTGAGTTTCTTAAGCACTGCTAATAAGCAAAGGACCATGGAATAATTAACTAATTAATTAATATGAATCAAGCATTTTCCCTGTCTTCTGGAAACTTGCAATCTGATGAAGGATATAAAACAAATATACCAATAATAGAGTACAGAATATGATACATTCTCGATTAGCAATAGGGACAAGCTGGTGTGGTTGTTGAGGGGAATGAGCATTTTTAGGTTGGAGGAACCATGGTGGCTGCATGAAGGAGGGAATGTATTGAATGCCAATGGACAGAAGGCCTCAGCAGGGGAGATGGTATCCCAGGTGCAGAAGGGAGCCTGTGCAGGTGTTGGGAGAGTGTGGAATAAAGGTAGAAAGGTGAGACAAGGGCCCTGAAAACCAGGTTTGGATTTTATTCAATAGATAGGTGGGAGACATTGTGTCTTTGCCCAAGGCCAGGAGACAGATGCTTTAACATAAATGTTACTTAGGAGTACCTAGGAACACTGGAAGCCCAGATGGGATCCATGACCCCCTCCTCACCGTAAGGCTTTGTTCTAGTCATGTGCTCCCTCGGAGGGGTGCCCAGGCCCCAGCTTCAATTTGAAGAAATTAGATTAGAGGATCTCCATGGCCCTTCCAGTTCCAACAGTCTGTGATCTTGTGGCCGCTTGAAAAAGTTGTTGCTCAAACAGAGTAAATATTTCCTCTTGCAATATTATTGTACTCGGTTAGCCAATTCTTTCTTCATCAAGTCTGGATTGTACTGTTAGATATATTACAAATCCTGGATTCAAGTGTCAGAGCTCTGAGCTGTTGCTGGGTGATAATGCTGCTTTTTACAGAGTTTTAACATTTCAAGCTGTTGAACTTGCACATTCTGAAAAAAATCACTGATGTCGTGATGTTAAGCCAGATGAGGGTTCTAGGGGAAAACTTAAAACACTTCATGGGAATCTGGGAGTTCTGCATCTGTCACGGATGAGTCTGAATAATCTGAACTTGAAGTGAGACTCCTCACAGAATGCTTACAGCGTTCTGGAAATTCCTGAGTGCAAGGAAATGGAATCTTAAAACTGTGTGGAACAACACAACTTCTTTGCATGAAAAGAGTATCTTTTACCACATGAGTTTTTATTGATGGTTTTATTATTATATCTGATGTCTTCTGCTCTTTGGTCCCAAAGATCAGAGTCCCCCCAAATATATATTGAGCCATTGGATGCATGATGAAAAATTAACTTTCCATCTCTAAGTATCCAGGTCCAGTCTGTGTCAAGTGTCAAGTGTGAAGGAAAGATAATGGAGATACTCTTTCCTCCAGACCACTGGGTCCAAGCATTTCATGTGGGGGAAAAAAGGATAGGCTGAGAAAGTTGTGTGGTGTGGGAACACAAAATCCTCGGGGAGAAAAAGAGAAAGAAAGGTAGGCCAGAGCACTTTCATAATAAATTTGCCATGGCTGTGGTGGTTTGCTGGCTGGCTTACTCCCAGTTCCAAAGACTCAGGCTTGATGCTTACAGAGAATGGAGCTGCAGAGACAATGTATCTCTTAGCATCCATTCACTTTTCATCTTAATAGGGAGAGAAACCAAATCCTGACCTCATCAGAACACCAGACCACCTCTCTCCAGGTGTCTCAGATATCTATGCTCTGTGAACTTGGCAGAGATGGTCTTTTACAGGGAGGGTCTTCTCTCAGGGATCCCTAGCAAGAGGGGTCTCAGATCAGAGCTGCTTCAAAGGAGTAAGGGATGTGCCTCTACACCCAGGCCCCAATTAAGGGGGGTGATGTTTTTCTTTTGCTGGGAAATGAGGAGTGCCACATCAGAGACTCTCTTCCATTTTAAAAGTATTTCACTGAAATATCTGCTTTCTGGCTGTTAGCAAATAGCATGTTTTGAAGCCAGAGATCCTGTCCAAATAGTAACAACAATATTACAACTTCAGTCACTAATTCGCTTTCCCCTTTCTTCAGTTTATTTATAACAATTTTTCTTGTGGTTATAAAAGAAACTACAGAAATCATAGAAAACATACAAAATGTAGAGACAAAAAAGTCATGCATAATACCACAAAGGCATTAATTGTTGCTAGCTTTTTTATTACTCTCCTTGCCTTTTGAATTTCTTACATATGTGCATGTATAATGTCATAAGGGGATCATGGGAAGTATAGCACATGGATAGCTTAATATGTCAGTTATTTTTCACATGAGAGTTTTTCTCAAATTATAATAACCCTTAGAGAATATCATATTTAATGACTATAGAATATTCAATCTCTTCTGTGGACATAGCATCACTTTTTAAAATAGTACCTCGCAGATGCAACATGGTGGGTTTGGGGGGTGGGAAAAGAATAAATGAAACAAGATGGGATCAGGAGGGAGACAAACCATAAGAGACTCTTAATCTCACAAAACAAACTGAGGGTTGCTGGGGGGAGGGGGCTAGAGAGAGGGTGGTGGGGTTATGGACATTGGGGAAGATATGTGCTATGGTGAGTGCTGTGAAGTGTGTAAATCTGGCGATTCACAGACCTGCACCCCTGGGGCTAATGATACATTATATGTTAATAAAAAAAAGTACCTTGCTCTTAGACTTTTAGATTGTTTCCGATGTTCTGTTGTAAAAGCAACAATATCCTTGGTTGCAGGAGATACGCTTCTGTGTCTGGGGAAGGAAGAGAAATGCTTAAGTTTGCCACGGTGCCTGATACCCCTAACTGAGCCTTGTTAGGGCCTTTGTCTGGTTTCTCTGGATGCTGGGTCCAGACTGAAGGAACAGAATGGGAGTCTTCCAATTCACTGATGATGGCAGGAGCCACTCTGTATGTGTGCTGCCCTTCCCAGGGGACAGGCAGGCTCTGAGAATGGGAGTCCGTCTCAGGGGACAACCCCTGTTCCCAGTAGCCCCGGTAGGCCCAAGGACCTAACCCTTCCTCACTCTCTTTTCCTCAGAAAGAATACCTTTTAATGGGTTCCCAATTGGCTGTGGTCATAGATATTAAAACAGAGGAGCTTGAAATGGCTTGGAGCCTACTTGGCCTAATAATAATAATAACAACAACAACAACAACAGTAGCTAATATTTATTGGGTATCTGCTATGATGTGTCAAGTGCTTTACATACAGCATCTTATTGAATTTTCAGACCCTTTGTTCTGAGAGCAAGAAGTAGTGCTGCTCCCTGGAAAACAAGCAGGATAGGCTCTGAGAATATACAGAGTGTTTGGAGCCCAGTCCCACCATTTACCAGCAGCTCTATGACCTGGCAGATGTATCAGTCTGGGATGCATTTAGCTGCAAAACTCAGAAAACCCAACCAAGAGTGGCTTAAGTAAGTAAGTAGTGGGGCGCCTGGGTGGCTCAGTGGTTAAGCCTCTGCCTTCGGCTCAGGTCATGATCTCAGCGGGATCGAGCCCCGCATCGGGCTCTCTGCTGGGCTGGGAGCCTGCTTTCTCCTCTCTCTCTGCCTACCTCTGCTTACTTATGATCTCTCTCTCTGTCAAATAAATAAATAAAATCTTCAGGAAAAAAAAAAAAGGTAAGTAGTTATTTCTCAGACACAATGAGAATTCTGAAAGGAGCCAGTCCAGGGCTCACACAGTGTCGTCAGGGACTCAGTCTCTTACCTTCCTACCTGTGCTGTCCCTGGCACGTGGCTTTCCTCCTCATGGTGGCAGATGGCTGCTGCATCTGAAGCAGGAAGAAGAAGTAGGGCAGAAAGCAGGGCCAATCGCTCCATCAGGAAGGCAGAAGCTTTTTCCTAAATGCTCGCTTATGTCTGATTGGCTAGAAGTCTGTTATGTGGCCACTTAGGTGTAAGAGGCTCTTTGGGAGAAGTTTCAGCTGCACGCACTGCCGTCCCTAAAGAGGTCAGTGTTCTGTTGGAAAGGGAGGCAGGGGGATGTTTGATGGGTGAGCTGGCATCAGTGGCTGTATCAGCAAGTCATTTAATATCTTGGAAGCTCAGTTGTTCCTGTGGTAATAATTCCTTCCTATTCTAGTCGGGCTTTTTCAACCTCTAGGAGGTGTGTCCAGTTTGTCAGCATATGGGAGCTCCTTGGGACAAGGGGGACCCTCAGATCTGGGTCCCAGCCACATACACCCCATTCACTCAGGGCCTCTGTACTTCCCACCAGGCCCCTTAACACCTCATCACTCAGGATGTATCAGGAACTCTAAGTACCCACTGTCAGGCCATCACTTTAGAACTGGGCTTCCAGGGCTCCTTACCCTGGGGATTCTTCCAGGCATGCAAAGCTGGGCTCCTTGCTACATTTTTCTCTTGCTTCTACGCCATCTCTACTGTCTCACCCCAGCTTCTGTCCTTGCTGCCACTGCTGTGTCTCACAGTCAGATCCCCCCCAAAGAGATGATGTCTTGGGTCAAACAGTCATCACTCATGAGGAGCATCACAGGCAGAGTCTTACACCAGTCCGCTCCAGTGGTCCCCAGTCACCCTTTAGCCACAGGACACACCGTGGCTTCTTTCCTCGATAGAGACCTGTGGCTGTGGCAGGTGCTAATGGATCCCAGTCCCCCCACAGATATATTATATCAGAGTCTCAGGCACATAGCTCTGAACAACTGTAGGGACCTGGGCACCATGCACCTTGAAATGCACAGGAGTTATGTTCCAGGAAACTCTGTTCCCCTGAAGTTGAGTAACAGGGAGGTTCAGGCCCAGCTGGGCCTCTCTGGGCCCTGAGAGTCAAATGCCAGAGCCAGGCAAAGATGGCTGGCTTGCTTAAGACCGTGAGACAGGAGCACCTGGGTGGCTCAGTAGGATAAGCCTCTGCCTTCGGCTCGGGTCATGATCTCAGGGTCCTGGGATCGAGCCCCACATGGGGCTCTCTGCTCAGCAGGGAGCCTGCTTCCCCCACCCCACTCTGTGCCTGCCTCTCTGCCCACTTGTGATCTCTGTCTGTCGAATAAGTTAAAAAAAAAAAAAAATATATATATATATATACTTAAAAAAAAAGACTGTAAGACAGGGTAGGTTGGGGGTTGCAGGCGTGATTCCTGTGTACCTGGCCGTTGGAGTGCCATGCACCAACCTGGGCCACAGGCTTACTGACGGCAGGGCAGAGAGGAGAATGTGGGTTCTCTGAAGAGAGGGAGGAAAGGTCTTGGGAAAAGGCTATTACTGGTCAGATTGCTGGCATTCCTGAGGAGGACCTTGTTTGAAAAGCAGGCTGCTGTTAGCTGCACCCTCCGTCCCAAGCCGCCCAGAGGTGAGAGGCAGTTATCAGGACAAATGAGGGAATGTGTGTGCACATACTTTGAAATGGTGACTCACTCCAGAGGCCTCCTCGTTGGTGTTATTACAGCTGCTGCTGCTGCCGCAAAACAGCTTTGAACCCTGAGGTGTGAGGCTGCCTAGAGGTAGGGGCAGGGGGTGGGGGGACTTGCAGGGCAGCCTGAGACATGAGAGCCTGCGGTCAGTGATGGTCAGTGATCTGGGAAGGGGCCCGCAGGATGGATGAAAAAGGCTCTGTCTCCTCTGTAGTGGCTGTAGGGTATTTGTGTGATTTCTGGTAGATAGAGAGCAGATCTGGGCCTGAGGGTCGAATGCCAAAGCCAGGCAAGGATGCCCTTGTTGGTGCAAGGCTGTCCAGGCGAACAGTCAGCAGAGGGTGTGGCACACCTCCACCAGATCCTGTCCCTGTGGGCCATGCAATGGCTTCATAGCAAACTGGGCACAAGCTCAGAGTCTCTTGGGACAGAAATCCCGTTGTCCCTTTTCTCTCGTTCACCCTGCATCTCTCTTGAAGCTGCGGCGGGCCAGGGCGCTGCCACTGCTGGGCAGAGTTCCTGCCAAGTCCATGCAGTCGTTTCCGGCTGGTGCCAGGTCTGCCAGCCAGCTTCCCACAGCCACTGCCGCTGGGCGACTGGTTCGTAGAAGCAGCACACGCATAAGCTGTAACAGTGTCAGCAGAAAGTAACTGGGTGGCCCTCCCTCCCTCACCAGATCCCTACCACACGTTCGTTGGCCCCGGGACTTCTCCTTCAGCCTATCCAGGGCAAGAGAGCTGTATAGCAAATCTCCTGAGCATGAACAGTTCTGTGGAATAAAGTTGGCTCCGTGGGCTGGCTGCCTGTCAGACGGCCAGCCAAATGGCCCTCTGCTAAAAACTCTGAACTTGATTATGTGACATTTTTGTTTGAATCAGAGAGGAAAGCTGGATTGCTGAGCAGAGCCAAGCTGGTCATGGCTCTTGTTTCAGCTGTTTAGCACTAACTCCCTTTGGGGGAGAGTCCTCACTGGGCCCTTTTTTAGACACCCAGGAGAAGAAAGGGAGGCACACGCTCTCAAGCTTTAGAGGCCACTCCAGCAGGTGGAAAATCCAGGGTACTCGTCTCACCCACACAGAGAAAAAGCTTCGTTTGTGAAGGGCTATGCTGAGGGAGAATTGGCTTACCCTAGTGCTGACCCACTGGAAGAGATGGGATCAGGGGGTGACCATCAAGGGTGAGAGGTCCCCTTCCAGTCCCTGGCCAGAGCAGAGCTCCAGACCCTGAGACAAGGCACAAGGAAGGGCACAGCTCACCCTTGTCTGGGCACTCAGCCCTCAGCAATCTGCTCAGCGCCCTTTCCATGGGGAAAACACGTATGGCCATTAGTCCCTTTCGTTCCCACATTCCAGGACACATCTCCCTGCTGTGTCATGGTCCAAATTTCTGCCACTTCCTTCTCCACGTTCTCTGATCTGGAAAAGTGTTTTTTCTGCCCATCCTTGCATCTTGACTACAATAGCACAACAGCCTCCTCACGAGGCTTCCTGCCTCTGGGTCTCATCATCATCGTCGTCAGCAGCATCCTGTATATATTTCTAGCATAACTTGCCAGAGCATGGTGCAGTCTAATTATTCCTCTGTTTGGAAGCTCTCATTGCCTCCTCACTGCCTGCAAGAGACAGAAGAAAATGGGAGAACCTTCCTTTGAGATTTGGTTCCCACTTGCCACTCTGAATCTTACTACATTTTGTCCTGCCCACAGCTCCAAACACAGACGCTCAGGAAATACTGAGAGATGGAGTGAATGAATATAAAAATTAGGAAGCCAAATAAGAGTTCTGTGGTGTTCTTAAATTTTCTATAGAGGTATCATGCTAATATATGTGTGAGATTAATCATTGATAATCTTCTCATGGTTTTCTTGAGCTATGTCTCTTATCCAAAGAATTGGGAACCCTTCTTATTTTAAAAAGACGGCGAGGTTTATAGAATATATAAGGAAATTGAAAGTCAAATAACATTTTGATCTTTAATTTTTGAATTTGTAGCTCAGACAATGCTTCTAAAAAGGATCTCAATCATTTGCTCTTTTTTTTAGCCAGTCACTTCTCTAGTCAAATTTTAAAAGGTTTGGAAGACCATGTGATTTTTAAAATATCCTGGAGGACTTTTCCACGCCTGGGCAGCTCATGGGTCAATGCACAGCTATTTTTCTGTGTAAGTAGAGTGGGAGTGTGCTCTGCCAGTTCACTGAAGGTTGGGGGCCTGAACTGGGAGGTTGGATGGAAGGACCTTTTTTCCCCTCTTGTGCCACAGCTGGGCTTCACTACAGAACTGCAGACATGTGCTACTCCGTTTGTGTTTGCATGCCTGTACCTGCTGCAAGGTATTTTCTTCTGAGCTGATCCCTTTAAATTGTGGGGAGTCTGACTCCTGTGTCAAAGGTATAGCACACAGGTGTGAACAAAGTAGTCATTTGGAGAGCAGTGCCAATATAGTGTAGACTGAACCATTAGGAGTTAGGAGTAGCTTTGGAATACACAACTCCAAATAAGATATAGTTTCCAGCTGATTTGAAGACCTATTATTTTTCAAGGTTTGAGCCATGCTTATAGGCACCTTCTGGTCAAATGAGGGTGGAGGAGCATGGACTGGCACCCAGGGATCGAGTTCCCAGCCCAGCTCTGCAATTCATCCATTGATTTCCCTCGGAGTTGTATAGTACCTTTCAATTTAAAGGGTTGGGTCAGTCTGTTCTTGTGCTGCAAATCCTCTCTCCAGCCTTCTCCACCCTGTCCTGTGCTCTGGAAGCTGATCAGTAGGGACTATATGAATGGGCTTCCTTGCTTCCTGGCCCCCTATTGCATTCTTACCCTATAAGGAAATTATCATACAGGACATTAGGGGACAGGGAGTGGCAGAGGAGTAGGGCCGAAGTATTGATTCTCCTGGCTCCTCCTTGTATCTGTCTCCTGGCAGGCAGCCCTTTCCCCAGGGCACTCTGTCTGAAGGTTCCAGTAGCCTCTTCTCCCTCACCCCTTTGGTCCTTAAGATGTAACTGTGGCACTGTTACGGGTCCCAGAACACTGCACTATGGTTCCCCTAGTCCCTGCCCACCCTTTATAAATGGCCCTTTTATTAAACTCTCCTCAAATTACCCAGTTTGAGAGTGCCATCTGTTTCCTGCCAGAACCCTGATGGATACAGTTCCTAAGATCTTTTCCAGCTCTGAAAAAAGATGCCTGCAAACAGGGGAGGAGCTGGCCCTTTGGGGCTCCCATTTTTCACTCACGCCTCCCTTCATGGTTCACTGGGATCAGGGGAGGGAGGGACTGTTAGAAACATGATCTCTAGAGCACAGAGTCACTAGAATAAGAATCACCCGTGCCTTGGTAGGCATAGGCTGTTAGAACCCTGATTTTCAAAGAATACATGGGCGTGCTCTTCCACTGTGGTCGGTGGACTTTTCCCACCTTTCCCCAAGGGTGGCTCACACCATCTGAGGTAGGACTGTCCCTCCTACCCCTTGCTGCCTCTGTGACTTTGAGCAAGTGACTTCCCCCTCTGAGTCTCAGCACCTTTCTTCCTAACCTGGAGTTGGTAACGCCTTCCCTGGCCTGCACATGATTGTTAAGAGGTGCAAAGGAGGAAGTCTGTGGGAAACCGCTTTGATGAACATCAAGTTCAGGACTAAAGAGGATTGTAGTCATAAACAGCTTTTATTGTGGTAGGGGTCACAGGCAGGGCACAGAGCCCAGTGGGACATTACACCTGCTTCCGTCCTAGCCAGAAACCCGCCTTCATTCACTGTGTCCTGCTATGTGCACTTGCTGAGACATACGTGGCTCCCAGAGTGTCAATTTCAGGATCAAAGTGTGACCTCAGAGGTACCAGATTACAGAATCATGTCATTAGACAGCAAGAGCAGCTTTCTGACATTCCTGGAATTCAGATCCCGGCCTTGGCAGTCTTAGGTGACCACTTATGGCCCTTCCAAAAGCAGCTGCTTCAAAATAGTTCTAAGAGAGGATAAAGGATTTGAATATATTTTATTTATACATTTTTAAATATCAAAGTTATCACAGAGACTTCTTGGCATACAAGAAAAATACCTGCTTGTAGACTACATATTTCAAGTCCAATTTTTTTCTTTAAAAAATTATAAAGGGGCTTAAAGAATTATCATATTCGCTTGGTACTGTTGCTATTATGTTAGGCCATATGCATACAGCCCACATGTGTAGACAAGTGGCAGAGCTGGGGGAGGCAGGAGGAGGTAAAGAAATGACAGGCTGTGAGTCCATGGCATTCAGTGCCCTAGTGGATACACAATTCACTGTATTTATTACCCAGAAGCTCAGTACTCTGCACAGAGCAATGTGCGTGAATGGTAAGAGCATAGTACTTAATGGGAAAAAAGAAGAATGAGATGCACAAACTAGTATTTCCGTAAGTTAAAAATAGGTGCATAGAAATACCCATTGCACATTTCATAAGCACTGTTGTGGACATAAGGATACACCTCAGGCACATTAGGAAATTTCTTTGTGGGGCAAGGGGGACCGAAATGGGCTGTAGACATAAAAGGAAAAAAACTGCTTGTATACATAATACAGTGTTAATCAGGAACTGTTGCATATGATAAATGCAGCCCTCTGCTCCTGAGGTATAAAACAAACCAAAAGAAAGTCCTCAGTTTTTCTTTTTCTTTTAGGTTTTAAAAGAAACCTAAAAAGAGTTTTACTGTTAGGTTTGAATGGTCTTCCCCCATAGCCCTCAGTGTAGCCCCTGAACCACAGTGTAACGTTAGTGGAACAAAAGTAATCTGTGTAGGGTCAGAGCACAGACACAGCACGAAAGCTGTGTAGAAACCACACGAAGGGAAGGATGCTGTGAGCCGCCCCTCAGGCTCACTTCTGGAAACTCAGCACCTGGTAGTGCCCCCCAAGTGGGCCAATGTCCATCACAGCAGGCAAGACTATTTCAAATATGGTTCTCTTTTGTTTAAAAAAAAAAAAAATCCCTTAAGGAAAGTAGAAGATACAGCAAATGCGTGTAAACTTATCAGAAGAGCCTTCATAAAATATTTTGAGCAATACACCCTGCTTTCTCCTTTTGATGTGTTTACTTTTAATCTCTTCTGGGTAATTTTTTTCTCTGCAAAAGTGATATCCCATGTCTACATATTCCCTTTTTACATAAATTACATTTTATATCTTTATCCTAGTTATCTTCCCTTAATGTTACATTTAACAGTATTTTTCCATTTTGCTACATGGACTGTCACCATCATTTTTAATGGCCATGTAGTACTTTATTGATGAATATACCAACACTTATTAGAATGACATTTAAGCTGCTTTCCACTTATCCCCAACATATAAGTAATGGAGAAAACGCTGCATGTAACCTCTTCATATTTTAAAGAAGTCCCTTAGGATAGATTCAGGAAATGGAATTACTAGGTGAAAGAGTATACAAAAAGCATCTGTACCCTTGGTACAAATTACTAAATTGCTTTCAAAAAGGATAGTAGCAATTTGCACTTAAAACAGTAATACATTTTTAGCAACATGGCGTTTAAAAGTTCTTTATTGCCAATTTAATAGTTCACATGCATTGATTTTATTTTTGTGTTTCTTTGATTAATAAAGAGATTGAAATTTTTCTAAGTTTGAGATTAGTACTTTTGTTTATATTACTATTTTGGGTGGTTTTGGACTTTTCTTTTCAATTTGTACCCAACCCTTACCCAGTGTTTAGTTGTTGTCATGATTCTGCAACTGTTTTTCATTTTCCCTTGAAAATGTTTAAAAAATTTTATATAAAGTGTTTTTCTTTAAAGAATCTGATACTGATTCATTGGTGTTTTTTTGTTTTATTTTGTTAGCCAGATAAAAATCAAGATACTGTTGGTTTAATTTGAGAAAGAAATTTTACAGCAAGGCATAATGAAAAATGCACTGAATCGAGGGCTTTATAGGCAGATAAAATGAGGGTTCAGTCCCTGACTGTGATGTCCTGGCTGGGCAGATCGCTCAAGCTTTCTGAGCCTCTCTGTCTTCACTTATGCCATGGAAATTATCACCCACCTTCAACCTGTGGGACTGGCTGGGCTTATGAACAAACGCTGGCATGGTGGGTTTTCCCAATAAACAGGGATCCTCTTCCTGCTCCTTGCCCTCCAGGTCCTTGGGCTGAGCAGGCTGCTAAGGGTGGCTGAGCAGCTGGTCAGGGGAAACAAGCTTCGGTGCTTACCCAGGACAGCCTGTGGCATGCCCAACCCTGCCCCGGGGTCCCCTGTTTCCTTCCAGGCAGGAGGTCCAGGGACTCGGGTTAGTTGCTGTGCCCCTCTCCAATGGCTCTGAACAAGAGGGTTGTTGTTCTGGCCTGTCAGATTACCAGCTTCCTGTTTGTCCTGGTATAGCTGTGTTCTCTCAGTCAGCAGTAGGAGGGAAAGGAATAGTCCTGGATGGGTAACCTAGGTTCTCTAATTCTTCCTGCAGTGGGAAAGCCTGGCCCTTCCCACCAGGGGCTCTGTGATCCCGATCATGAGGCCGTGTGACCTTGAGCAGGCTTGACACCAAGTCCCCTATGTGGGGAGGGAATGAAGGAAGGAATAGCAAGTCACCATTGCTTGGAATTTAGAACTGTGGTGCCCAGGAACTAATGCCAATGGATTTCAGTTGTATGCTGATTAAACATTAAACTTTAATTTCCCACAAAGTGAATGCACCACACATTCCCATTCTCTTTATATTCTGGGAAGGGTGGTTAAGTCATGAACAGGATTCAAATCCCAGCCCCCCTTATTAGCTATGTGACTTTGAGTGAGTGACTTACCCTCTGCGTGCTTCAGTGCCCCTATCTGTAAAATGGGAGAATAATAGTAACTACTTTGTAGGGTTGCTATGAAGGTTAAATGAAGTAGTGTGAATAAAGTATTAGCACAATTCTAGGCCAGACAGAGTGACCCTACAACAGTTTGCATAAGGCCCTAAGATTTTACTTGTTGAATTCCCTTTGAATCTATGGTTCTCAGAGGCTGGACTGCATTCTTCTCTTCAGAGATCTGGAAGTTCAGTGTAGAAGTAATTTGATGAAATTTCTCAGTTATTTGAAGCAGATAATATTTGCAAAGAATGTGCATCAAGAGTATAGCAGATATATTCCTAAAAAGTTAGTCGTAGAATAGAACGAATATTTTATTTTTATTGGCTCAGTGGGTTAAGTCTCTTCCTTCTGCTCAGGTCATGATCTCGGGGTCCTGGGATCCAGCCCCACATCGGGTTCTCTGCTCAGCAGGGAGCCTACTTACCCCTCCCCCTCTGCCTGTCTCTCTGCCTACTTGTGATCTCTCTCTCTCTCTCTGTCAAATAAATAAATAAATAAAATCTTTTTTAAAAATTTAAAAATAAAATTTAGGGCTATATTCCCACGGAAAAAGTTGCTTGCTGCTGAAACCAATGTCCTTTTGTCCCTGACAAATACATAGAGGCTGAATTACGTTGTGCAGGGTGGGGGCCAGGGGCCCTGTGAGAGGTGTGAGCTGAGCACATGTGAATGTTGGACTGTGATGTCTGGGGGAGATGAGATGGTGGGGTATAGCTCTTCTCAAGCTCCACTGGTTCCAAGGTCAAGGCTCCTGCCCTGTGGGCAAAGTCCCAGCCTCTGCCCTTCTTTATGACTGTCAGTAGGGCTTTGTTAGGTGGTGATTTTGTCCGGTGTCTTTCATGGGTGCTAGGACAGACGCAGAGCCTACAGCGAGCATGTAGGTAATTTAAATCACTTAATTCCCTTGCTTCTTTCAAAACAAGTTTATCATGGGCTGACTCAGTTTAGTGCTGTACTTAGGAAATCGAAGCAAAGGGTGAGCCCTCGATGTGGTTATGGCCGGTGCCGCGTTCACTTTTCCTCGGTGTGCTTTGCTGACATGACTGAATACTAAGTCAGAGTATAGTACCTTTTGGGTTTCACAGACTTGGGGAGATCCCTTTTGGTAACAATTTTCAGTGCGTTCGGAACTTCAGAACTGAGTCGAGGCTGCAGTGATGACTTCCTTTCTGTTACTCAGCGAGAACTGGGAGAGAATTCACAGAGGGGCAGGAAGATGTAAGAGGCAGGTAGAGCTGTGCATCTGGAATGGGTCGGGCTGAGGCATGAAGGAATAACAGAGTCTTATTGATCTGGGGTGCAGATTACCTGCTTACTTTTTCACCGAACACCCAACAAGAAAACCCTTTGGCAAATAATAAGGATTTCTTTGCAGGCAGATAGATTTTCTTTAACATTTTAGTGACCTTCCAAAACGGGTTTCAGATTCTCTTACTAGGAAGGGCAAGACGTGAGGGAGCAGCAAGAGGCAGGAAGCTCCGAACACCTGGGTGGTAGGTGTGACCCTCTCCTCAGAGGGAGGGAGGAGCAGGACCCTGATAATGCTTACAAGTCAAAAGCTGTCATTAGGAAAACCTCTTTAGTTAATTACAGTTTAGCATATTCATTTGTAACTTTGAAGCACCTTGATTTATGGTGTCTTGGGGGGGGGGTCTAGAATGACTGTCCCAGCAGGGAAAGGTGGATAGTACTGTGGCTCCCCCTGGAGGAGGGGAGGCCAGCTCCTTCTGCAGTCAACCCCGACCACTCCTTCCTTCCATCCAGGCAGATGTTTTCAGGCCTCAAGAGTAAGTTCTGGAATAGGGCATTGTAGTACCTAGCTTCTTGTTGGTTTGGAAATACTTCTTTTATGGGTGGTTTTGTATTAGGAATCTCTGGGGTGTTAGCCAGGCTGCAAGCTACTGAGGCATCAGTTGATCACAAGAGGCAGAAGGATTCCCATGTGTTTAGGGTGGGAAGGAGGGAAGAGATGTTAGCTGAGGCCAGGTATTGGGGCGGGTGGAGGAGGGGGTAGCATGGGAACCAGCCCAGGCTTTGGTAATAATGGGAGGAAATGTATTAGGAATCTGGTTATCATTTCAAAGGGAGTCTGACACTTATAAACAAGGAAACTTAACTACTTGTAGGATTTGTGAGAGCCTGTAAATGAGTAACCTTCCCATTACACAAATATTTCATAAACATTAACTACACATTAGGCACTATGTGATAAGCCCTCACAAGTCTACTTTGTTATTTCTGTTATTCTGTCTTCATCATCACCATAGCCCTAACACCAGCCCTGGTCTATTTTCAACCATAGCTTCCACGTTTTGTTTTATTTATTTTATTGTTAATTGAAATATAATTGACATATTTGCTTCAGGTATACAACATAGTGATATGACAGCTCTGTACATCACTCCGTGCTGACCATGAAAAGTGTAATCAACACCTGTCACCACACTGTACTTATTTATTTTATAACTGGAAGTTTGTAACTCTTAACTTCCTTCACCTATTCTACCCATCCTCCCCCCCCCTCCCCTCCTGCCACTTTCAGTTTGTTCTCTGTATTTATGAGTCTGTTTCTTTTGTTGTTGTGTATCTGTTCATTTCTTTTATTTTTTAGATTCCACATATGAGTGAAATCACAAGGTCTTTGTCTTTATCTGGCTTATTTCACTTTCGCTTCTACTTTTTAAATGCTTACTCTGGGGGCGCCTGGGTGGCTCAGTGGGTTAAAGCCTCTGCCTTCGGCTCAGGTCATGATCCCAGGATCCTAGGATCAAGCCCTGCATCGGGCTCTCTGCTCAGCCAGGAGCCTGCTTCTTCCTCTCTCTCTGCCTGCTTCTCTGCCTACTTATGATCTCCGTCTGTCAAATAAATAAATAAATAAATAAATAAGTAAAATAATCTAAAAAAATAAAAAAATAAATGCTTACTCTGTGCTGACACTCTCCTAAATGCCTTACAAGCATTATTCAATTTAACCTTCACAGTAACTGTCCTTCCATGGATAAATAGTTTGAGTAGAAACTTGATGGACATGTAAATGAAAAGTAGTATTTTAAAACCAAGTTCTACTTGATTTATCCACTGCCTAGTATGCCTCCTAAATGAGCAACCAGTATAAGCCTCAGCAACCTATATCCTTTATACTCAGACTGCCTGGAATATTTAAGACTAAAATACGTAGGTGGCAGAACGGGAGACATAATCCCTGCTTTTCCTTTTTCCCGGAAAGCAGAGGGGGAATGGTTTCCTGAAGATTGTCTTGCTTTCAGGTGGAAGTGAGACACTGCAAACTGGATATGCCTATTAATCTATTTTTATTTCAAATCAGAATTTTTGTGACACAGTCAAGATTATAGGTGTTAGAGATGAAGAAACTGAAGTCCACACAGGGGATGAGCTTTACCCAGGATTATAGAGAGTAAGAACCTTGCTCCAAGAATCTAGCAACTTTGTCCTCTCTGTGTGGGAACATACATCTGCCTGCAGCTGTTTCAGGGCTTCTCTTCTATAGTCTACTTATCTGTTCTTTTGCCAAAATTACATTTTCTTAGTTACTGTTGCTCTATAAGTTTCAGTATCCAGTGGAGCAAGTCTGTTACTGGCTCTTTGCTTTTCCACTTAAATCTTAGAATCAGTTTATCTGTTTCTGGTTTCCATAAAACAAATAAAAACTGTTATGGTTTTCTCTAAGATTGCATGGAATCTAAGGAAAAATTGACATCTTTCCAATATGGAATCTTCAAAACCATGAACATGGTATGTCCCTGCATTTTTTATGGACTTCAGAATTTCTCCAAATAACATTTAAAAATTTTCCTTGTACAGGTCTTGCATATCTTACATATCATAGATTATTCCTAGCTATTTTCTATTTGGATGCTAGTGTAAATTATAACTTTAGATTCTTTTTCCTTTTCTAAATACCTAGAAAATGTAAATCTAAATATTTATTTAGAAACATGAGATATTTTCAGACTGACTTTGTATCTCCCAAAAAATTGATTCTAGAAGTTTATCCAAAGATTCCTTTGGATTTTCTATGCACACAATCAAAAGAATCTGTGAATGAGGTTTTTTCCCTTTCTTACGCCTCCTTTTCTCCAGTATATGTTAGATAGAGGCTGTGATTCAGCCATTCTAGTCTTGTCCTTGATCTCTGTAGGAAGCTTTCAACATTTCACCAAGTATGATGAGTGCTACGGTTATTTATAAATACAATTTATCAGATTCAGGAAGTCCTTATCTAGTCCTGGTTTGCAAGGATTTTTATCCTAAATGGATATTGAATTTCACCAAATTATTTTTCTGACTCTATGATATTTTTCTCCTTTATCCTGTTAATGTGATGAATTGCATTCCTGCATTAAACCCATTTGCCTGTGATGTATTATCATTTTTATATGTTGCTGGGTCCATTTTCGAATATTTTGTTCAGGATTTTTAACATCTTTGCTCCTGACAAGGATTGCATATCATTTTACCCTTTGGTAATATCTCTGCTGTAGTTTAGTTTGTCTCATAAAATGAACTGGTAAGTGCCATCATTTTTCTTCTCTGGAAGAATTTGTGTAAGATATGTGTTATTTCTTCCTAAAGAGTTTATTCAAAATGGGTGTTAATTGTTCTTTAAGCATTTGGATATTTTCTTTTAGTACTTTGACAATATTCCAGTGCCTTTTGGCTTTCAGTATTTTCATTATGAAATCAACTGTCCATCATATTTAAGTCCCTTGATGATTCACTGTCTTTTTTCCCACTGGCTGCTTTTAGGATTTTCATTTGTCCTTGGTGCACAGCAGTTTACTGTGAAGTGCTTAGGTATAGCTTCTTTTCATTCATCCTGTGTGGGGTTTATCCATTTAAGATATTTTATCTGTGCTTGATGTCTTTTTTTTTAGTTTTAAAAATTTTTGGCTCTTCTGCACGGTTCTTTTCTTCCTGTCCTGTGACTGTAACTGCATATCTATGATCCCTTCTTCATTCCCTATATCTCTTACTCCCTCATCTTTATTTTCTATCATTTTGTCTCTCTGAATTTCAAACTAGGAATTTTCTTTGAATCTATCACTTAGTTCACTAATTTTCTTTTCAAGCTATGTTTGAATTGCTCTTAAACCCATCTATTGAATTCTTTTTTTTTAATGTCCTGTAAACTTCTTGCATTTTTTTAAAGATTTATTTATTTGTTTTAGAGAGAGAGTACAAGTGAGTGGGGGGAGGTTCAGAGGAAGAGGGAGAATCCTGAAGCAGACTCCATGCTGAGCATGGAGCCCAGTGCAGGGCTCAGTCCCAGGGCTCTGAGATTATGACCTGAGAGAACAACCGAGAATCGGAGGCTCAACCAACTGCCTGACCCAGGGACCCCACATCTATTGAATTGTTAATGTGAGTGATTTTGTTTTTAAATTCCAGGGTTTCTCTAGATTTTTGTCTTTTATTTTGTTTCTAGTTCCCTAAAAAACTTCTCAATTTTATCTTTGAACATATTCGACATAGTTTAAAAAAAAATCTATGTCTGATAGCACTTTTATTTTTAGTCCCTGTGAGTCTGTTTCTATTGCCTGTTGTTTTATTCAGTATCCATTCATATTGTCTTATATCCTCCTATACCTGGTTACTTTTGATGGAGTGCCAAACATCAGAGATGAAAAGTTGACAGAAATAACCTGAGACCTTCAGTGATGTTATCTAACTTTCAAGAGCATTTATATCTGCTTCTGGCAGGACCCAGAGCCCCGGTGACCTATTGTCACCGCCATCCAGTTTCAGGGATTGAGAGGACCTTTGTATCTGTGAGGACCAGTCTGCTTGTGGCTCACCTTTCCTCTCAGAGTGCGGCACTTTGGGAATAGGACTCTAATTTTAGATCCCCTAGTTCCACAGGCTGTCCAGAGCACAGCCGAGCCTTTTAGACTCTCAGCCAGCTCTTCCAGGAGCAGGCATTCTTGGAGGAAGTGTCCTGAAATTCCAGGCTTGCCTCTCGAGATTTCTCTCTTCTTCTGAATCTTGGCTTTGTTATTCTTCATTGCTTGATAATCCTTCATAGCTTCCAGCAGAATTTTTAAAATATTTTTCTAGCTTTCTTCATTCTCAGCAGGAGGGTTAGTCTGAATTACCTAGTCTAACATTATTTCAGTGGTTTTTAAATGTGCTGCCTTTATTCACATGGTGCATGCTGTGGATTAAATTGTGTCCTACAAAAAGACATGGGGAGAAGTCCTAACCCCAGTACCTCAGAATGTGACCTTATTTGGAAAAAGGGTCATTGCAGATATAATTAGTTAGGATGAGGTCATACTGTAGCAGAGTAGGCCCTTAACCCAATGGGCTTGTGTCCTTATAAGAAGCGGAGAAGATACACAGAGACAGAGGCACACAGGGAGAAGATGACCACGCGAAGACAGAGGCAGATATTGGAGTGGTACATCCACAAGCCAAGGAGCAGCGAGGGTTGCCAGCACATATCAGATGCTAGAAGAATCAAGGGATTCTCCCTGCAAGTTAAAGAGGGCATATGGCCCTGCAGATACCTGGATTTCAGACTAGCTTTCAGAACTGTAAAGCAGTACATTTCTGTTGTTTTAAGATACCCGGCATAAATGGCTTTTGATATGGGAACCTGAAGACACAAATACATTGCTTTATAGTGTACAAAGTGCTTTCCCAGAAACCACAGTGTTTGTTCTGCACAACTATCCTGACAGGAAGGGGGCAGGTGGGTGGTGCTAAATGAGATCGGTTAGGGAAACTGAGGCCCAGAGAGGCAGCATCTAGGTGCCACATTTAGGTGCACAAGTCACAGGCAGAATTTGAATTGTAGCTAGGTGTCCTGCTTCTTTCTACCCATTGAGATGCCATAATTTTCATCCAACTTCATCCCATCTCTCTAGTGTTCTAGATCAAGAGAGGTGCCCAGTGACTCTAGTGCTAATGTTCATTGCTTTGGAGTTGAAAGGAATGGAACATTTACTCGAACATTTACTGGGCAGTGCACACATTCATTTTTGTGTTCATTCATTTGTTCAGCAGACACTTACCGAGCACCGAGGTCCTATGCCTCAGTGAAGTCAGGGCGTAATACAGGGAAGGACAAATGCAGGAAGGCTAGAACAAGAACTCAGTTTCTCTCCTCAGGAGCTCACAGCTCAAAGGCAAAGAAGGTACATCTTTACAACTAAATTATTGTAGCTTTTTTTTTTTTTAAAGATTTTATTTATTCACCTGACCGAGATCACAAGTAGGCAGAGAGGCAGGCAGAGAGAGTGGGGGAAGCAGGCTCCCTGCTGAGTAGAGAGCCCGACGTGGGGCTCGATCCCAGGACCCCAGGATCATGACTATAGCCAAAGGCAGAGGCCTTAACCCACTGAGCCACCCCGGTGCCCCTATTGTAGCTTTTAAAATAGAACTTAGCAGAGTATGAATAATTTTACTCAGGCAAAATGAGTTTTCCACTCTGGTTTATATACAAATGAAATGTAAGAAAGTGTTTGTATATCCTGTTTAATATTTATGGCACATCTTTTGTCCTAAAGTGTTAGACACTCTCATTGTAATTATTTAGAAAATTATCTGTGGATAAACTGTCCTAAATTATATCACAATATAGATGAATAAATTTAGACTTTATTAGATTGATGTCATCTACTTGAAGATGTAGCCTTACAGCAAATGCCAGACCACAGTGTACTAGATATAGTTTTACTATTAAATGTTTCTATTTAGTACACAGTGTTACTCAGTCATCAAATTTTTATTTATAACTTTCAAAGGAGTGTTAAAGGAAGTGTTGGACAGTTCCTGTCCTCAGCCAGAGACAAACTGTAAGTGATGAAGCCTTCGTTCTTTGATTCACTCAACCTTAATTTGAGTATCCAGGCAGTGGGAATATGGTGGCAAATAAGGCACAAAGAAGCAAAGTGTAAAATTCAGTGCTATTGTGTTTGACAGTAAAAATTAGAGAGAAGAGCTAGATGAGCCAAGTGCCCAAAAGCATAGTAGGAATTGAGGCAGAGAAATTGGAGGTTTTGGTTCATGGAACTGGGCCTTAAAAGGTGAGAAAGAGTTAGGGGCCAGCAGAAGGCCTGGCAGATGTATGAAGTGAGGAGAGGTGGTGAGCAGAAGCAAAGGCAGGGGCAAGGAAGAACCAGAAGCATACAGAAGGGTGCTCCAGAAGGAACATGTGCTCTGTATACTCAGTTTCACATGCATACTTGCTTTCTTGAGTAAGAGAACAGACCTTGGGCCTGGTGCTCTAAGTCATAGTCTCTGCCTCTAACCAACTCTGACTTTGCTGAGGTCACTTCATTTCTCTGTACCTTTAGTAAGGAACTAAAAAATCCACCTGGTATCAGAAAATTCCTCAAAGTCTAGCTTGTCAGAGCCCCTTCCACCCCTGCGCAACCTGCCCCCATTGCTTGCTTTGTCGAGCCAAGGCTTTGCCAGCTCTGGAAATCCCTGTGTCTGCTTGGGCTGGCAGGCATCCCTGTGACCCCCTGAGCCGTGTGCCTAGTCTCTTCTTGGTGACATGCCCCTGCTCCCAGACCGCCTCACTACCTTTAAGGACACATGTGGAATAGTTCCCAAGCCTTCTTGTATTTAATGTAGCTCTTGGAGTCCCCCAGCCTATAAATGTGGTCTGCCTCTCCCTGGAAATATCATCTGGACTCCCATTTCTGAAGGATTCTACCTTCATTCTGTCCTGCCAATCACATTCTGTTTTTATACCAGCACAGTCTCTTACTAGTTCTCCATCCCATGTTCTCTTGCTTGAATATGCTCACAAACAAACAGACCAGAACGTATATTGCTTTACGGTGACACTAAGAAATTGTATTCTTCAATTATAGTAGAATTGTTTCTCACTTGTCTTTTTGCCTCAGGTGGGATCTTAAATAAATGGCAGTGCCTGGAGCTTGGAAACAATTTGAGTCATTCACCCAACAAACATTAAGAACTATATGTGATAAGCTGCTGTTGGCCAGTCAGAACCATGAGGAAAACACTGCTCTTTCCCTCCTGTTCCCTCTCTGGAAGGGGAAACAGGGCCTGGAGAATCATGGGAGGAGAACCCTAAGGGGCACTGTGGGAGTGGCAGAAGCACCTTTTATTGTAATAGGATTTGTGTTGGTGGGAATATATGTTATTGAAAAGACTATGTGTAATACACAAATAGATTCGGTGTGGTATCAGTGGTTTTCGGGTGGCTCGGAAATCCCCCTTGGGCTGAGAGGATCATGCCTTTCTTCCTGCCCTCCTCCCGCCCCACAGCAGCTCATTTCAGCTTGCAGTGTTTTATAGTAGGGTCCCTGTATGTACCTTTTAAAAATGTCCACCCATTGATATTTTAAAGTTTGGAAACTCTACTTTTCTATAAAAGACACTCAACTCTGTACCCTTGGGAAATTGCGCTTAGGGTCTCAGGGTCAGAGGATCCTTGCTGTTTCCAGGAGTCTGCTTCAAGACTGTACCCCTCACCTGAGGACATTCCAAACAGTGTCCTCAATGCAGAATTGAAAGCTTTTCCCTTCCCTGGAAAAACTGTTGTGGAATTTTGGCTCAAGTTAATAACTAACACGACATGACAGGACAGAATCTCTGAATATGTTTTCACCTCCATCTTTATTTTAAAAGTGAAGTGTGAGGTAGAGCCCGGAATAGGAAGAGGCGGGGCAGGTGTGGAGGACCGTTTTCAGAGGGATTTGATGGCAATAGGTATTTGCTAATCTAAAACCAGGTCCTGGAGAAGGTGAGGAATCGGTGGGAGGCTGCAGTTTCAGGAGTCGGAGAATTATTTAGCAGATGGGACCCTGAAGCAGAGAGAGAATCATCAGGGACCAAATGGAAGGAGGGCCAGGGCCCCCCTTCTTCAGGGTAATGGGCCCTCCATCAGCCTCTGCCCTCAAAGACCCTCCTGGGTTCCAGCAGTTATGTGTGGCCGGCCCTCAGGAGAGACAGAGAAGGAAGTTTGGTTTGTAGGGCATTCCCCTCACTGAGTAGGCCCAGTGAGGAAACCCACAGGATGGCTGGAGAAGGGAGCTGGCAAAATCAGGCAGGGTCCAGACAGCTCAATGAAGAGGCTGGAGAGTTAGGAAGCCTGTAGGGTGATTGCTTCTCTCAGGCTCTGCTAGAAGCTTAAGTAACACTCACATTCCCTCCTAGTTCCAGAGGTCAGAAGTCAAATCAGCTTTGCTGGCTTAGAGTCGGGTGTTGGCAGAGCTGGGTCCTTCTGGAGGCTCTAGGAGACAATCTGTTTCCTGACCTTTTCTGGTTTCAGGGGCACCGGCATTCTTCAGCTCATGACCCCTTCCTCACTTTACTCCAGCCTCCTGTTCTTTTCTCCTATCTCCTACTTCCTACATTGACCTTCTTGGCATCCTTAGGATTCCATACAGGGCCTGTTCGAATAATCCAGGGTCATCTCCCCATCTCTAGATCCCTAATGGAATCAAGTATACTAGTTTCCTTTGCCATAGAGGTAACATTTCACAGGTCCCAGGGGTTCCGATGTGGCTGCCTTTGGTGGGGAGTCTTATTCAACCTCCTGTAGGACAGAAAGGATTTTGCTAAGTCCTGAGAAACAGTTTCTGGATGAAAGACAGGAATTCACATCTCGGCTTGAGGTCTTTGAGCATGTGCTGCGGCGCCCTGTCTTGGGGGGCCGAACCAACCTGGTGACCAGAATTGAGCTCCTCAGGCCTTCCCTCCAGCAGGCGGAAGGCTGCCTGGCCTTTGCTGGGTCTCGGTGAGACTGAGCACTGTGGGGGCAGCTCTCTCCAGAGCTGACTTGCCTGCTGCTGCAAGCCGGGGTGGGAGCTGCTGGAACTGCTCAGGAAGGAAGCAGTCTTCTTTTAATTGGCAGCTTGAACTGTTCCGTAGCACTGCTCCCCCTCAGATCAGCTGTGTTTCCGCCGCCTGTGAACATCTGCCCTGGTGCTTTCACGGCGGAGTGGAGGGGAGACAGGCCCTGTTGGGTGCCCTGGCAGGGAGTGTGGGGGAGGCCCGGGCTCTTCCTCACTTGGGTCTGTGGATGGTCGAGGGCCAGGCACAGACGATGGAAACGTCCTCATAAAGAGTGGTATTTTCAACAAGTGACCTTGTGGGAGGGAAGACCAGTGACTGGTTCAAGACCGACAGTCCCTTTCACCCCTGCATTGCAGTGCTGTCAGTCACTAGGGATTTCATGTGGATGCCTTCCCCTTGCTGTATGGACACGGGCAAGTCTTTTAAACCTAAGCTCACTTAGGTTTAAGAAGACATAATAGTTCAGCCCAGTTCTGGTCTCTTCCCTGCCCCAACCCCCATGTGCCCTGCTACCCTCTGCATTTCTTAGCCCTGTGGGCCCGGCTCCATCAGCTGTGGGTTTGCATCTGTGACCCTTGGCCTTTGTGATCCTCAGACAACCAGACCCCTCATGAAGGAACCAGAAAGAGAGGGAGCTGAGAGAGCCGTCCTCGTACTTTCTCACCCATGACTTTATCTCTTTCTCGAACCCTCTGGAGGTGGCCAGCACAGGGCCTTTATTTCCCAGCTGACAGAGTTTCCCTTTGGAGCAGCTCAGTGACTTGCCCGAGGAGGGGCTGTTGGGGACGGCTGCTATTTGGGATTCTTTGCACTGCTAACCGTGAGGAGCAACACCACCGTCCGTGCTTGGCTGACAGGGTGGCACGTGCCCCATGGCACCATCTCCTCCACAGGCAGGAGAGAGACCAGACAGTGTACGGGACCAGTGCCCATTCTGCTGGACACATTTGACCCGTGCCTCAGTCCTACGTCCACGTTTAGAGGCTGTGTTATAGGCAGCTGGGTATGTGTGTCTGTCCCCTCCTACTCGTTAGTATGGGCCTTTCTTGAGGACAGAAACATTTTTTTAACTGATTTTAAGTTCTCAGTGCCTAGTCAGCCACTGGCACATAGCTAGTGTGAGGAAGCAGTCCCAACCCTTACCACCACACATGTGTGCACACACATACACACACACACACACACACACACACACACACACACACTATACAACTTTTAAGCTGATGTGTAACTGTTTGGACTCTCTGAGGTCCGTGAGGCCTTCCCTGTGTGGTAGGCAGACGTCGCTCCTTTAAGACAGTGATCGTTACAACTCCTGGTCATCCTGGGGCAGCTCATTTCTTCTCTTTGTACCCTGTCATCTCAGGCCTTGTCTCTGTGGAGTTCACATGTGCTTGAGGACTTCTTCACAAGTCATGGGGAATGAAGACTTGGGCTTCGGGGGTAGAGAGGTAACCGGGGACAGCCCCAGAGACTTCCTGTGGGGAGGAGTGCCTGGGCAGCCGAATTAGCGGTGGCTGCAGGTGACTCCCAGTCTGATTCTTGAGTGCTGTCCTCAGACCTGTGGCGCTGTTGAGCATAAAGCCCCGGGTCTGTGCCCAGACTAAGCCTGAGCGGCCTGAGGAGCAGTGCCCTGATATACCTGAAGCAGGGGCAGCAGTGGCCAGTTGGATTCCCAAAGTGAAAGCAGATCTCAGGACAAAAACTGAGCTACGAAGTCCCAATTGCTCCATCCCATGGAGAGATTCTCCTCTGCGCCGGGTAGAGAGGATCAAGGTGTTACTTTATGAAAGGAGCTAGCAGGCATCCTTCTATCCAGCGCCGGATAAATATCTACTCCTCGCAAAGGTAACTCTGTTGAGTTATGGGTTAAATCAGCTTTTATGGGCACCTTATCACTCTTTGTCACATGGTATTTATGGGAAAGAATATTCCAGGACCTAAACAAGAGATTGGCAAAGTAAGGCTTGTGAGCACAGCCTGCTCGCCAGCCAGGGGCTTGCCACCTCCTGGCCTGTCTCTGCAGAAGAACTACCTTCAAGGCTGCAGGCCAGCCCAGCCTCAGAGCCCGTAGGCCTGCAGGACTCTTCCAGCCTGTGGGCGTTTGACGAGCCAGAGCCGCATTTCCATCGTGGACAGTAAGGGGTGAGTTCATCTAGCATCCTTTACTCTGTTCCGTGCTACCTTGTCTCTTGTAACATGACAACAGCCCGGTCTGAGCCATGGGGGCCCATCGAGGGGCCGTAAGCAGCAAAGGGCCTAAGCACATCTGCATATCAGAAAAGACTGCTCTGAAAGAGTGGGTGCAGAGAGACCTGTCATTAGTCAGACTATTGCACAGGTCCCAGGGAGGGAGGGGTGGTGGCGTGGGCCAGGATGATGGCTGAACAGATGGGAGAAGAGCCTGCGCCTGGTAGCAGCTTGATTGTGGGGGATGTGGAAGGGAAAGCTGAGGTCACCGTCCATGTTGCTGGTGTGCCTGAAGAGATACGGAAGTAGTCAGCTGGAGGAAGGAGCCCTGAGCTCTTCTGGGGAACCCTAAAAATGCCGTGAAGAATTCCAGAGGACTGCATCCCAACTGATAGTTCAAATGTGTTCTTAAAATATCTGATCTTGGCAGAATGGAACTCTGTGTAGGAAGAGTCACATGGTACTTCTTATTCCATGTTCAGTCCCCCAAAGTGTGGGGTTTATTTTGAAATATGTGGTTTAAGGATTTTTATCTTGAGAGGTTTCTTGGGGTCGTTTGTTAATATTTTTTCCATTTAGAAAGGTTATATCCTAGAAGATTCCTGGTTAAGGAACAAATAACTAAATAGATTTCTTACAAAGTCATGCTCTTATGGGAATTAAAAATGTACAGTTAAAACTATAGGCTGTCGATGGTGACATTTAAATGTGCATATTTCCATCTGAATTATTAAACGCTTAGCTGGTTGATACGAGCAAGCCTTCTAGGTATTCCTTGCTTTTTTCTATTTCTTTTACATGAAACAACGCACTTATGAAGCAATATAAGGTTCAGACAGTATTAAAACACTTATTTAGGCTGTCAGGAAAACTGTGATTGTAGCAAAGGAATGACACAAACATGTGATTTGATGAAATTTCAAAATTAATCTGAAAACCTCTGTCCATATGCATGAGAGCTGATGCCTGTTTTCCTCAAAATGTCACAAGCATAACCTCTGTTTTACCTTTCTCTTGTTAAAACGAAATAGGGAAGTTTCTATGTTTGAAAACTGGGAACAAGGACAACAGGTCTCTTGCATATACTTCAAACTAGTCCAAGGTGAAATTTCCTTTGTCTTAAAATTCTTGAGGTAAGAATTCAGAGTTCATCATGATTCATACTAAACTGTTTCCATTATTTGGCCTAGAGAGAGGGAAGGAGTGCTGTGTGTCCTGTTTTTGTGATGAAAATAAATTTCTCTAGGCCAGCCATTTGCTCTTTTGTCCCTTGTGGTTGCTATCCCACGACTGGGAGGCTTGTTTATCCATGCGAAAAAGGAATTTGAAAGAGTTATGAAGTCCAAAGTTGATACTTGAGAGACTGAAAAACAGGGACAAATGACCCGGTGCCAACAGCTTTTACTTTTACTCGGAGACTCCCCAGTATTGTAGTTACCAGCTTTTCCAACAAGGGTTAGAGGGCACTGTGAGGAATTATCCTGGTGGGTAACATGGAAAACCTTCTGGGCTTATGTTGATCTTCCTGCCTCCACAATTGCAAAATAATGACAAAAGTAAATATTTGGGGCCAGGTTTATTTTGGTCAGACAAGTTCCAGTCTGGTTTCTAAAATTAGGAATTCTGCGGGATGCACGTGGTTTGGGGCATCCTGCCAGAGAACTTTGTCTCAGGGATGTATAGTTCTCTTATTTGTTGTTGCTTGCTTGGAAATGTGGATCTAAACCTTCTCTCGTGTCTGTCCATCTGGACAGACCCACTCCCGATGGTAGGAAGGCTCTTCCCAGCTAATTTGGGTGGGTTCCCGCCCCCCTGCTCTCACCCCTGCTTGCCGTCTGTCCTTCATTTACTGCCAGACAGTCCTTCCAAGAGCACAGCTCCCATCCTGTCCCTGTCCCTCCTCAGAGCATTCACTGACACTCACCCCCCCCCATACACACACACTGCCTTCAGGCTGAAGGCCCTCCCCACCATGGTCCTACTTGGTGGGACATCTTCTGCCACCATCCAGATTGGCCTTTCCATGGCCCCTCAGACACACGGGCTGCTTGCTTGCCCTTGTAACTTTCCATTGCCCCCATATAAATATCCCTCCATAGTCCCTCTGTCCATCTTTCCAGGCCCAGCTGCAGCCCCATCTCTCCCGGGAAACCGTTCTGTCCAAGGGAAGCCTCAGCCAACCACTGTGCATACTTGCCTGTATCATCCACTGTTGTCTTGTTCCCTCAAGCCCAGTGCAAAGGAGGTACTCAGGAAACATTTCTGTTCAGGGTTGTCTTTGAGTGTCTGGTTCTCCCCCTCAGGAAGCTGTCCTTGCCATATAAAAGGCTGCCCTCCCTCTGCTGGTTCCTGTGCTGGTCTTTCTCCTCCTCCCAGACCTGTTCAGCTCTTTGTAGAAGGTGGTAAGGGGTGCTGTTACCCTGCACCTCTAACTGGGGGCTGTGTTTGAGGTGGGAGGAAGGCCTCATTCCCCAGGCTTTGCCTTCATCTGCCTTCTTGGGTAAAATAGGAATAAGCAGGGTGAGCTTCATGGGTGTGCGTCCTGTACCCCACAGAGGGCCCCACACTGGGTTTCATGCTCTGCTATTACTATCTTAAAATTCTTACTTTTTCACAAGAAGCCCTGAATTTCCATTTTGGACTGGGCCCTACAAAGTATATATCTGACTCTAGGAGTAGGGCAGCTGCTGAAAGACAGGTAAGGGTAGGGAAACGTTACAGAAGGAATGCTGGGTGGGGTATGTGTGGAGGCTGATGGAAGGTGGGTAACAGAATGGGAGAAGTGGAGGAGATACATCAGTTGTGAAGTTCCTTCCTTAAAGGGGTGATAGTTCTCCAAAGCCAGGACTGTTCCTCAGGGGTGGTGACTCCACAGGACCTGACTTTGGCCCTAAATAGGTTTATTTAAGTTCTGTTGTAAGTTTGCCATTTTTTTTTTAAATATTATTTACTTATTTGACAGACAGAGATCACAAGTAGGCAGAGAGGCAGACAAAGAAAGAAGGGAAGCAGGCTCCCAGCTGAGCAGAGAGCCCAATGCGGAGCTCGATCCCAGGACCTTGGGATCATGACCTGAGTCGAAGGTATAGGTTTTAACCCACTGAGCCACCTAGGCACCCCAAGCCTGCCATTTTTATCAGGCTGTTCCAACTTTCCCATCCTGATCAGAGGAAGAACCAAGTCCTTCCAGTGGCCTGTGGACCCTACCTGACCTAGTGCTTTACCACCAAACTCTGTTCCTACCACTGTCTACTCAGTTAGTCTCTTGCAACCACATTGGTCCCCTTGCTGTTCTTGAACATGCCACCACCCACCCACCCCAGGACATTTGCACCTGCTGCACTCTGAGCCCAGAGTGCTCTTCCTCTAGAAGGCTTGCCCCTACCTCCTTTAGGCCTTGTTCAGGTGTCACTTTATCAGTGTGGTCTTCCCCCAGATACCCTATTTGAAATCACACACACACACACACACACACACACCCCAAAACATGTCTCTTTCACCTCCTTCCTGCTTTACTTTGATCCACAATACTTTTCACCATTTAACATACTCTATACTTTACATGTTTATTTATTGTATGTCTCCTCCCACTGGAATATAAGTAAGTTCAGTGAAGGCAGGGATGTTTGTAAGTTTTGTCCATCTAGAACACTATCTGATACAGAATAAACACTAAATAAACATGTGCTAGTGAATTCACTGCCTTCTGGGGGCTGACAGTACTGCTTTATGATGAGACTGTTTTCCACAGGGACTGCACCATTTTACATTTCCAGCACAGTGCTCAAGTGTTCCAGTTTCTCCACATCCTTGCCAACACTTGTTATTTTCTCTTGTGGGTTTTGTTTTGTTTTTGTTTTTTTTTTCTAATAATGGTCATCCTTACAGGTGTAAGATAATATCTCATTGTGGTTTTGATTTGCATTTCCTTGATGATTGAGCATCCTTTCATATACATATTGGCCATTGTAGGTCTTCATTAAGAGAAATGTCTATGCAAATCTTTTGTCCATTTTTTAAAAATCAGATTATTTGTTTTGTTTTGCTAATGAGTGATAGGAGTTCCATATGTATTTTGGATATTAACCCCTTACCAGATATAGGGTTTGCAAATATTTTCTCCCATTTTGTAGGTTGTCTTCTCACTCTGCTGGTGGTTTCCTTTGCTGTGCAGAAGCTTTTTCTTTTGATACAGTCCCACTTACCTGTTTTTGCTTTTGTCACCTGCACTTTTGGTGCCATATCCAAGAAATCATTGCCAAGACCAATGGCTTTCCCTGTGTTTCTTAGGAGTTTTATAATTTTAGGTCTTAAGTCTAAGTCTCTAATCCATGTTGAGTTGATTTTGTGTATGGAGTAATATAAGGGTCCAATTATATTATTTTGCATGTGGATATACAGTTTTCAGAAACACCATTTTGTTGAAGGGACTGTACTTTCCTCATTGTGTAGTCTTGACTCCATTATTGAAGATCATTTGACCATGTATGTGTGAGTTTATTTCTGGGCTCTTTTATTCCATTAGACTTTATGCCAGCACCATACTGTTCTGTAGCTTTCTAGTATGTTTTCAAGTCTGGAAATCTGAGGCTCCCAGCTTTGTTCTTCTTTCTCAAGATTGTTTTAGCTATTTGGGGTTCCGTATGAATTCTAGGATTTTTTTTTTCCATTTCTGAAAAAAAAAAGCCATTTGGATTTTAATAGAGATTATACTGAATCTGTACATTCCTTTGGGTTGTGTGGACATTATAACAATATTAAGGCTTCCAATCCACAAACACATGCTGTCTTAGCATTTATTTGTGTCTTTTATAATTTCTTTCAGTAGTATTTTGTAATTTTGAGTGTACAAGTCTTTCATCCCCTTGGCTAAGTTTATTCCTAAGTGATTTCATTTTTTTGGATCCTATTGAAAATACAGTTGTTTTCTTAATTTCCTTTTCATTATTGGATTGTTTTCTATAAGCAGATGGAAATGCTACTGATTTTTGTCGTTAATTTTGTATCCAACAAGTTTGCTGAATTCATTTGTTACTTTTAATAGTATTTTATGGTATCCTTAGGGTTTTGTACATATAAGATCATGTCATCTGTGAACTGAAATAATTTTGCTTCTTTTTTAACAATTTAAATGCCTTTTATCTCTTTTCCTTGTCTAATTGCTCTAGCTAGGAATTTCACTACTATGTTGAATAAAAATGGCAAATGGGCATCCTTGCTTTCTTCCTGATCCTAGAGGAAAAGCTTTCAGTTTTTCACTTTGAATATGATGTTAACTGTGGGCTTTTCAAAGGGGGAAAGGGAGCCATTTCATAGGAGAGATATGTTTAACTGTAACATAATGACAATAACAACAACAAAACTATGGTCCACATATGTAAAAATACTTATTATATTCTTTTTATCCTTATTTTTTAATGTTTTATTATGAGATGGTGTTGAATTTTATCAAATGCCTTTTCTGTATCTGTTGAAGATCGTGTGGTCTTAATGTTTCACTCTGTCCATGTGGTGTAACACATCGATTGATTTGTGTATGTTGAACCATCCTTGCAATCCACAGATAAATCCCACCTCATGGTATATGATCCTTCTAATGTGTTGTTAAATTTGGCTTGGTGGTATTTTGTTAAGGATTTTTACATGTGTATTCATCAGGGATATTGGTCTGTGCTTTTCTTTTCTTGTAGGTCTGGCTTTGATATCAAGATGAATCCACCCTCAAAATGAGTGACGTGTTCCTTCCTCTTTAATTTTTTGGATAGTATGAGAGGGATTGGCATTAATTCTTCTTTAAATGTTTGATAGAATTCTTCAATGAAGCCATCTGACCCTGGGCTTTTTTTTTGTTGGGAAATTTTTGATTACTGATTCAGTTTCCTTATTCATTATTGAATTGTTCAGGTTTTTTCTTTCTTCATGATTCAGTCTTGGTAGATTGTATGTTTCTAGAAATTTACCTGTTTCTTCTAGGTTATCCAGTTTGTTGGCATATAACATTTCATAATTGTCTCATAACCTTTTTTTATTTCTGTGACATCCGTTGTAATGCCTCATCTTCCATTTTTTATTTTAGTGCATTCTTCTTTTTTTATTAATTAGCCTAACTAAAGGCTTGTCAGTTTTGTTCTCTATGCCAAAAGCCATCTCTTACTTTCATTAATTTTTTTTCCAATTCTTTTTCTAGTCTTTGTTTTTGTTTATTTCTGTTAAAATTTTTATTACCTCCTTCCTTCTGCTAACTTTGGGCTTGGTTTGCTCTTCTTTCCTTGAGGTATAAAGTTAGGTTGTTTATTTGATATCATTCTTCTTGTTGAATGAAGATATTTGCCATTCTCAGCTTCCCTCTTTGTACTGCTTTTTCTACATCCTATAAGTTTTGGTATATTGTGTTTTCATTTTTATTTGTCTCAGGTATTTGTGATTTCTTCTTTGACCCATTGGTTATTCAAGTGTGTGTTGCTTAACTTCCACATATATGTGAATTTTCCAATTTTCCTTCTAGTATTGATTGCTTGTTTAATTCCATTTTGATCAGAAAAGTTACTTGGTATGATTTTAGTCTTCCTAAATCTGTTAAATCTTGTTTTGTGACCTAACATGTGATCTGTCTTGGAGAATGTTCTGTATGCACTAGAGAAGAATATGTGTTTGCTACTGTTGGATGCAATGTTTTGTATATGCCTAATAGGTCCACTTGGTCTCTCATGTTGTTCAAGTCCTCTGTTTCTTTATTTGTCTTCTCTCTAGATGTTGTGTCCATTACTGAAATCTGCTGTTATTGGGTCACTGTCTGTTTCTTCCTTCAGTTCTGTCCAGGCTTGCTACACATACTTGTGTGCTCTAGTGTTGGGTACATAGACATTTATAATTGTTGTCTTTCCAATGAATTGGCCCTTTTACCATTAGATAATGTTCTTCTTTGTCTCTTGTGACAGTTTTTACTTAAAATCTCTCTTTTTCGTTTACCATTTGCGTGGAATGTCTTTTTCTGTCTTTTCACTTTCAGCCTATGTATATTCTTAAATCTAAATGGGTCTCTTATAGGCAGCATATAGCTGGATCTTATTTTTTTTATCCATTCAAGCACTCTATGTCTTTTGATTGGGGAGTTCATTAACATTTGTGCTAATTACTGATAGGGAAGGTCCTACCAGTACATTTTATTTTCTGTTGCAACTCTTTGTCTCTCTCTTTTTTCTTTTTAGCTATCTTGTGTGTCATTGATTTTTTTGTGGTGACATGCTTTTTATTCCTTTCTCGTTTTCTTTTGTGTCTCTTCTATAGGTATTTTCTTTATCGTGGGAGTTACAGAAAATATCTTATAGTTGTAACAGTCTATTTTAAGCTGATACCCAAGGCCATTTTTAATTTTGGAACAATGTTTAGGAATAAGGTACAACAAATGGATTTTTTTTAACTTTTTCGTTTTAACCTTTCTTTAATTACTTTAATGGAATTAGTGGATATATATTTTATGAGCCTAATGCAACCAAATCCCAATGGTATGTTTTTTTAGAACTTGATAAAATGATTCTGACGTCCATCTGGAAGCATAAGGGGTTAGACTATCCAAGAAATTTTTGAAAAGAAAATAATTAAGGGGCTCTGGTACTGTTAAATATAAAACAAAAACCTGCAGTAGCAAAGCTTTGTGTTAGTGGCACAAGCAGAGGAATGGAGTGAAGTAGAGTGGGATGGGAAGAAATAGAATAGAATAGAATAGAATAGAATAGAATAGAATGCCCAAATCAGTGTACGAAGGTGAATTGTTAAATCAGTAGTATTAGGATATTTAATCTTGGGGGGGGGGATAGGTAGATTCATAGATCCTACTGTATACAGCATAAACTCTAAACAGATAGAATATTTAATAGAAATTTCCTTTAAACCAAAAAAGAATGAGAAGAAAACTTAAGTGAAGACTTTATCATATTAGGGGGCACCTGGGTGGCTCAGTCGGTTAAGTGGCTGCCTTCAACTCGGGTCATGATCTCCCGGTCCTGGGATCAAGTTCCACACCGGGCTCCATGGAAGCAGCGGGCAGTCTGCTTCTCCCTCTGCCTGCAGCTCCCCCTGCTTGTGCTCTCTCGCTCTCTCTCTCACTCTCTCTCAAATAAATACACAAAATCTTTAAAAGAAAAAAAAAAAGAGTGTATCATATTAGTGTGGGAAGGAATCAATTAAAAAATCATTAGATTTGACTCCCTAAAAATGCAAAACTTCGCATATCTACAGCCATTATAAACAAAAGCAAAAGGCCTAAAACAAACTGAGACTATTTCAACACACAAAACCGTCCAGTACAGAACAGTCCGAGGATTACATCTCCAATATAGGATAAAGGAACTCTTAAAAATCAAAGAAAAAATGGAAAAATAGGCAAAAAGTATATAAGCACAGTTCTCAGGAGAAGAAATAGAAATGGCCAAAAGTTATAGGAGAGATTATAGAACTTGGATGGCAATCAAAGACATGCACATGAAAGCACAAGGGTTGCCATTTCCACCTTCCAGACTGGCAGAGGCTATTTACAGTCTCCGTGTTGGCCCAGCCTCCGTGGCATAACCCGCGGGTGGGTGCGCACATTGACACTGCCCCTCTAGGGTGGCAGATTGTCCACAGGTATCAAGAGACTTGACACTTTATTTTTTCCAAAGACTTTGGTCCTAGCAATTACACGTCTAGGAGTTTCTTCTAATGGGATAATCAGACATGCACTTAAAATTATGTAGACTAATTTCATTGTAGTATTATTTTGGATATTTCTTGCTCATTATAGTACATGAGACATTACATAGGATTATTAATTTAATAAGTAATACAAAATTCAAAGGAGACTAAAACTAAATAGAGTAAAAAATAATTCTCCTTTCCTTCCAGCTGTATCCTCCACTTCTCTGCCATGGAGCAACCCGTTACTTACAAATCCTCCCAGAGATGCTCTTTGCATATGTGAGAATAGACACATGCTTGTGCTTTTGATTTTGCTAATCTATTTAATTCTGGATTTGAAGGTTGATGGCAGCATGCTCTATGTACCATACGTACCTCGCTTTTCTCACTTAATAAGTCTCAGAATGTGCTCCATTATCAGTAGGCAACATAATTGCAGAGAAGCACAGGTGAGTGGGGTTTGAACAGACTCTACTACTTCCTAGCTACGTCATCTTAGACAAATTTTTTAACTTCTCTGGGCCTTAGTTTCCTAATCTATAAAAAGAGTACAGTAATAGTCCTTACATCATAAGATTACTGAGACGATTTAATGAGTCACTGTTTAGAAAGTGCATAAAATAGCAACAGGCACATCTTACATAAGTGTTAGCTAATAGTACCTGTGGAGCTGCAGCCGCCTTTTTAACAGCTGTAGAATATTCCACATCCAGGATCTGTTCTGTTTTGTCCCATATCAGTGGACAACTAGATTGTTCGTAGCATTGCTGTTGGAAACAAACTGCAATATTTGTCACGACACTTTTTTAAAGGAAACAACATAAGTGTCCAAAGTCAGTTTAGTTATGGCATGGTGTACATCCACACAGTGGAATATAATACAGTGAACCAAAGCGAGGTTGTAGAAGGGTATCAGATATGTGAAGATGTTCCCATATTTTTTTTTAAGTAGAGACAAACATTTTTAACATTCTATTTTTTCCATTATAGATTGTAGAACTTGAGAAATGATTTTTAAAAAGTATGGAGAAAAATAACAATTAACCTAGTCCTACTGAACATACTGGTGAATTTTATCTGATCGCTCACTCTCTGAAAATTTGCACTAATTCTTCTATAGGGGTTGCTCACCTTCACTAAAAACATCTGGGAGCTAAGAGTTGGATTCCTCGGGTGGGGGGTTGGCCATAAGCGGATGGCAGAGATTAAACCAGCTTGGAGGAAGAGGCTCGCTGTGGTCAAGAGGGCTTCCCAGGAAGCAGAGCTGCTTGGGCTGACCTCTCTCTGAACAGTCGGAGGAGCTGTTTCTTTCTAATAGTATCTCAGTCGTTTTCATTGTTCTGAGTTTCCTTTTATACATTCATTCATTCGGTAAACATCTGTCACGAGGGGCCTGTTTGTACCAGCATGCTTCTATGTCTCAGGGACTCAGGCATGAACAAGATGAGTTCCAAGCCCATAGCTCTGGAGCCTACGTTCCAGATCTTGTCCAGAAATACAGGACAGAGTTACAGACATGAGGCATGTGCAGTGTTTCTTAGATGCTTCCCCAGATGGTGACCACAGGCACTTCTCCCTGGGTCTTCCCAGTGGCATTTCTTGTGGCTGCACAGTATTCTGTCCAGCTGCTCTGCATTCATTTTACTTAATTATTCCTACTCTGTTGGACATGCACGTGTTTTCATGAATAGTTCATGGTCTTCAACACATTACTCTTCAGCTTTTCAAATGGATTATTCCAGTTTACCAAGTTACCAGCCACATGTGAACGAAGGGGCCTGGACCATCAAAACCTCCCCACTGTGTTGGCTCTCTGTTTTTATTTCTATTGTTTCTATTCATTTAACAGGTACAAAACTGGGTTTCACTGTTTAAGTGTTCATTTATTTGATTACTGTTAAATTTTAACCTTTACTTCCTCTTAAGTGCATTTTCTATTTAAATCCTTTGTTCTGGTACTTAGTTGGGCTCTTGCTATGAAAAACGGACTCTGTACAGTGATGGCTAAGAGCTCCCTTCTAGACTCCCACAGACCTGGTTTCTGTCCAGCCCTGTTACTTAGGAGCTGTGTGGCCTTGGGCCAGGGGTCTGGGACATGCTGAGGCGTGGAGGGCATTCCCAGCACAGGGACACTCCTTGGGAGCTGAGTCACAGAGTTTGGTGGCCTGGGGGACATTTAGGGCTGAGTGAAACAACCACTGTGTCTGACCTTATCTAAGAGGCCTAGCACGAGTATCCTTGGCTCACTTTAGAATTTTCAGAACTGTAGCCTTCGGAGTAATGGCACTCAATTCAAGGCCTCATATTCATTTTCTTCCTGGAAGTAAACCCCAAACCCAGAAGAGGACGGGGAAGAGACGGGGAGGGCTGGTGGGAAAGCTGGGAGCCCTGCAGTCAGGCTGTTCTGACATTGAACCCCAGCACCCTCACCACACAGTTGTGAGTACTCTGAGTCTCCGTTTCCTTACTGGGAAGCGGGGTGTCATCTGGAGGGACACTTCTTGCAGAGTGCCGGGTGAAATTGCCAGGGGAATTTCATCGCTTGGAACTAGATATAGGGACTGCCTGGATATCTCAAAAGGTAACTCATGACTAAGTCCTTTTTCTAGGAGAAAAGGATGTTTGGATTCTCAGCAGCCACATCTGCTTTTGAACTCTGTGCGGTCTGTGCCCTGGTCTCTCCCCACCCCAGCAGCCCCGTCAACAGCCCCCCTTTTATTCAAACAGAGGAAAGTTGTGTTTGTTGACCACTCTTTTGGGGGTGGGAAAGGAATGTAATGTATGCATAGACTGCCCAGAATTTCCTGTTAGACACCCACTCCAAACCAAGGCCCTGGGATGCATTCCAGAGATTGCAGCCCAATCCTACAAGAGAAGAAAGGGTGCATTCATTTAAACGCAGGCCACTGGGAGGAACTCCCCCTCCCCCCTTAAAAAAAAAAAAAAGGTGTTTAGCTTTCTTCTGTAGTAGCATAGTTGTGAATTCAACTGCATGGTCTTCGCAGGGCTGTAATGTGCTCTGACGTCCCCATGTGTGAAGAAGCACCTTTTCCTCGGGAAACTCCGATGTGTGGTTTTGTAGCCTTAACAGCATTGGTGTCCACGTTGATGCTTGGACATGTTTGTTTTGTTTTTAAGATTTTATTTTATTTATTTTGACAGAGAGAAATACAGCAAGAGAGGGAACGCAAGCAGGGGAGAGGGAGATGTGGAAGAGGATGTGGGAGAGGGAGAAGCAGGCCTCCCGCCGACCAGGGAACTCGATGTGGGGCTTGATCCCAGGACCCTGGGATCAAGACCAGAGCAAAAGGCAGATAGATGCCCACCAACGGAACCACCCAGGCCCCCCCTTGAACATGTTTTTAATGTTCTGTGTGAACACATGATGATACAAATCGGCTGTGGAGTACCTTTCTTGATTCTGCTCTTGTGAAGAGGAAGAAGCCAGGTTTGAGGGCAGGTTTTGGCATAGACTTCTTGTGTTGAGTCCATTTTCTCCTAGAAATTCTGTTATGCTGGGTCTTTGGCCGTCTGGCCCCTGTGCCAGCATGTAGGCTGGCTTGGCACCGTGGAAATTAAAGGCAAACCTTTGTTTTCTGTAGCTGCCAAGATGCAGTTTCCTCACTTGGGGAGAAACTTGAATGATTGGGGATGGATTCCCAGTGAGTAGCAAACATTTCCACCTACGTTCCAGCTTCTCCGTGCTTCATCCTGAACCACTCGTTTGATTGTAGGGATGTGTGTGGGGCGGTGGAAGTTTCAGGTCAGACCTGAGATAAGGACGGATGGGTGGGGGTGATCACAAAGGCAGCGAGTATGTGAAGCTCTGAGTCGATGTAGACCCCAGAGGTTTGCCTGAAGCTAGGGTTCAGGATGGAACCAGAGCCTCCCCACACCTGCAGTCTAAACAAGGTCAGAATGGGAGAATTGTTTAAGGGCAGTGATAGGTGGCGCGGCCGGCTATCACACTGATAAGAAACACTGTGTCGAGTCAGCATTTCAATATCTGGACGCAGAAGGGAACCAGGTAGGTCAGGAAGTCTAAGCAGATAGCGGTACCCCCTCCAGGCCAGTGCAGACCCACTCGTGGTGGATCCAGTCGCACCTTCCATCTGTTGGCATAAATACAGTTTGATACCTCTTTAGACCAGTCCTCTTGATCCCACTGAAGGACCAGACCTCGCTGTCCACCTTGATGGACTTTCCCCTGGACGTTTCATGTTTCTAATTAACTACAGTACTTTTCTTTCTAACCTTATTTCATGTAAGAGTTCCTAGAAAAGTCCTGAGTCCTAGGGTTTATTATTAAGCTTCACACGTGGATCTGCCTTTTATTTGTTTCGTTTCCATCATCGTCATCATCATCATCATCATGCAAAGAAACCTTCACTGGATAGAAAATAAAGTTTTAAGGAGCCACTTCAAGTTCTCGGGTCATGATCTCAGGGTCCTGGGATCGAGTCCCGCATCGGGCTCTCTGCTCAGCAGGGAGCCTGCCTCCTCCCGTTTCTCTCTGCCTGCCTCTCTGCCTACTTGTGATCTGTCAAATAAATTTAAAAAAAAAAAAAAATCTTTAAAAAAAAAAAAAAAGAATTCACATAACCAAAACCAAAACGGGACTGCCTCCATGTTTTCTCATAAAGCCAGGCTGTTTCTGTAAGGACTGTTGTTTGGATACACGCTAACTTCTGAATGTTCACAGTGAAATTTGGTACCTAAAATCAGTCTATTGCTGCTGTATTTTAAGGTGCTGGTAGATCTTCTCTCTTGAACAAATATGTGTATTTTTGCTGCATCCACACGGCAGACCTCGCTGCAAGGATAGGTATGAAGATTCCCGTATTAGTGGTGTGGCTTAGGTAGATGAAGTCACACTTGCTGACCCATGCAGGATGAGACTTGAACCCAAAATATAACTCCAAAGCCCATTTTCTTTCCATATAACTTGCTTATTTATTTCTAGTTTTAGTTTTTTTATCTCCATGTAACTTGTATTTATTTTTTATTTTTTTATAATTTTATTTTTTTTCAGTGTTCCAAGATTCATTGTTTATGCACCACACCCAGTGCTCCATGCAATACATGCCCTCCTTAATACCCACCACCAGGCTCACCCATCCCTCCCACCCCGCTCCCCTCCAGAACCCACAGTTTGTTTCTCAGAGTCCACAGTCTCTCATGGTTTGTCTCCCCCTCCGATTTCCCCCAACTCACTTCTCCTCTCCATCTCCCAGTGTCCTCCGTGTTATTCCTTATGGTCCACAAGTAAATGAAACCATATGATCATTGACTCTCACTGCTTGACTTATTTCACTCAGCATAAACTCCTCCAGTCCCGCCCATGTTGCTACAAAAGTTGTGTATTCATCCTTTCTGATGGAGGCATAATACTCTATAGTATATATGGATCATATCTTCTTTATCCATTCATCTGTTGAAGGGCATCTTGGTTCTTTCCACAGTTTGGCAACTGCGGCCATTGCTGCTATGAACATTGGGGTACAGATGGCCCTTCTTTTCACTATGTCTGTATCTTTGGGATAAATAGCCAGTAGTGCAATTGCAGGGTCATAGGGTAGCTCTAATTTTAATTTCTTAAGGAATCTCCACACTGTTTTCCAAAGTGGCTGCACCAGCTTTATTCCCACCAACAATGTAAGAGGGTTCCCCTTTCTCCATATCCTCTCCAGCACATGTTAATTTTGTCCATTCTAACTCATGTAAGGTGCTTTCTCAATGTGGTTTTGATTTGAAACTCCCTGATGGCTAATAATGATGAACATTTTTTCATGTGTCTCTTAGCCATTTGTATGTCTTCTTTGGAGAAGTGTCTGTTCATGTCTTCTGCCCATCTTTTGATGTGATTATCTGGTTTTTGGGTGTTGAGTTTGAGGAGTTCTTTATAGGTCTTGGATATCAGCCCTTTGTAGTGTCATTCGAGAATATCTTCTCCCATTCTGTGGGTTGCCTCTTTGTTTTGTTGACTGTTTCCTTTGCTGTGCAGAAGCTTCTAATAGTGATGAAGTCCCAAAAGTTCATTTTCGCTTTTGTTTCCTTTGCCTTTGGAGACTTATCTTGAAAGAAGTTGCTGTGGCCGATGTCAAAGAGGTTACTGCCTATGTTCTTCTCTAGGATTTTGATAGATTCCTGCCTCATGTTGAGGTCTTTTTATCCATTTCGAGTTTATCTTTGTGTATGGTGTAAGAGAATGATCGAGTTTCATTCTTCTATACATAGCTGTCCAATTTTCCCAGCACCATTTATTGAAGAGATTGTCTTTTTTCCACTGTATATTTTTTTTCTGCTTTGTCAAAGATTAGTTGACCATAGAGTTGAGGGTCCATATCTGGGCTCTCTACTCTGTTCCACTGGTCTATGTGTCTGTTTTTGTGCCAGTACCATGCTGTCTTGGTGATCACAGCTTTGTAGTAAAGCTTGAAATCAGGCAACATGATGCCCCAGTTTTGTTTTTCTTTTTCAGCATTTCCTTAGCAATTCGGGGTCTCTTCTGGTTCCATACAAATTTTAGGATTGTTTGTTCCAGCTCTTTGAAAAATGCTAGTGGAATTTTGATTGGGATGGCATTGAAAGTATAGATTTAAAGTCAACTTTAAAGTAAGAAATTTCCATTCTAGGCTCTTTACCCAAAATGGTCCATATCTCTGATTTGCAAATACGGCATTCTGGAAATCTTTGATGCAGATCAATAGCCTATATCAGTCAATTTAAAATTTAAATTCAGAGGTTCCAGTTCCAGAGGTCAAACTGTGACATTTGTAGTACATTTGTAGTACATTTGTAGTACGATCTGCTCATCTACTCCCCATTTCCTTAGAGGCAAATGCGAACTCATCATCTTGGTTTGCAAGGCTGTCATCAACCATGGCAACTCCTCTGATTTCTGAGATACATCATGCTGTCTCTCACATCAGGCCCTTTACACGTTGCTGTTTCCCCACTTCCCTGCCCCCTCCAGCAATGGTATGCACTGTCAGCCCAGCTCAGAAAACATTTCTTCTAAGAGATAACTCCTACCATACCCCAAATCTGGACTTTGGGCCCCATCAGTGCCTTGCACTGTTCAGTGTCTCTCATGCCAGACGTGGGCCACATGAGGTAGGGATGGTACCTGTGTGGTTCACCAGTGTTTCTACACTGCCTTGCCTGGGAGCTGACGTTTTCAAGAATAATCTTTTCTACCACAAATAACATAAACCCAGAGAAACAGGTAATTTATTCTCTTACATAACTGAAAATTCCAGGAGGATCTGGTTTTAATGAAACCAAGTCCCTAGATGGTATTGTCAGAGAACCATCCCTTTCTGTATCTCAGGCTCCTTTTTCCTCAGTTCTGGCTTATGCTCGGGTAGGTGCCTCTCACTTAGTGACAAAGGAGCCACCGGGGGCTCCAGGTTTACATCCTACCCACTTGGCAAACCAGCAGAAAGAGAACATCCTTTCAAAGGGCTGTAGCATGAATCGTGGGGCACACTCTCCTTGGCCCAGGTTGGGTCAAATGCCCAATCCTAAGCCAGTCACATGGCTTAGATTGGCCAGGCCTCGGTAATGGATAGAAAGCAATTTGCAGGGGGAAGGCAGTAGGATTATTAGACCCAACCAGCCAGCATCTTGAGCCCTTTGAGGACCAAATGAGTACCGAGGATGGGGTTGAGGGTGATGCTGGTCCTGAGCAACTCCATTCATATCCCCTGCTAGCCTGATTTTGAGAGTACCAGACCAGTCCAGGAGCGATTAGCAAAGTAGGCAACCCCTGACCTTCCAAAGCTTCCTGTAGGCCCTAGAACGAAGCTTATTTAATGGGAAGAGGCCTGGCCCCTCCCTCAGTCTTGGAAGTGAGACCACTTTGGGTTGCTTCACCTCGTGGCGTAAGTAAGTGAACTGCTGCTTTCCCCTCAGGGGGTGACGGCCTTCCCAGGGACTCACTCCCAGCGCTCTATTTGTGGCTTCTACATGGTAAGCTGTCATATGGTAGAAATTATAAGTAGCTCACTGGCTCCAGGTTCAGGACTTTTTTTAGTGTAGAAGTTCATTTTTTAATTTGTTTGTTAGGTGGTTGTGGGGAAAATGTATGTGATCTGAGGATGAAAATGAGATCTGAGGGGGTGCTTTTTACAGAGCTATTTACTGCCCAGCTCGGGCATCGGCTGCTCAGTGTCTCTGAGACATGAACAAATCTCTTGTTTACTTGCAGAGAAATGTGCTATCAGCCAAGGAAGAGGCAGGCAGTATTTTTTCTTCCTCTGACTAAATTATTTGAGTGTGGCATGAAAACTAAAGCACTCAAAGTAACAACAGAACAGTTTAATCAATCAGACATTTTTTTCAAATTAACTATTTGTTTATTATCTAGAGGTGAGGCAACTGAGCAACTCCAGGGGGGGAAGGGGGGGAAGGGGAGAGAGAAAATCCCAAGCAGGCCCCAGGCCCAGCAGAGAGCCCAGCACCGGGCTCCATCTCACAGTCCTGAGATCATGACCTGAGTCTAAATCAAGAGTCAAAGGGACACTCAACGGACTGAGCCACCCAGGCGCCCCCCACCCAATTCTTTATATTAAGTAAGAATTTATTGTAGTGTTTTCTCTCCATTTGGCATATTCCTTCCTTGATCTGACCTGATCTGTCTAGACTGTGTTTAGCATGGCAACAGAGAGAGCACACACTTTGGAAACAAGCCCTCTTGGGTTCAGATCCCAGCATACGAATTCCTGGTTGTATCCCCTCAGCGGTAAGACAGAGGCAGTAATGCTGATCTCCTTGGATAGCTGTGTGGGTTCCATGAAGTGAGGGTTGTAAAGTAGTAGAGTAAAGAGGGCCGGTCCTCAGTAAACAGTGGTCATTATCATGTGCCCCCCACCACCACCGCTCTGCTGCTTGGGAGGCCTCTGTCCCTGGAGGTCCCTGTGGCCTGGCTTGGCCTGCCATCGGGTGCCCCAAGTGAAAAGACTGGTGCCTGTGGCATGGGCCCAGGCATTCTCAAGAAAGATAAAACGGCTAGTGTTTCCAGGGGGTTATGGTTCTGAAGCACGTAGTTAGTGAATGGGGATCTTAAACTCACACTTACTGAGCCACTCGCCCAAGCCCAGGCTGGAGGCCATCCATGCCTGTGGAGTTGCTGGCAAGAAGTTTTTCAGTCTTTCTTCATGTTGGTTTTGCTGCTGGCAGAAAAGTACCCCAAGACTATTAGCAGAAGTTTTGTGATCTCTTGAGAGGGAAGGTGCTGTACAAATGACTCAAGTACACAGAGGAATCATGCCAAAACTGCTTTTTGGGAGAGATAAACTCCAACAGTTATCATGTGGACTCAGTGATTTCCTACATTGGTAATTTCCCCCGTTAACCCCAAGCACAGGCCCTTTATGGCCTCTGCTCAGTACTGTTGACCCACCCAGACATGGTATGTGGTGGGACAGCCCTGGCTGCATTCCCAGGCACTGCTCCTGGCCCTCCAGGTTGTCAGTCTCCTCTCCTGAGATGTGTTTTTCATTTTATACTAATTTTTGGCCTTTTAAATCTGACTTGTGGCAGCTCATCTTGAGGCCTGAATAACAGAAAGGATAGCATCAATCCCTTGGGAGGCTGAGTCCAGGACAGGCCAGAAAATGAGTCCATGGCACAGGATTGCCCCAGGTTTCAGGAAGATGGGCTTTGCCCTTGCCAGCCCTGCTCCTGCTGGACCATGTGCTCTCTGTCCCACATCTGCTGTTTATGCTGAAGTGTCATGGAGGACTCCAGCCCTCCCATCCATTTCTTGACAAACAGCAGAATTTAAGAAGGGGCCTTCTGTATGCCCTTACACACCTTATCTCATGATGAAGTTACTCTTAATGAAGTTAGACTAGTTTCAGAGTGATTCTTTCTTGGTACCCTTCTCAGAGAAATGCTTCTCAGAGAGTGTCAAGTCTGATTTTGCCTGAAAGGATCTTTGTTTTGAAGTGGTGCTCAGTCCCGGGTCAGAAGACTGTCTGCTAGGTTCAGCAATGCAGATGGTGCCTGGCCCTGACGATGGGTCAGTTAATGAGCAAGCAGCCCCCACTGGGCTGAGGTCAGAGGAATTCTGTCCAGCCAGCAGGATTGGACTCCATCAACCAGCTGGCCCTCTAGGAATCACATGTTGAATAACAGTCCTTCATAATAACTTCTAGGGCCCCTCATCTTCTTGTGCTGAGTAGGTCTCCTGGTATCGGGGCTCCCTGGGGCGGGACAGCTGCACATTCGGGTTTTCCCATTGCATGACAACTAGGAGTATGTGCTGCAGTTGACCACAGTGTGTTGTTTCTCTTTCCAGCATCCCAGTGCAACGTCAGCTTAAAGAAGCAGAGGAGCCGTGGCATCCTCAGCTCCTTCTTCTGCTGCTTCCGTGACTACAATGTGGAGGCGCCGCCCAACAGCAGCCCCAGTGTGCTTCCGCCCTTGGTGGAGGAGAATGGTGGGCTTCAGAAGGTCAGTGCGGGCACGAACTGTGCACTCAGCAGAGCCTCTGTGGCTGCGTATCTGTCCCACCCTTCATGGATATCCTGAATAAGGGTCTGTGATGGTTACATGTACAGCCATTAACTGAAAGATCTGAACTGACCAAAAAGGTCAGCTTCTTTGTCAGGATATCTCAGTCATTCCCATTTAGCAACTGAAGCACATGCTTGATGATAGTTATAAGAATCACTTCACATTTTTATAACATTCTGTCCTGGGTGGTTGGCTGCATGAAATGGAAAGCTAAAGAACCAGTAGCAGAGAAAGACACAAAAGACAAACAGAGAAACAGAGGCATCCCAAAAACCGATAATAAGTATAAAGGGATTTAACTACTTTGTCTAATATATTTGTTATATATTCTTTAAACCCCTCACATATAAAATTTTAAGTCAGATTTTCATAATATGTTAAAAAAAAAAACCAACTAAACTCTACCCACATGCCGCCTAACAGACATACCCTAAGCAAAGTGACTCAGAGCAGCTAAAAGTAAAAGGATGAGCAAGAAGATGTCACACAAATACACAAGCAAGAAGAAAGCAGGGATTGCAACAGCCATTCAGTCAAATAGAATTTCAGGTAACAATCACTGAAAGACAAAGATGATTATTCACTGTGAAGACAGTTGAGATTGAGGACACAAAAACCATAAAACTTTATGTCCCAAATAGTGTGAGCGAAAGACCTGAGCAAGCATTTCACAAAATAAGAAATTCAGTTGGTCAGTAAACAGGAAAAGTGTTCAGTATGGTTAGTAATCAAAGAAGTGCAAACTAAAACAGTGAGCTAGCCTTTTCCATCTGTCAAATTATTAAAGATACTTATAAAGATACTATTTGGTTTGGATGAGGGGTAGCCACAGAGAGGGTAGAAGATGTAAATGGGTTGTTAGTAGCCATTTAATCGGTTACACCTTTCTGGAGGGAAATTTGACAATGTAATCATAAAACCTTAGCAGTTATTTATTGACATAATTATAGATGTGCAAAGATTGAACTATAGGATACTGTCCAGCATAGGTTATAAGATTGCAAAATTGTGAGCAACCTGATGATCAACAATAGACAGTAAAACCCCACAGAATAACCACAGTCAAGTAGTTGGCAGCTGTTCCAAATGATGTCTCGTAACTATTACTGACATAGGGAAATGTTCACCTATGTCACTTAGGAGATAAAAAACTTGTAGGTGAGTGTATTTATAAGTATATTAGGGGATAAAACGTAGTAGTTGAGTATATTTATAAGTACACATGTAGTCATATACACACACACAGGCATTTATAAGACTAGAATGATATATGCCAAAATATGAAGAGATTATCTCAGGCTGATGGGATTATATATAGGATGTTCTCCCTTCTTCTGTGCTCTACTTCTTTCTCTTTTTTCTTTTGGCTTTTCCTAATTTTCACAAAATAAGCTTAAATTACTTTTGGGATTAGAAAATACAGTATTTCAAAAGCATATATGAATGTAAGGAAAAGGATTTGGGGAAGGACAACCTGAGCACATGGCTCTGACGATTTAAATTCTCTCTCTTGATAAAACCAGGTGAGCCTGCTGGTGGAACCTGGAAAGTGCGTTAAGGCCTCTAGTTTTCCCAACATCACCAGGGGAAAGAGCAGGCACAGGATTCATCCTCTCTGGTCCTCAGTGAGAAACAGGGACCTACCAACAGAGGAAAATGCTTGCTTTCCTTGGAGTCCTGGGACAGACTTGAAGCAAATAGTCCTTTGAGGCCCCCCAGCCAGCAAGAGCTGTGGATCTCTTTGGAAAGGACCTTTACTGCCCACTTAATGTGTGTGGTCCTTGGAGGGGCTATACGGATGAGTTGAGTTGCTTTTACTTCTTGGGCCCTACAGGAGACCATTACTACAGGGACTTTCTTCCTCTCTTGTGGTTTGTCAATTTGGGCTCTGCTGGACTGTGAAAACATTGCTTCTTGTGGGGCCTGGCATTGCTCCCTCATTTGCCACTGCTGAGAAGGTCCAAGTTGAAAAACTAGCATATGAGGCTCCCACTGAGGTAGAACTAGTGGAACAGATAGAAGAGAACTTTTTTTTTTTTTTTGAAAGATTTTATTTATTTATTTGACAGAGAGAGATCACAAGTAGGCAGAGAGGCAGGCAGAGAGAGTGAGAGGGAAGCAGGCTCCCTGCTGAGCAGAGAGCCCAATGCGGGACTCGATCCCAGGACCCTGAGATCATGACCTGAGCCGAAGGCAGCGGCTTAACCCACTGAGCCACCCAGGCACCCCTAGAAGAGAACTTTTTAAAGATTTATTTATTTGAGAGAGAGACAGAGAGAGACAGGAGGGGCAGAGGGAGAAGGGGAAACAGACTCCCCGCTAAATGTGGAGCCCAGCACGGTTTGATCCCAGGACCCAGAGGTCATGACCTGAGCTAAAGTCACATGCCCAACCAACTGAGCCTCCCAGGCTTCCTAAGAGAACTTAAGTAGACAACTCAGGAAATGATATTTCAAGAAATGAATTTTGAGTACAAAAGTAACTTTTAGAATTTAAAAAAGAAATCCCATGATTTCTAAATATAAAAATTCAGTAAACAAACTGAGAAAAAGGAGACTGAGGATGGTCACTGCTGAGAACTGAATTAATGTTCTAGAAGAACAAGTGGAAAAAATATCTTACAGTTCAGACCAGAGACACAGAGATGATTATTGTGAGCCAGGAAGAGGCATCTAGGAGACCTAACAGCAAGTAATAGGAGTTCCAGAAAGAGAAACAGTAATAGAAGAAATTTTTCTTCAGCTGGAAAAAAAAGCCTCGAATGTGTACATTATAAGGGCTAGCCAAGTCTGCAGCGGAATGGGGGGAAGCAAGTGGAGGAGCACATATATGCTGTTGAAGTTCTGAAATTTAAGTGTAAAGAGAAAATCTTGCAAGCTACCAGAACAAGATATTTTCAAAAGAAAAAGAATTATACTAGTACCAGACTTCTCATCAATAATATTGAAAGCCAGAAGACTATGAGAGAAAAATGTACAGGTTCCTGGGAGAGAATTCCAGACCAAAAATTCTATATGTAGCCAAGATACCATTTATCTATCAAAGCAAAGGAAATACATTTTCAGACATGTGATGATTCAGAGAGAGGACAAAAAAAAATCTGGGTGAGATTGATCTTCTGTTATGATATAATTATAGAAAATGTAGGAATAAATATAACTATCAGGAATAGAACTGTAACAAGCAGCACAGTTAGAAAATAGATCTTCATTAGAGCCCCATGTCAGGCTCTGTGGTGAGCGTGGAGCCTGCTTGGGATTCTCTCTCTCCCTCTCCCTCTGCCTCTCCCCCTACTTGCTCACTTGCTCGCTCTCTCTCTCTCTCTCTCTCTCTCTCTCACACACACACACACACACACACTTTTTTTAAAAAGAGAGAAAGAAAGAAAACAGATCCTCAGAATGTACAAGGAGTGAGAGGAGAAACGGGCAGAAATGTAAACAAGCCATCAAAATTAAGAAAAGGAAAAAAAGAACAAACAACATAAACAGTAAACATAAGAGTAGGCATGAAACCTAGTTCAATGAACCAAATTCTCCTGACAAAGGACCAAGACTGTATCAGATTGGCTTGACAAATTCATCTGTATGCTGTTTCCAAGAATAGACCTGTATCAGATAGGAACAATTTTGGCAGCAAGTAAAAGAAAACTGACAAATAACAGCTTAAACAAATAGGGGATTATTTTTTCACATAAAAGCCCTGAGTCTGGCAGTTGCTGGGGTTAGTTTAGGGGCCTGATGATGCCATCAAAGGGACCCAGGTTCTGTTCTGTTCTTCTGTCTCTCCATTTTTCCATTCCACCATCGTTGGGGGGTTTGCTTTCGTCCTCACTCTTGTTTTTGTCTCAAAGTTGCAAGCTTCAGATAGCATATCCACGTTGAAGGGAAGAAGAGAGGGAGGAGTAGCACTACCCATGCCTCTCCCTCTTGTAGAAAGTAAATGCTTTCACAGAAAACCCCAGGGAACTTCCACTTAGGCTGATTGGCTAGAACTTTGTCACATGGCTACCCTGCAGCCAGGGGAGGCCCAAAATAGGAAGGATTTAGACTGGCTTATTCTGCCCTCAACAGAGTCAGAGCTCTTCCACAGAGGAGAAGGGAGGAGTGACTGCTGAGTAGATATACTAGTCAGTGTGGGTTCAGTTTTGCTGTAGTAACAACCCCCAGACCTCAGAGGCTTAAAACAATAAAAGTGTATTTTTCACTCATGCGCATGTTTAGCATCGAGTAGGTGGGCCCTCTCCTCGGTGGCACTTGTCCAGGAGATACTGAGAATGTGAGCCACATATGTTATTCACATTTTTCTAGTAGCCTCATTTTAAAACTATTTTTTTAAAAAGGTGAACTCAAGTTTAATCATATATTTTATTTAACCAGAGCTATCCAAAATATTATTTCAACCTGTAATCAATAGAAAAAAAGTATCAGTGAGATAAAATTTATATTCTTTTTATCTTACTAATTCTTCAAAATCTGATGTCTAGATATTTTATACTTATAGCGTGCCTTCCTTTGTACTAGCTACCTTAGACCAGCTCAGTAACCATCAGTGACCTGTAGCTACCATCATCAGATTACCTAACCCACCTTCTCCTCATTCATGGACTATGCTGGGGAAGGCCGTATCTCTTCACTTCCGTCTTTGTCACAGCAGGGAAAAGGGAATGTGGTGAATCACACTGACTCTTAAAGCTTTCACTCAGAAGTAGCTTACATCTTATTGGCCAAAGCAATTGATGGAACTACCCCTAACTTCAGGGAGCAGGGAAGTGCAATCCTACCATGTACCCAGAAGGAAAACTGGAATTATTTGGATAACAGTGCTGATTGCTGTTACAGTAGGTGGCTACTAGTTTGTGACATCTAATAGTGATTTTAAGAAGGTGGAAAATAGATGGGCAAAATGTAAAAAGCAGGGCATCTGGGTGGCTCAGTGGGTTAAAGCCTCTGCCTTTGGCTCAGGTCATGATCCCAGGGTCCTGGGATCAAGCCCCACATTGGGCTCCCTGCTCAGGCAGAGCCTGCTTCTCCCTCTCCTGCTCCCCCTGCTTGTGCTCGCACTCTCTCTGTCAAATAAATAAATACAAATCTTTAAAAAAAAAAAAAGCTTAAAAAAAAATACAGCAAACTACATATGAAAATCTTCGGCAGTTCCTGGCTAATGCGATATGACAAGAAAACGAGGGGCGCCTGAGGGGCTCAGTCCTTAAGTGTCTGCCTTCGGCTCAGGTCATGATCCTAGGGTCCTGGGATCAAGCCCTGCATCAGGCTCCCTGCTCAGTGGAAAGCCTGCTTCTCTCACTTCCACTCCCCCTACTTGTATTCCCCCTCTCGTTCTCTCTCTCTCTCTTTCTGCCAAACAAATAAATGAAAAATTTTTTTAAAAAGAACGCCAAAAGGGACGCCTGGGTGGCTCAGTTGGTTAAGCGGCTGCCTTCGGCTCAGGTCATGATCCCAGTGTCCTGGGATCAAGTTCCACATCGGGCTCCTTGCTCATCAGGGAGCCTGCTTCTCCCTCTGCCTCTGCCTGCCATTCTGTCTGCCTGTGCTTGCTCTCTCTCCCTCTCTCTCTGACAAATAAATAAATAAATAAAATCTTTAAAAAAAAAAAAAAAGAACGCCAAAAAAAAACAAACACTTGGTGTAAATATAAAAAAATTGGAAATTAGTTTTATTTGCATATGACATGATTATTTACATAGAAAACCCAAATACTTCAAAAATAGAATCATTGAAAGGTTTTGCTATGGTCCTCTTATATATGAAAAAATCTGCCATGTTTCTAGATAAGATTTAAATATATATAGAAGAATTGATATCTAAGAATAGGTGAGAAAATTTGGGGGAAAAATAATGAAAGATAAGTTGCTTTAACAGATGAAGCCTTATTACATTGGTACAGAAAAATATATTAGTGGAATTTATATGGTGAGATTCTACTATAAACCCTCTTGCAGCCCCAGATTCTAATATGTTCCCCCAGTGTGCTTTCCTCATACTCTGTCTCCCCCAATTTGAAAATAATTTTAGAGAATCTTTAGAGCATCACCATTAGCAAAAGGACCATGGTTGGTACCCTAGGTATGTAGAGGATAAAAGAGATGAATCAGTGCTGTCATAGTAAAAGCTCTATTTAAAATTAGTATTTGCCAGGGCACCTGGCTGGCTCAGCTCAGTCAGGCTGATCTTGGGGTTGTGAGTTTGAGCCCCACGTTGGGTATAGAGATTACTTAAAAATAAAATCTTTTAAAAAATAAATAAATAAAAATAGTACTTGCCTCGATGAAATGCCATGAGACAATGGTGGTGCAGCCCAACAGGTTTTCTGGAGTGGCTGGCTGTATATAGGGGAGAATAACGGCGTTTGAAGGCAGTTCCTTTGGCAGAGCTGAGCTGGACTCAGTGTTCATTCATAGACTTCCTTCACTTAATATTTATCAAAATGGCTGTTTAAAGAATAGAATTAACTCTGAGGGCACCTGGGTGGCTCAGTGGGTTAAGCCTCTGCCTTCAGCTCAGGTCATGATTCCAGGGTCCTGGGATCGAGCTCCGCATCGGGCTCTCTGCTCAGCAGGGAGCCTGCTTCCCTTTCTCTCTCTGCCTGCCTCCCTGCCTGCTTGTGATCTCTGTCTGTCAAATAAATAAATAAAATCTTAAAAAAAAAAATAAAGAATAGAATTAACTCTGAGTAATGCATCATTTGCCCTAACACTTGACTATTCAGTCTGTAAGACCAGACCCCACAGAACAAACCAGGGTCGAAGTGGGGCAGCCCAGGCCTGGAGGAGGACCCTCTGCCCTCCCTCTCATTCAGCTTGGTCTGGAACACGGAGCCCAGGCCATAAGTTGTGGAACCAGATTCAAGACCCGACTCTTTTGCTGGCCTCCAGCTCTCCCTGCCTCTTGGAACTCAGCAGGCCAGAGGCAGAGGGAAGGTTGTGGGTGGAATGCTATGGGTGGCCCCTAGGGTTCTGTCCACCCTACATATTCTCTTGAGCCTGGAGAAATGCTTCCGCAGCAGTGGCCTAGAGCAGCAGCCGTCGCCACCATCATACTTACAACCTGGATCTGCAGGCCAGTTGCCTAAGATAAACAGTTCCAAGGCCCTGGCTAGAAGCAAGAAGAAGTCAGCATCCAAAGGACCCCAGTGGCCAGGACCATGGAGGACTTTCTCAGGCAGAGGGCAGAGTAAAGGGATAGCAGGACACACTAATGTATGCATACCCCATCACACACACACACATACAAGCAAACTTCCAGGGTGATTTTCCTGCCCAAATATGTGGCCAGAGGAGCATCTTTGGTCCTAGCCCTTCAGATGTTTGTTACTCTTAGCTCTCCCTTCACTGATGCACTCGTCTTGTCTGAAGATGCATCTGTGTGGAGGGGCTGTTTGCAGCCTCCACTGGTGCAACAGTTCTCACTTGGAGATGATTTCCCTCCCTAGGGCACACTTGACAATGTCTGGAGACATTACAACTGGGCATTGTACTGGCATCCAGTGGGTAGAGGCCAAGGATGCTGTCGAGCATCCTACAACCCTCAGGATAGCACCCCCAGCAGAGTTATCAGGCCCAGAACATTGGTAGCCCTGGGGTTGAGAAACCCTCCTCTGTAGTGGCCCAGTGGGCCTGTGAGCTTCTGGTTAAAGTCTCCCCACCAAGAGCAGGTGTTGGGAGTAACATTACTTAAGAGCTTTGGAAATGAACTTCTCTGCGGAAGTCCTTAAAAACTAGGATTGGATTTGATTGTGCCGTCCTGTTGGAGAGCAGCACAGCTCTGCCTTGAATAATGGCAGAAGGGGTTTAGAACCTGAAGACAAGTCCCAAGTGTCCTGAAAAAGGAAAGAGCGTCAAGGTGGCCTTGAGAGGGAACAGTAGTTGCTATCACACTGCAGAGGTGGTAACTAGGGCTACAGACAATCAGGAAGTTGGTAAATGGCGCTTAGAGTCAGAGCAGAGCTCTGAAAGGTACCAGCCAGCTGTTGACAGTCAGGTTTGACCCCTTCCCATGAGAGCCTTGTTGCCAGTGAGCCCCTCAGTAAAGATGGACATACTGTTCACAAATCCTTCGGTGTCAGAGACTGGAAACAGTGTGTCTCCCCACCAGGAACTGTGATGCTACTCTTCATTGCCTCCTGTCACACCATCTAAAAAAGAAGAAACGCAGAAACTGGAAATGCTCAGTGGAGATAACAGAGAGAATGTGTTATTTTATTAGCATTTCGTAATGATGCTCAAATGAAATGTTTCCATCAACCAGCTTTGGAATGGCTGGCATTCGGAGGCTGAGGAATGGGTGAGGCCCCACCTTGGGGCCTGGATTTTCTTAACCCTCCCTGTGAGTACAGGTTTTGTTCCCCTTAAAGGGAACACTGTCTCCACGCCTGTGGCCTCAGGGGCAACCTCTTGAGCTTTGCCTTGTCCCCTCTGCCCAGTCCTCCTTTAGAAGAAGACCAGGAGAGGCCAGGGGCTTCTTCCTAACCTGATAAACTAGACTTCCTTTCCCTGCATACTGTATTGACTTGATGCTTAGTCTTCTTAGGGAAAAACTTGCTTAAAAGAAGAAATAAGCCAGTTATTAGAGGGATTAATGGATCAAAGTAATATATGGGCTTTGTTTTTATTTTTCAATTAAGGATTAAATTCCTGGGAGTAAGGGAGGCACCATTTAAATAAACAAGATTAATGAGCCTCAGGAACCCAGCCTTGGTTTGTCAGGGGAGGGAGTATCTAGGAGGCAGAGTGGAGCCCAGTGCCCTGACTGGAAAATCTGTGGGTTCCTCCTGTTCATTAAATACCACTAAGGTAGAGAGAACAGGAAATCATAGGGCTGCTGTACTCAAGAGTGCTTTGAAGTTTCTTTTGAGCATATGATCTACTTATTTCTCTTCAAACCTGACAATGATTTCTTTTTTTTCTTTTTCCTTAGGGTGACCAGAGGCAGGTCATTCCCATACCAAGTGTATGTATATTTATCCAATTTTATTCAAACATTCATAGAATCTTGTAGCTTTGGGCCTACTGATATAAAAGATATTTTGTAATGTTCTTGCATATGTTGAGTTTAGCATGTGATATAAACAGCTCTGTTCTGTTAAAAAATGAAGCTGCATTTTAAACTGTGAGCAGGAGGTTCTGTACAGAGTTTCCTTTCTCAGGAACAACAGGGGAACTAGCATCTACTAACCAACTTCTCACCTTTCCTTTCTTTCAGCAAAGGGCCTCCAGGCTAATAAGCTAAGGCAGCCTGCTACACTTCCCCACCCCAGCCCCTCAGCCCCAACTCCATAGCCCAGGAGAACATGCTTTTGGCCAGACATAGGCTTTTACGGCAGGCGCTCTCCCAGTGGGCTTGGTGAGCCCGTGGGCCGGCCATTTCTGACTTACTCAGCAGTGTTGGTAGCTTGGCCCTCCCTGGCTCTGAGATCAGAAAAAAAAAATTGCCCCAGTTGTATTCCCTGAACTTGCAGGACTCACCCCGACTCCTACAGGCTGGCTTTGCTCTAACTCTGTTCCAGCTGGGCACTCCCTTGGAGCACCACTTCTCTTTTCAGCCCTGGGATTTGGAAGAGTAGCTGCCCTAGTGTTCAGCACAGGCTGGACCCCCACCCTGCCCCGGACAACCGCTGTCTCCACTGTTCCTGCTCTGATAGCAGAACCACCTTGCCCGGGGCCAGACAGCAAGAAACAGACCAGGGACTGACTCAGAAGAAACTTTCACTTGAGATGTCTTTGTCAAACAAGACCATTGAAACAGCCCTGTGTCCTTAGAGAACTGGGTTTTAAAAGATGTCCGTAAATGGATACTTTTATCCATAAAGTGTCTCTGATTCAAATTGTTTGACTCAAATCTGTTCATCTAACTTACCATGGACTTCTTCACATATTATCTGGGAACATCCAGACACAACTTTGAGAAAAACCAGTGCTATGGGAGTATCACAGGTAAGGGGAAAGCTGCTGTCAGAAGTAGTACGTTGCCCCCCAGTTTTTTGAAAATTTCATTTTTCTCAGGACTTCAGCTCTGCATTAACTAGTTTTAAGGGTTTGTGAGATGGTTCTGACTTGGCCAGCACGCCTGGAGGTTGGACTTTGTCAGGAAAACTGACTTTAACCCAAAAAAATGGATCAAGCAGCAGGACCTCTTATCCAGTGTTTGAGTGGGATACCCAGTGGATTGATACCAGAGGTGTCCTTTTAACCTTTATACAGAGTAGTTTCAAACATTTTTCCTGCAAAGTTACCTATGTTAAGCAGGTGACAGCAGCTTTCCCCTTACCTGCGATACTCCCATAGCGCTGGTTTTTCTCAAAGTTCATTAAGTGCCAAACCAGGCGTTTCTCAGGATAGAATTCTACTGAGGAAAATGACCCTTTCCCCACAAATTTTGACACATTCTAGAATCCCAGAATGAAATAGCCAAGGGGAAAAAGATCCCTTGTATAATTTAGTGCAGGGTTAGATCAGTAAACTGCTGACTCCTTCCTACAAATGAGAGACTCTAGGTCAGGCCTTGTAAGTCTCTGAAATATCTTGCAGAAGAACAAAGCCTTGCTAAAGTAACTTGCATCCCTGAATGATTTCCTCCAGAAAAGTAGATCTACTGATGGGCTCAGTATGATTTGCACTGCCTGCTTAGTATGCACAGCTGAACCCAAGTCCATCTAGAGGCCAGCTCAGCCTCAGAATTCGAGCCTTGGGATCCCCTGCGGAATCTGTACCAATCTGTCAAGGCTGCACTTCACATTAACAGAGTAGCCCTGCCCTTTCTGGGTCACAGGGGACTGGTCAGGGAGCCTGTGCAAGCTTGGGGTGCTGTATCATGGGAAATATGAAAATCCAGGCTTGTGCTAATCCCAAACCAGAGCCTCTAGCCTCCTGAAAGCTATTCCAGGCCCTGAAGGTGAAAGGTGCCCTCAAGCCTGTGGGTGCCCAGACTAGTTCCAGCTGGAGCACCCCCTCCATTTCTGCTTCCCCCCATACCCGTCTTGTTTCATTTTCATGCTACTCTGTTTACATGTGCAGCTTTGGTCTTTTGGTTTTTTACTAAGCAATAATTGAAGCTCATAGTTTTAAAAAATAAAGAATAAAGCAGAAAAAAAAAAAATTCCCCACGTGGTCCCACTCTCTGGAATAACAACTTTCAATATTTGTTATGGATTCTTCCAGAAATCTAAATAAACACTACTTGTTTAGATTATTAATATCAGATCTTTTTTCTAATATAAACATTTAATGCTATAAAGTTATCTCTAAGGGGTGCTTTGGTGGCTCAGTCATTAAGTATCTGCCTTTGGCTCGGGTCATGATCCCAGGGTCCTGGGATCCAGCCCTGCATCAGGCTCCCTGCTTGGCAGGAAGCCTGCTTCTCCCTCTCCCACTCCCCTTGCTTGTGTTCCCTTTCTCTCTCTGTCTCTCTCTCTCTCTCTCTTAAATAAATAAATAAAATCTAAAAAAAAAAGTTATCTCTAAGACTTTATCTACATCCCCCAAATTTTATGTTGTATTTTTCAGTTTTGTTCACACAAATAAGGAATTTGCAAGATGTTTTTTGCTTTAAACAATATACCTTGAACCTCTTTCCAAATATTCGTGCATTGTGAGTGATCTACCTCCTTCTTTCACTTGTCCTTCGTGGCATTTACTTTGTTTCTTCTTCTGGACTATTGCAAATACTTGGAATATTCCTGTGCACGTATGTTTATGGACCTGAGTTACAGCATCTGTTGTGATCCTTTCCTAATTGTGGAAATGCTAGATCAAAGGATATCTCTTACATTCTGGGTAGATTAAAGCCAGATTGTCCTCTGAAAGCCTAATTTATGTTCCCCCCAGGAGTGTGTGGGATTGCCCATTCCCTTACCAAAAATGATGATAATCAAATATTTAATCTTTGCTGATCTGTAAGTGAAGAATGGTATATCGATTCATAGCTCTGATTTGCATTTCTTTATGAATGAGGATGAATATTTTTTCACAAGTTTATTATTTATATGTCTTTCTTCTTCCCTGTTAATTTCTTCTGTATGTTCTTCTGTTACCTTTTTCAATTTCAAGGAAATTAGGACTTTCCTCCAAATTTATGGTATATCTTTTGGCCTTGGTTATAATCATTTTGGCCACAAAGAAGTTTAATTTTATAGAGGCAAATGCGTTAATCTTATCCTTTATGACTCCAGAATTTTATGTCATGCTCTTAGAAAGATCTCCCCACTCTATCACTGTGAGCCATATTTTCTTCTAGTACTTTAATGGTTTTATCTCTACACTGAAATCTGTGACCCATCTAGAATTCATGTTGGTGGAAGGCGTGAAGTAATGATTCAGCTTTATTTCCTTTTCCAAGTGGCAGGGCAGTTGTCTCAACACCATTTATTGATTAATCCAGCTTTTATACCCCTCTTGAAAATGACAACTTTATCTGGATTTGACATTAAACATTCCACTCAGTAACTTTGGCCTCCCAGATGTAAGCTGGGATTTGCGGCCCTCCACACATCTTACTGGAAGCCTCGTGGGCTGTTCAGTGAAAGCCAGATATTGAAGGGTAAGGAAAAGAAGCAGAGGGACAGGTTGAGAACCCCCTGAAGGTTGGGTGGTCATGGCTGAAGGTGAGCACTCAGATGATTCAGCCCCAGCGAGGAATGGGGCTGTGAGCCGATTCCTCCTGTGCCCTCTCTCGCATGAATCTCACTCCACCCTGACACCCACCACACGTGGTCACAGTGCAGCTGAGCCGTAAAAGTGCTGAAAGGGGAGAAGAGAAACGTGTTTACTAATGGTGTCTGCTGTTTACCTGAGCTTTTAGTAAACAATAGCATACTTTTTTCTACCAAACCTTATGAAGAACCCATCGGCGGAAACAACGATTGGAATGAAAGACAGCCTAGGGTTTCCTTCGCCCCCTCCCACGGAGGCCCTGAGATCTCTGCCCTCAGCTCTGTGGCTGAGGGAGCCCATCAGGCGAACTCTGAGCCTGAGGACTCTTATGGACAAAAACGCCAATCTGATGTGCCAAGAAGAGAGTGAGTAGGGTGGTACTTGAAAGAACCTTAGAGTTAACTGTTCCTGGCTGCCAGTTCACTACCAAGGATGGGAAACTCCAGACCTCTCTCCAGGAAGAGAACTGGAATGAATGCCCTTCCCAAACCTTGGATGGCAAGCCAAGGTTCCTTCCTTCTCCCCTCCCCCACCATGTTTGCCCTCTGCCTCCACCCCATCCATCCCCCTGGCAATGCCCTCCATGTGCTTTGGAGCAAGAGAGCCAGCTCTTCTTGATAGAACTGGTGTTCCTCTGTTCTCCGGTTCTGTGATGGCCTGAGAGGAAATTTGCCTCAGGGCGTTTTTATTTACTAATTCAAGCATCACCTGAACAGATGAGTTGAAGTAACAAAGCACTGTTGCAATTCTGTACGGTCCTTGCATGTACCAAGGACACAGCTGTCCAGAAGAATTCTTACCAGTGGTCTGAAGAATTTGCATTAGTCTAAAGCCAAGCTCTCAAGAAGCTGTGTGTACTTAGGAAGCGGGCTGAGGATTAATGGAACCCTCCCGGCCCGTTGCCCCCAGCTCGGCCTTGCTCTCTGCAGCACAAATGCTAGATCCGTGGCTTGCTTAAGAGGACTCTCACCCTTCTCCCTCTTTTCTCTCTTTCAGTAGTACTGTGAGGCCTTTTCTGTACTGTTAGCTCAAAGAATGCTTGCAAAGTGTGGGTTAAATATGCTAAGAAAGTAATTTTTTATTCTCAGGTTTGGAAAATAACTGAGCCACTTTTGGCAGATCTTTGATGTTTTCAGATCTGCTAGGGATAGAATTTCTAGAGCCTTATTTTCCAGGCTAGCAATTACATAAAGTGAAAATGTTGTTTAGTATATAAACGCATTGAGAAAGGACTGGACAGATATACACTGAACTAAGAAGAGGGGCACCTGGGGAGAGGAATGGGGAAAAGGGAAATAGTTGTCTGTTACATGTCTGTATTCTTTACAATGAGAATGTGTTTTTATTACATAATTGTGTAATCAAAAATTAAAACAAATTTTATTCTAGTCCCAGGCATGCTTTCTGCTATGGCCCCAACAACAGAAATAACTCAAATCCTCTTTATTATGTTCGGTTACAGAGCTCATCGTGCCCTGCCTTTTTAAAACGCTTTTGCAAAACTTCTTCTTGCAAGTTTAATTTTTCCAGCCACCTGCTTGCTTGCTGGTTTATAATGGAGGACAGAGTCCTTTCTAGGACTCCAGATCCCATGCCCTGTGTCTAAGGCACATCTCCCAGGCCACTTACAGTATTGGGTGAGATATACTGCTTGGTGAACTTTAATTAGAGCCAAGGGAGTTGGAGGCCATGAAGGCTTTTTCTTCTGGATGATGCTGGACAGGAGGAAATACCCACACTCTCTGGAGGGAGCCCCTGTAGAATTAGAACCACCACACGCAGCCTCACCCCACCAGCCCGGACAAGGTGGTCATCACACTTGCAGATTTACCTGCCCTGTCGACTTCCTGTGTTACATTCACTACTGAAGCAGCAAAGTCCAGAATTAACTCTGGATCCTTGACTTATGTTCACTTTAACCTCCCCCCACGATCAGAAAAAGGAAATACCCATTGAAAAGGGAATAATTCTTGATTTCTTTTTTTTCTTTTGTCTTGTTTTTTTTTGTTTTGGGGGTTTTTATTTGTTTTAAAAATCTAAATTGTCTGTTCTTCAGTGGCTAGAGACACCTTTTTTGGTGTGTTTTGTTTTGCACTAAATATTGAACAGAGAGAGCTTGACCTTCCCAGGATAGAAAATTAGCTGTTTAACACTAGCTACGAACACCACAAAGTAAACTAAGAAACTTCAGTCATTTCTAGAATGAGGCAAGGCCCAAAGAAATAAATCTAAATCAAGAAGGAGGTTGGCTGAAGATATCTGGCCGTTTATTAGCTCTTTACAACCTCTTTATCACAAGATTAGATTCAGCCACTACCAAGATATAAATAGGTTTTCTGATTAGCACACAGCATGTGGATTGAAGTAGAACGTCCAGACACTGAGAATCCAACGGGTAACAGTGTCACGCTCGCTCAGTGTGAATATTACCGTGGGGCAGACCCCAGACAGAGCACTTTACCTCGACCACTTTTACTTCTGTTTCCTGTTACTGAAACTCACTTTGGATTGCATTTTGCTGGTGGGTCTATAGGTACTCTTCAAGTTCCTGAAAGTTTTAGTCATTAAAACAAAACACACTGTGGTTCCTATATAGCTTTAAAATATACTTCTGTAACACGGTGAATTTCAGACAGAATATGACCCCAGTAAATGGGCCTGGAAGTAGAAGAGTAGCTAGTAGGATCTAACATTTGTTTTTGCGTAGCCCATTTTAACTATTACAGTAGCCGCCATATATGTGCCAGGCAGAATGCTGGGGGCTTTACCACAGTTAGAGTCGATAACAACCTTCCATGGTAGATGTTACTATCCCAACTCACTGCCAAGAAAGAGACAGAGTTGATACTTGGACCCTGGCTTGTCTGGTTCCAAAGCCAAGGCCTTCAAATAGCCATTCAGACAATGGCACAATATTTGTTAAAACTTCAGTGGCAAACAACCCAGTCCTATTGTTTTTAATAAAATTCCATGATGGGGGGTGGCTCAGTTGTTAAGTGTCTGCCTTTGGCTCAGGTCATGATCGCAGGGTCCTGGGGTCAAGCTCCACATCGGGCTCCCTGCTTCTCCTTCTCCCACTCCCCCTGCTTGTGTTCTCTCTCTCACTGTGTCTCTCTCTGTCAAATAAATAAAATCTTAGAAAAATAAAAATAAAATTCTGTGATGTGCTTAATCAGGCATATATACGTTTGCTCTCATTTAACCCTTATTGATATAATATATAATAAAGGCATTGGTTTGTCTTTTACATAAAGGTAATAATACTGTTTGTTTGTTTTTTTTTTCATTTTAGCCCCCAGCTAAATACCTCCTTCCAGAGGTGACGGTGCTTGACTATGGAAAGAAATGTGTGGTCATTGATTTAGATGAAACATTGGTGCACAGTTCATTTAAGGTAAATCAACAAAGAAAGCCATCCATGATCTTCGTGATTCCGTCACAGTTGTATTGGAAAGGGAAAATAAAAAGGATGACATTTTGTGGCTGTTGGTGTAGAACTTCCCTGTGCATGAAGAAATACCAAGAACAGTCGCTTATTAACTCTGGTGAACATTAACTCGAGTAGTTGACTGTTCCATAGTTAGTTTGGGGGAAAATGCTGGGCTGCCAGTGTCACTAAGACCTCATTCTTACTTATGAGAGTAGAGTTTTCCAACCCTCCAACCCCTGCAGAAGTACTGTTCAGGTGGCAAAAGGCAGTCAGTACCCTGTGCCCCAGGACACTGCTGTGTATTTGTCAAGGTAGCCAGAGTGCTCTATGTTTTACTGGGCAGGGCAGGAGAGGCACTGTTAAACTGTCAAGCAACCTGCTATCTTGGAAGTTTTCCCAGACCAGTTCTTGAAAGATGTCCAACTCTGAAGAAGACTTCCAGAGTGACAGCATCTGGGATTTGAGCTTTTTCATGAGAAGAGGTTGCTGGGTGTTTTGGGTTTTGTGTGTGTGTGTGTGTTTTTTTTTTTTTTATAAACGTCATAGTTCAATGAGTATCCATCCACAAGCACGACTTCTCTCCTGAAAGGGGCGGGGCTTTAGTGATGTCACAGGAAGCATCACACCACCGGCTTCCTTCTGTCCCTTTCCTCACTGCACTCCTTGCCAGAATGACAGCAAAAATTACAGATTCCCAGAGGGCGACCATGTGGAAACAGCTGTGGCTACACTATTAAGAAGTGACTTTGTGAACCATTTTTCCATTTTTTGAAATGAAACAAGTTGTTTAAAAGAGGCAAATGATGGAAAGGTTTGGGAATAGGAGGTTCCAGGGGAAGAAGTAGGATCCTGGTCCTACTTTCCCTTGGGGTATTTCTGGAGATGAAACTGCTGCACTATCACTGGCCAGTTAGACCCCATTCCTTCTTTTATCCCCAGCCCTCAACTCCCCTTGCTTTGCTGAGAGATGTGAAAGGCACCACCCATGGTGGGGTATGTGTCCCACGTGAACCACAGTCATTCCCTGACTATTGTATTGGGAAGTGGAAGAGCCATCAAATTGACCCGAAGACCTTTCTGTCAGAAACACCCTCCTTGTGCCTGCTTCTCACTGAACAGAAGCCTTCCTTAACAGGACAAGGCCAGGCAGTTGTCTGTGAGTCCTTTGGGAAAGTGGAGCAGGTGCCACACTTAGTCTAGCAATGGGAAATGACCTGCCTAGCCACTGCGGCCTGGAGGTGTTACTTCCTTCCCCAGCAGCTTGAGGGCCCTTCCAGGATTGGTCCCATGGCAGTCATGACCTTGTGCCCCAGCTCAGCTCTGCACAGCATCAGAAGCCTTTTCTTGCCTATGGGCAAGTCACTCAGGACTTTTCAAATCCCTCAGGAGGAAAGTCCTTTGGAGCAGGGGTCATTTGCCATTTCAGCCTACATGGCTTCCTCCCAACACTGGCCAGACTGCCTGGGGTCACGGACAGTTCCTTTCTCCAAAGTTAGGCCTGCTCAGAGGGCATTATACCACAAGCTGATGGGAACAGCATCTCTTCATCTCTTTGCTCCCCGGCCTGCCTATATTTGCAAGCAGGAAATTCTTTGTTGTGTGGGTTTTTTAATTCAAGTATACTGCACATACAGAGTTGTGTTAGTTTCAGGTACATGACATAATGATTCGGCAAAATTCTATATATTTCTCCGTGCTCATCAAGATACATGTCCTCTTAATCCCCTTTATCTGTTTCACCCATCCTCCCCTCCTCCCCTCTGGCAGCCACCTTTAGTGTATGGTTTTTAGTATTCTGGGCATTTCAGAGGCCTCTCCTTAAAAATGTACAGTGGTACGACACACAGGCTCTTAAACCCAGGGGAAGAACCGTGGCTTGGCATGGCCCCCTTTACACCAGCACGTGAAAAGAGACTGAGGCTCAGGCTTGGTCCGAACTGGGGAACGGTTTTTCTTTTTTAATGTACTCTGTGGAGTATGATATCACAATATGCTAATAACTTTTCAGAGTTTCTGCCTTCAATCTTGTGTTTTTTACCATGATTTTGTATTTTCGTTATAGAATTATAAAATACCAAACTTATCATCCTTAGCCTTCCAACCACAGGAGTGAATAAATTGTAATCTTAAACCTCAGGTGCTCTACTGAGTCCTTAAGAACAGTTCTGCAATCTAGAATTTTCTACATTTTCAGTTTACTTATCAAAGAACAGTGTGTGTGTGTTGTGATGGGCTTAAAGGCAGATCCCAGTTCAGATTCTGACCAGAGACTCGGTAATACACACCCCTGTCCACACTCCCTGCCCCCTGGCCACCACATACATGCTCTTCTCCCCCTCTCTCTCCTACTTGTCCCAGGGGTTTGCATTCTGATTCTCTGGGCCCTGTTCATCTGAGTAGTTTCCACCTCATTCATGGAATTCCATTAAGAACTGTATGTAAGCCCAGCAGTGACTTACACAGGCACTGCCAAAGTATATTTGGATTTTAAGTGTCATTAATATTGTCAAAGAGTTCCTTTAAGTATGCTGAAGTTTATGGGTGTGCTCGGCATTGTGTTACTTAGAGCAGAGCAGTCTAGGGTGGGCTGGCTCTCCCCACTGCTCAGGGCAGGAGCTGGTGCCGGGCAAGGCTGAAATCACTGATGCTTGGGACTGATGGAGCCATGGGCACTCAATGGACCCGTTACTATAGCTGTGGAAGAGAGGAGAAGCCGAGGTTGAGAGGGAAGGAGCCTGCCCACAGTCATGGCTTGTGGCCTCTGACTTCAGCCCCACGTCTCTGTGGCCCTGTTTTGTGTCCATGTGCTCAGCATCTCCTGCCGAGCAGCCCATCACAGGGCAGCCTGCATCTGTGGGTCCAGTGCAAATCATTCTCCCCCATGTAGCGCCATCCTTTGGGACCATCAGGCTCTCACCTTCTCCCCCTGGTGGCCAGCAGTGGTTCCGCACCATCCTGGCAGGGCTCTAGGCAAGAGTTGGGCTCTCTGAGAATCCCCATTCCCTGGCTAGATTGCCCAACCCTTTGTCGTTTAGGCCAGGAAGATAATAGAGAGGTTGGACCAAGATGCTGAAAAGGTAAGGATACTCGGAACAGAAAAAAATGTGCTTTCCTGCTTGTGCTTAGGGAACCTGCTTGTGCTTTAAGGAACCAAAGCATACTTGAACATCCTTTGCCTGAACTGTTTTTTCCAATGATAAAAACATTGGTCCAGGCAAGCTTTATTCTTACTAAAGTTTCCAATTTTATTTTATTCTTTCAGATGTAGTAATTATCATTTCTTTTCTCTCTAGCCTATTAGTAATGCTGATTTTATTGTTCCGGTTGAAATCGATGGAACTATACATCAGGTAAGAAATCAAAGCTAAATCTGAGTTTCAATTAGCAGTTTTTAGTAATTACATTTCCTGTGAACTTACACCTAAATTCCCATTTCATCAATAATTTTATGACTGAATCAAAAGGGAGCAGGCTTTGTAAAATAAATACAATGGTTTTCTGCTTTTTTCACTCAGATGAATTTCTTTTGTACTGAGTTTATAAGGGAAACTAAAATCTGTAGATATTAGATGTGGTTGCAAGTTCAAATAGTTCTTTGATTTGATTCAGACTTTTAGAAGTGCCCATATCCCCCGCTGGCCTGGCTTGATGGTCTAATTAACTTCCTCATTGTAAGTGCTCTTGGATACTCTCCTAGCAGGCAACAGGAAAATGCCACAAATCACCCATTTATGGGCGAATCTTGGGAAAGGGTGTCCATTTTCAATGCCAGCCACTCCGGACTGATTTTTCACTCCTACATCGTGTTCTCCAGTGAATCTTTAGCAAAATCCCAACCCAGAGGATGAAGAGGGAAGGGTGTGTTTTCAGATCCGAAGGCAAATTTGAATAAAGATGCCCTAGTTAATTGGCATGCATCTTTGTACTGGTATTTTTTCTCCTTATCTGCATGATGGTTCTCCAGGAATAGCTTCATTTATGAACATATTGGAACATTGTAGGAAAACTAGCCTTGGAGGTTGAGAAGTGGGGGAGATTTTTGTCAGGTTTTCCACAGGGATGGTCTGACCATCTTCCTTGTCAACCCCAGGGTCTTAAAGGGGCAGTCTCTGGCCGGATGTGTTTATATCCCAGGAAGGAAAATCTCTCTTGGTGCTTGAGCCATTTTAAAAGGATATCTTTCCTTAATGATGCCAGTCATCTCTTTGGCCTTTGAGGACAGGGTGTCAGAGTTGGTGATGACTGGCCCAGCCACCTCATTGTCCGGATGGGGAAACAGAGGCTCAGTCAGAGAAAGAGTTGGCTCAAGGTCATACAATGAGAAGAATTAAAATGAGACTTCTAGTCTTTTGCCTCCTGGCCCATGGCTCTTTACCTGATGCTCTAGTCCCTTCCCTCCCCTGCCAGGCAATCTTGCCAGGAAGCTGGCCCTGAGAAAGGCAGCTCCTCCCTAGTGTCTCCACATTTCATGCTTCTAAAAGCCATCAGGGAGCCAAAAGGCAGGCACTTGGGCATTTAACATTTGCAAAAGCATCAGCTGAATTAACTCAGCATCTGAGAAGCAGTTAGGGCTTCATTTATTATCTTGGCTTCTGCTACAAAGTAATGAGACAAAGGAGAGGCTGCCTACCGGCATGGCAAAAATTAGGAGAGAAATTAATCCTTCTTACCTCGAGATGTGAGCGTGACTCTCGGGGCCTGACCTGCTCTGGCCAGCCCATTCTCGAAGGAGCCAGCCCAGCTCCCCCAGCCTCCCTCCAGACTGCGCTATGATTCATACGGTGGTAGATACTCCAGGGCCCCAAGGCTGGGGTGAGAAACTCTCTCTCCTGAGGGAATGAAGCCACAGGCGCCAAGAGGAGGACCAAGGCCCTGGCGAAGGCCGTGGCCTCGTTCAAGTAATCCAGGATAGGCTGTGCAGGTCCCAATGGGCCTATTCTCGGTTACTTGCACGCGGACGCGGGCCTGGACGCCGGCATCTGGGCCCAGGACCTTCCTCTCTGCCAGAGGCACCAACAACCAGAGTTCCCAAATCAGTCTCCGGCCATTTTCGTGTAGCAAAGTTTGCTTTCCAGGCTCTATTCCCAAGGAGACTGAGGACCACAGGCCATACCCATTCCCTGGCATCGAGGAGTCTCCTGGGCAAAGTGGGGGCCTGGAGCTACTATAGCCACAAGCCCTCACCCCGACCTGGCCTCCCAGCTCCTCACAGCCCTGTTGGCACTCACCCCGGGCCACCCTGCTCCTCCGGCCCCTCACTGCACCCTTGGCCACAGACTGTGCTTGCCCTACTCTTTCAGTTGGCCCAAGTTCCCACCGAACCCTGGCTCTGTGCAGAATTCCCGTGCAGTGCACAGAACGCATTCTCTGTGCGGTGCAGAGCCCCGACTCCCTTCCGTGACTCCATGGGATAGACAGCCAGCAACATCTGCCATTCACGGCCCCACGCGTACTCCCCCACACCTGCCTTTCACACTTGCTCTTCAGCCGCTTCTCCTATCCCCCGTCTCCTCTAAAGGGCTGGTCATGAAGGGCTCAGCTGTGCTCTGACATTGGGGTGTTTTCAGGCTGAGTCTCATGCTCATACCCTTCCTTCTGCCTGGAAGCTGACTTCTCATCCTCATCAGCCTGGTGAACTCCTGTTCATCCTTCAAGGTCCAGGCCAGATATTACCTTCTGTGATTCCTTCCCCTTGAGAGGGGAGTTAACTGCCCTTAATATATCCCTGTACTACAACTTCCATTATGCATGCCTATCCGATTTGTTTTTATTTATATCTGCTCTAGACTGTGAGCCCTTCAAGGGCAAGGCCTGTGTTTTGTTCATTTTTGTAACTTCTTCAGGCTGAGCACAGAACTGGGGCTCAGTGAATATGAGCTGAATTGAATTTTAATAAGTTTGAATTATTTTAGGGAAGTGGCTAATTTCAAATGGAATTTATTCAAGTTTTAATTAGTTCTTCTCTCCTCCCACCTTCCCTATCTTCTCTCACCAGCTCTGCCTTCCCTCCCATCTCCCTAGTCTCCTCAGATTGGTTCACGTTCCCCAGGCAGGAGCATAGAGCCCAGCAGCCACTCTAGGAAAGCCTGCTCTTTGCCCCCCGCACTGCTTGGAGGCCCCTCCTGATGGCTGACCGGGGGCCTGGGAGTAGGCCGGTTTCACATCCCCTGACATCTGTTTCTGTACCAAGCAGAGTAACCTTTGTGGGTGTCAAGTGGACAGCTTCCCAGGAAGGCTCTTCTTACAGCTTTGCTGGGCCTGCTCTCCGACCCCAGGCCTGCCGAGCAAGGGAGGTGCTCCAGGCAAGGGTAGGAGGTGGCAGCCGGAGCAATCCCAGCGCTTCCGGGCAATGGGCCGGGCCTGGACCTCCCAAAGGACAGCCCCCAGACCCTGGCCTATGTCCATGTAGGGCCTGACTCAGAACACATGCCAAGAAACACATGTGAGAGAATGAGTCCTTTCACCCAAACGTGGCACACCCCTTCCACTCACTGGTTCGGAAAATCCCCAAGACCCGCAGTACCACGGTCAGCTTCCCTTTCTCCCTTGGGAGGAGCGTCTGCGCCAGACTCAGACCTGGAGCCCCATCCAAGGAGTGTGGCCTGAAGTGCAACCTCTGCTCATTCAGTTGGGGTCTCCGTGCCACAAATAGAGCTGGGGACAGGAAGCAGTTGCCTTTTCAGGAATTCTTCTACGTGGGTGTTGGCCCTCAGCAGCCCCCAGCAGCTGCCACGACTGACCAGCTTGCTGTCTGTTGCCGTTGCAGGTATACGTGCTCAAGCGGCCCCACGTGGATGAGTTCCTCCAGAGGATGGGGCAGCTCTTCGAGTGTGTGCTCTTTACTGCCAGCCTGGCCAAGGTACGTCCTGCTCCCAGCTGGGGGCCCGCAGCCACTTCATCCCGACCCGCTGTCCATCAGACAGCCCTCTGGTAAGGGAGGGGAAGCGGTTTCTATGGTGACAGGTTCCCACCCCAGATGGGATGGCTGCAGGCCATGTGCACAGTACCAGCCTGAAAGGCTTCTGGGTTGCCATGGTGACAGGGAGCCCTTGGAACAAATGCCCCAGGAAGCTGAGCAGGCAGCCACCTCGAGCTGGATGTCCGCAGACCAGGATATCACGAATGTGTCCAATGTCACCGTGAAGGGGCATCTGCATCTCCTCTGCTGACTGGCAGCCTCGAGCCTATGTGTCCTTCATTAGCTTACACAGGTCTGGGGAAGGACGAGTGTTCAAGATTGACCCGCATACACAGGCTGGAGGAGGCTTCTGCCTGCCCTAGTGAGCCCTGGGAGCTCGGGCAAGGGACTTCAAGTCTCTTGACTCCGGGTCTTCTAGAAATTAGGGATAATTCCCTCTACCTCGTGGAGTGGATCAAATGAAATAATGCATATGACAGGCATAGCACAGTGCCTGACTTCTGTGCAGCAAGTCTTCATCCGAGCCCCTGCTGTGTTCGCTGTGCCCCGGCGGCCCTGCCACTTGCTAAGAGCTCCTGATGTTCTTTGTTTAGTTATCATAATTATTAATGATGACAGTTTACATGGTCTGCCCTTGTAGCTCAGCAGGAATCTTTGACCCCACATCCACACTGGCTCTAACCACATAGAGTGGTTTCTTTGCCTTCTCCTACTGTTAAAGGACACCCCCCCCAATCTGGTTATGTCTGCCCTTTCACAGATGTGCTGAGCCAAGGGGGGAGAGGGTAGGTCCACACTCCTCGGAGGAGATCCTTGCCATGATCATCTCTCAAATCCCGAGTCTGATGGGGCCAACACCATCCATTTGTGGGGGGGCACCACCAGTGTCTCCATGGGCAGCTCCAGGACTCTGAAGTAGCCCCAGAGATGAACTTTGCAGGGCCCAGGTTAGCCAACTGCTCATCTCCAGACCTGCTGCAAGGACTCACATGCAGTTCCCCACCACCCCCAACAACTCCTGGCTCTGGACAGCTCCCTTCTCCTCTGCATGCTGAGGACTCTGACCAGGGTCCCAGATACCCCGCTTTGCCAGACTGGGCATTCCCAGTTTGGGCCATCTCTCAGTCATGGCTGAGTTGAGAGAGAACCCCACCTGTACAACATTCTGCCAGGCTCATTGCCAGGCCTTGAAGCATGAGCTGGTAGAGAAAACAAATCCAAAACCTAGGCCTTACTTTCGCACACTAAAAAGAGCATGGCCTCAGGGAAGGGCGCTCCCCATGGGCACTCTTTCCCATGAATGGCACCAAGAGCAATAGTACTGTAGGGGAGTTGACTCTCCTAGCAGTGCTCTGGGGTGCCGAGGAGCCTGAAGTGACAGCTAAGGAAGTAACAAACAGGACGATTGCACCTGCCCAGGGGAGATGGAGAGTTGATGGGATTGGGGGCTGCTGCATTGGGGGGAGGTTGGCAGAGTTGAAACACTCTTGCTTGGCATTGCCCCCAGGACTCACTTAAGCATCCTTGTGCAGTCTCCCTTCCTGGCCTGCTCCCACCTGTGCCTCCATCTGTCTCTGCATCCCTTCTCTCAGTGTTACTCTAGCCTGGCTCAGCTGCATCAGCTCCCAGGTGAAGGCTTCCAGCCCTTTCCTCCCCGTGGACAGGTGGGCACTCCCCAGTTCTTGGCTCTGGGCTCAGCTCCCAGCCAGCACTGCCATACTGGCCCACCGCCCAGGAGCCCACGGGAACCCTCGCTGACTGTCAGAGCCCTCCGATGTCTGCTTCCTCATCTTGGTTTCCTTTGCGGATGGATTCACCCAGCAAATATTTACTTAGTGCCTACTGGAAGTTGGGCTCTGTCCTGGGTACTGGGGATGCAGCAGAGAACAAGAGGCAAAGCCCCTGCCCTCATGAAGCTTACATTCCCCACATTCATCTCCAAGGCTTAGAGCCCCTAGACTCAGACATTGCTTGAAGGATGTATGCCACCACCAGTATCAATAATTCTGGGGAAATTAATCACCATTTCCATCTAGAGTCTGCCCCCTAGCACCCACAACGCACTTGGCTGCCCTTACCAGCTGAAAACTGCAGTGCCCACCTGGTCAGCAGGAAAATATAGCCTGCTCCCAGACTCTGCCCCTCGGGATGTCTTCAGGAAAAGGAGGACATTCCCACAGAGTTGGAGCTGCTCCCTGTAGCCCATGGCCCTGCATCCTACAGCGTGCTGGCATTGCTCTGCTCTCGGGTACTACTGTGCCTTCCACTGCTGGCCTTCCCAACACCCCAGCCTTGGGGGCTTCCTGCCTCCCCAGCAGAATTGCTGGGCCCTGGTAACACCTGGCTGTGCTGGTCTTGGTGCTGAAGCATGGCCTCATGTATGCCTTGGAACTGCCACTTTTTTGCCTCCAGCCCCAGCCACTCAGGGCAGCCCAGTCTTTTAGACATTTTCATTTATGAAGGTTTTTCCCCTCAAGGATGATGCCTTTATTTCTTTATCCTGTTTAGCCTGATTTGGGAAAATTCCCCCAGCCTCTGAGGGCCAAGCAGGATTAGCCCCAACTGTGAGCTGGGCTCACACTCATAAAACTGGGCTCCAAGGAAAGGGAAGTGGGAGTCTGATAATGTCCTGTGACTGGCAGGGGCTGGCCTGGCCCAGCTGCCCCAAGCACCCATAGGGGACAATGTGGCCTCATACCACATGAGCCAGATTCAAAGTCCACTCACTCATTCAGGGATGAAACTAGTATTTCCTGAGCCCCCACCATGAGGTGGGCACTGTGCAGGGTGCCAGGGACATCATGGTCAGCACGACAGACAAGGCCTGCACCCCGAGCAGGGAAAAGCAAATCCATAATCCCCAGGGCTGGTGAGGGAGCTTGTGAAGGAGACCACTGTGAGGCAGTAGGAGCCAGGAAGGGAGGGACAGGCCGGTGCTCCAGACTGGTGGCTGGGGAAGCCAAGACTGAAAGGCAAAGAGGCAGAAGGAGAGGCTCCTGCGGAGATCTGAAGAGTGCATGTTCCCTGCGGAGGGAACACTGGTGCCGAGGCTCTGACCGTGGTCAGCCAGTGCGGCTCAGGTGACCGGCTGGAGCAGGGAGGTGGCAGAAATCACGTAGCTGCCGCTGTGTGGGGTATGGCGGGCCTCCCTCCAGGGGTCGCAGGTCAAGACGGGGGTTTGTAAGCAGGAGAATGATCTGATGGGACATGTTTTCCAGTGGCCACTCTGACACGGGCAGGAGTAGCGGCTGCAAAGGAGATGCAGGGGATGTGGGGGGCTCTTTGGGCAGCTCACGCCGCTGCCCTAGGCAGAGGTTACACAGGTTGGGATCAGGGCAGTGTCCGTTACACAGAGGGGCAGGTTCATTCAAGGTAGTCTTGGAGACGGAACTGCCAAGAATTTCTGATGGATTGGATACGAGAGGTGGAAGAAATAGAAGAATCCAGGGTATCCTGCACGCATGGAAAGGAGAAGAACCAGGATCCTAAAACACATCCAGTTACTTAAATCCCTTTCTAGAAAAGTAATGCAAGTAATACTTGCTCTAGTAGGTCAGGGTTTCTGGGCTCTTTCGGGTGCCTAGCCTTCACCGCAACCTGCTTTTCAGTACGCAGACCCCGTGGCTGACCTGTTGGACCGCTGGGGCGTGTTCCGGGCCCGGCTCTTCAGAGAATCATGCGTCTTCCATCGTGGGAACTACGTGAAAGACCTGAGTCGCTTGGGCCGGGAGCTGAGCAAAGTGATCATTGTGGACAATTCTCCTGCCTCGTACATCTTCCATCCCGAGAATGCAGTAAGTGGCCCCAGGGGGAGAGAACGCGGGGCCCCATCCAGTTCCACATTTGTGCCCTCAAGCACCTGTGCCGGCTTTCTTGGCCTTCCCTGGGGGGCCCCAGCTCTGGCACTTAGCAGGTACTTGGCACTGACTGAGTTATTTAACCTCGCCGAGCCTTAGTTACCTCGCCCATCAAATGGGGATTCTGGGGGTGCTGACCCGGAGGATGCTTGGAGGACTGAGTGTGGGAGTGAAAAGCACTTAGAACACTGTCTACATTGGGTAAGTGCTCAGGGAGCCTGGATCTTAGCAATTTTCATACTGTTCCTGAGAAGGGCACCGTCAGTAACCTCCTGGAGCTCGCTTCATGACTCCTGTAGACTCAGAAGGCCTGGATGATCTCTTCAGCAAAAGTTCTTAAACAAGAATGAATAAAAACACCTCAGTCAAGGCCTTCAGACAAGCCTGCCCAGCTTTTCCACCTCATAGTGATGCCTTAAAAGTATACAGTGGGAACATTTCCTACATAAAACTCCCTAGAGCGTGGCAGCCCTTAATGCCCGCTCCCTGGGTGCAGCATGACTTTCCAAGCAAGAGATGCCATCCCGCTACCCAGCCCTCGCTTCCAGGGGACGAGGGGCCAGCCAGCCCTCGGGTGACAGCAAAGCCCTCCGCAGCACCGCCACGCTGCCTCTCAGCTCAGGCAGCCCACCCTGCACAGGAGGCTTCCTCCCCAGCCTGGGGTTCTCCGCCTCAACACAGGCTTCCCCAGGGTTCTTTCCTTGAAGCCAGAACTCTGTGGCTCCACTTATAGCAGAAAGCCGAGATCAAGCTAGATTTATTTAGTTAGTGCGCAACGATTACTTGAGTAAACATTCCAAATTTATTATATTTAAACATGTTCATTTTAGTGAGTTAATCAAATTTAGCATAATGCATTTTGTCATGCGTCTCTAACAGATAAGGATTACTTCTTAATATAATCACAGTTCCATTATCACATATGACAGAACTAACAGTTTCTTAATATTATCTGCTATCCAGACTGTGTTCATATTTTCCCCGTCATCTCAAAATGTTGTCCTGCATTTGGATTGTTTGACTCAGTATCAGACAAGGTCCAAGCACTGCTTTGGTTAATAATGTGTCTAGTAATTCTTGTGTAATTTAATAGTTCCCCCTCCCCTCTGCCTTTTTCTTCCATCCTGTTTACTTGTTGAAGAATTCTGGTTATTTGTCTTGTAGAAACTTCCTCTCTTCTGGCTCTGTCTAGTTGCAGCCACATGGTAGTGTTTTACTTTGTTTTTATAACTGCCATATTCCCTTTTTTTTTTAATTAATTTATTTATTTATTAGACAGAGATCTCAAGTAGGCAGAAAGGCAGGCAGAGAGAAAGGAGGAAGTAGGCTCCCTTCTGAGCAGAGAGACCAATGTGGGGCTCAATCCCAGGACCCTGAGATCATGACCTGAGCCGAAGGCAGAGGCTTTAACCCACTGAGCCACCTAGGTGCCCCTGCCATATTTCCTTTAAACAAGTAGTTAGATGAGTACTACTTGGTTAAATGCAGGTTCAGTTTTTCAAGTTTTTCAGTTTTTTCAAGAATATGTCATAGGTGATACCATATACTTATTGTGGTATCACATCAAGAGGCATGTAAGGTCAGGCTGTCCCACTTTTAAACATTTTACTTTTATTATTATTATTATCAAGTAGGCTCCATGCCCAGTGTAGAGCCCAATGTGGGGCTCGAACTCACAACCCCAAGATCAAGACCTGAGCTGAGTTTTGAGATCAAGAGTTGGATGCCTAACCAACTAAGCCACCCAGGTGCCCTTTAAAGATTTTAAGTCAGTCTTTGGATTCAGATGTTAGCCTGTACCATCTGTTTGCAAATTCCCTGTTGTCCTTTCACCTAAAAATGTGAAGCCGCTGAGGATCATTGCCTCCATCAACTATTTCATTAACAACTACGAAATGGTGATTTCTAAATTTTATCATTCTTTCCACATTTATTGGCTGAAACTCTATTTCTTTTAAATGAAACTTGCCCTCATTGACTACTTGATTATCCTAAATTCAGTTTGAATGTTTGAATCAGGAAGTCAAGGTAAAGTCTTGGTTCTTTTTCTTTAATTCTTCAGTCTTCAGAGTAATGAGGTGGTGCTCTAGCAACTTCCAAAAGTAGACAGAGAATTTGTTGTAGGTATCAATATGAACTCATGGATTTTTTTATTGTTATAATTTAATCCATGTATTCTTCTTTTGGATGCTGAAACGCTCACCTTCAGATAGCAGACATCCCTTCATATAACAGTGGTCTTTGAACACTTCTGTTTTCTGGTGCAACAAGGTATTCCAGGCTCATCTTGTCCCTTTCTTGCCTCAGCCCTGGAATCACCCACTTTCCTATGGAGCCCGATTCCTGTTGGTGGAAATGGTATTTAGAGACGACAGTCTGGGTGGATTCTCATTGTTCCTGAGGTATCCTATGCTTCCAGCCCTTTATACTGGACAGACCTAAAATATACATATTTTTAGAATTAAAATTAAATCATGAATTCGTATTGGTTTTTTATAATTCAGTGTTAAAACAGTTTTTATTTAATTTCTTTGGTTTTGTTTTTGTATTTGTATCTCTTCTCGTGCTGAAACTCTTGGTTCCTAAATATATTAACATCATTACCTAGTCTTAGTCTATAGTACTTAGACTTAGTCTATAGTACATGTTTAATAGTTTCCAAATAGCAGTTAGTCTATAATCTATAGTACATGTTTAATAGTTTGACTTAGTCTATAGTACATGTTTAATAGTTTCCAAATAGCAGTACTAACGTTATTACTACTACTAAGACAATTAGTACATGTAGGGTTTTTATGGAGAAAGGTACAGGCAGAACGCTATGTTTTAAATCGCTTGAAGTAATTCTCTGTGTGGCTATGTCACCAGCTTTATATTAACTTTGGTTCATCTTTTTTATTGCTTTCTTTTCTTAATTGTTTAATTTTTTTAAGATTTTATTTATTTGACAGAGAGAGACTCAGCAAGAGAGGGAACACAAGCAGGGGGAGTATGAGAGGGAGAAGCAGGCTTCCCGCTGAGCAGAGAGCCCGATGTGGGGCTCGATTCCAGGACCCTGGGATCATGACCTGAGCCGAAGGCAGACGCTTAAAGACTGAGCCACCCAGGCGTCCCTTAATTGTTTAATTTTATTGCAATTATGTAACATATTTCCATGAGTCCAACATCAAAACTACCAACAGAGATGGGTTTAGAGAAATCTTGTGTCCATGTCTGCCCTCTCCCTCATTCCTGCCCTTCCCGTAGGAGTAGTCATTATTTTTTTTGTTAATCCTTACCTTGTTTATATTTTTAAATTATACAGTGAATTGTTTTGTTTCTGAGCAGTCTTTAGATTTATAAAAGGGCCTCAAAATACTACTTTTGAACTCCTTTGATTTTCCCCAAACTTTTTTTAAATTTTTGTATTTACTTATTTATTTATCAGAGAGAGAAGAGAAGTAGGCAGAGGCAGAGCTGCAGACAGAGGGAGAGGGAGAAACAGACTCCCTACTGAGCAAGAAAACAGATGTGGGACTCAATCCCAGGACCCCAGGATCATGACCTGAGCCGAAGGCAGGTGCTTAACTGACTGAGCCACCCAGGCGCCCAGCAGATTTTTTACGTCCCTTCTTTTGCACCCCTGACTACCACCCATTGCCACCCCTCCCTACCCTCTAAAACTGAGTGTAAATCCTGTCCGTTCCCGTGGCTCAGACTGTCCTGAAATGTTACATTTATGCTTTTAACTGCTCACTGCTAAGGATGGAAGGAAATTCCCCACCTCCCTTTGCCATACAGCATGGCCCGGCAACCCCAAGTGAAAGCTTTCCTGGCCCTGTTTGGGGGCTCCCTGGTGTTAGTGGCTGACAGGCAGGTGACCTCTGGCTCCGGGTGAGGTGTAAGGAGCTGCTTGGATACAATGGAAGAGCTTTTGAAATTGACAGGTAGCAAGGCTAGCTCTTCTATATTCTGCACTCTGGCCACCTTTCTTGAGGCAGGAAATCAAAGCAAGCAAATGCACGCAAACTAGCAGTTAGACTCCACTTAAAAAGCAAATGCACTGAACTGTACCTTCGTCCCAAACCAGGGAGCTTTGGAACGGCCTTAGCTGGGATGGGAGAACCAGATGATGATGATGATGATGATGATGATGATGGTGATGATGGTTTTTAGATACCTGTCCTCCTTACCAAGGAAAAGACTAACAGAGCGGGGGGCCCAGTCAGGCTAAGAGCCGCCCCCTCCCGCACCAGGTGCCGTTCTGCTGCCCGCTCCACACACTGTCTTCCAGGTGCCCGTGCAGTCCTGGTTCGATGACATGACGGACACAGAGCTGCTGGACCTCATCCCCTTCTTTGAGGGCCTGAGCCGGGAAGACGACGTGTACAACATGCTGCACAGACTCTGCAGCAGGTAGCGCCGGCCCCCGATGCCTCCCACCCGTGCGCCCTGCAGCCGCCGGCCTCGGGGGCCCACCCGGCCACAGCTCCCCGGGAGCGCCCAGTGGGGACACTCCGTGCTCCAGGCCACGAGGGCCATGTGGCCATACCTACCTGGTTGCTTTTTTAAGAACAGAAACAACTATTTTAAAATGAACTCTTTTAACCAATTTCATAAAGGGACATGCATTTTACTGGATTTGCTTTTCTTAAAACATACCAAAAAGGATAAAAATGGGGAGGGGGGAGAAAAAAAGCTTGAGATCTATCAGAACTTCCTTTCAACTGGCCCCACTTGGCCCCCTCCTCCAAGCAGACAACCTGTCCCTTTCTATCCCAGCTCGGAGCAGCTGACCCAACTCAGAATCTCTTTCCTCCAGGATGAAGTGCCTTTTTGAATGTTATTTTAAGCTGAGAGTTAATTTTTCTACACAACATATTTCCAGACATCTTTTAGTCTTTTATTATCTTAAGATTCTCTAAAAAAAAAAAAACCGAATATGACAATTTTCTAGAACCTGGGGTGGGCGGGTGGCGAGGGATGGAGGTGAGTCCTAGAAGCCAGTCTCCCAGCAGGTGTGCGTGCTCTGACGCCCGGTGGCGGCGCTGCAGGACCGGGCTCCCGCAAGGAGCCTCGACGACCGTGGCAGTGTCTTGGTTCATTACGTACCCAGTTTGGAATGTACCTGCAGTCGTGCGGCTCGACACTTTAGGAAACAATAGATACTTTTATATTATCACTGTTACTTCGGATGGTGACAGTTGTGTCCTGCGGTCACACTTTCCCCTTGAAAAGTGGCATCGTCACCTCTACTTTCAACCACTGCCATACTTCTGTACGTTTTTTGTTCTGTGGCTGTCGTTCTGGGTAGAGCAGTTCCAAGAAACTCCAAAACCCTCGGATATCTTAAAAAAAAAAAAAAAGAAAGAAAGAAATCTGTTGATTGATTTTTAAATTTTTCCTTTCCAAAAGCTGGATACACACGGAGCTGTTTGGGAATTTTCTTTGCTGCTACCACGCTGCCACCAAATGGAATTGACCAGCGGCTGTTACACTGTTCTTTGCCACTGTGCCTATGCTCAGAATCTGCTCACTGCTAAGCTGCAGACGTGGATAGGGTCAGAAACGTAGGTCCCCCCCCCAACCCTCCCCCCACGGCAGACTGCACCAACCGTATCCCTTCCCTGGCACTGGCCATGGGAGTTCAGGAGGGAGCAAAGACGCGGGGGCCAGCGCACCAGGCATGGCGTTCATTCTAAACAGCAGCCATCATCAGATACCGTGATGAGTTGACTATTCTCCTTTGAGAACCTGTGGCCTCAACCAGCCACCGCACTGATGTGGCCCAAGTCCACTCCTGGTCTTCTCTTTTGAAGCACAGCCTCTTTCTGAGCCGGGGTTGGGGAAGCCTGTCCAGATGTGGATGGAGCCCATCGCCCTGAGTCAGGGAGAGACAGGGTGCCCTCCCTGGGCTGGGGCTTCCTTTGCAGCCTTTCTCAGTGAGCTGTTCTAAGCAGTGCCATGTTCCTTGTTTGACAAGACAGTTTATAAAGTATTGCTCTTAAAAATAATTTAAAAGAACCCTGTCGTGTCGGCACCATTGCCTTAGTCCTCTGTGGGTTGGGCCTCCGCCAGAGCTCTGGTGGGAGAGACTGGCACTAACAAGTCTGGAGATGGGGGTCAAAGTAAAATTTTGCTCCTGCTTTTGTTCACAAAATAATGAAGCCAGCTGCCAGTCCCGTCCTCCCAACAGCACTTTAGGCTGTGGACTGCCATGCGTTCAGAAGACAAGTGTTTGGGGTAATCAGGTGCCCCAGCATTCTGGGTATGCAGGACCCAGTAATCCCCATGCCAGTTCCGGCAGAAATAGCCCCACGCTAGGCATTACCACAGAGAACGGCGTTATGTGGCAGATCTGCACATGCCCTCAACCTTGATTTGGAAAACTAGTCATTAATGAACCCGCTGCCTTAAATGTTCTTGAATGTTGCAGTCAAGTGTCTGTCCTGTGTTGAAATCCACACAGAAATCAGTCCTGGGGACAGCCTTCGACCCTCCCCCCTGCCCTCTTCTCTGCCGGCATCACGCGGTCTTCTCTGGAATAGTGGGCAGAGAGGACGGAAATTCTAGAGTATTTCAGGGGAATTGAACCTAGGAACAGTGTCCCACTTCTGAGAGCTGGAGTGAAGATGCTGGCAAGCTTGAGCCAGACACTGCACCTAGTAGTTCTGAAACCGCGAGCGCCATTGCACGACTGTTGGGGATGGAGCCCGGTTCCAGCCATTGCAGACACAGACTGTCTCGGGGGGTGCCAGCCCCTCCTTCCCCTCCCCCCGAGCCTTCTGGATTCTGTGCACCTTAGTTGACCACACTCCAAAATGCCATTTTTATTTTAACCCTTGATTCTGCTTTATGTACATAATCAGAATATCTATATCTCTCTATATATTTTTAATCATCTACATGTAAATGAAGCAATAGAATTCTAACATAAGGCCAAGAAATGAGATGAATGTTTGGGGTTTATGTTTTTTAAGGTAAATACGGGTATTGTTTTTAATTATTACCTTTTATTAAATTGTGGGCTTTAAAACCTAATGAACCCTATTAGCTACTTCTCTGTGCCATATGCTTCCCATGTTACCAAAATATCCCCCCCACACACACACACACTCTTCAACCAAAAGAGAAACCCAGCCTCCTGAGTTTCTTGGTCCTTTGTGTACCAGGTTAAAATACAGGCTCCCGGACAAGTATTTTTTATATTAAGATCTGGGACAAGAGAGCTTGAGTCATGGACTTGGGCCCCTATGATGTGACAACATCTCTGGCCAGGCGGTGGGTGGCAGTGCCTGGGCCCATTGGAGGTAGTCACTGCGCTGTCTTCCATTGCTCTGGACCCTATGTGTTGGTCTGTGGCTTCACGCATTAGCTGTTTGTAAACAGTGTTATCTGTATCCTAAGGAGGAACGCAGCATGTCACAGCCGATGGTTGGTGGGGAAGCTCCTTTGACATTCCAGTTTTGATGAGGTGACTTTGGAGAATTGAAGAGGCCCTGATGACACTGATTTGTTATGGTTGCAGCATTTGAACTTCTGGTGTAAAAAAGAAATCTGTAAATCTATAACCTGGCAACCCTTTACAACCCTACATTTTAAAGACGGCTCTCTAATAAAATCTAGAACCACACAGCCCTCTGTGGTCAAACACTCGTGACGTTTGTGCCTCTGCTTTTAAAGGTGCTGCAATGGGCAGTTGGCATGCCAGGGTTCGAGAGGGTGGGTGGCTTGAAGTGCTCACAGTTACCTGAGCAAACTCTTACCGGCTGCCTCTGTTCCTGTCTCACTGTAAAACTGATGGTGTCTGTAACTGTCCGTTCTCCAGGGAGCTTCTCTGCAGACTAACACCCCCCATCCCCCCCCCACCCCGTAGTGGAGATTCTGGTGCCTGGGTAGTCGTGGATTTCTGTTGGACATTTGAATGTGACAAGCCAGCATTACTTGGGAAATACTACATGTGGAATGTGCACGTTTCCAGGGGCGAGCATTGTCCGGTCGGTCGAGAGGTTTGCAATGATTTTCTTCCTGCCAAAAATAAACACGTGAAACTGCGCCCTCTTGTGGATGGACTGCTTCTCCGGCGCTAGCGCCTCTTTCCGCTCTCTATGCGCTCTCTGTTCTCTCCACCTCCACGGCCTCCCGCCGGCCCCGCGGGTCTTGGGTGGGGGGTGGGGGGCGCTTCTGCAGAGCTGGGGTGTTTGGGAGCAGGGCCGCAGCATCCCAGGAGCCACTAACCTTGACCCCGGGGCAGGCTGGAAGACCATCCTGCTCAATGGTAGACCCCCTGGCGGCGTCTCCGCAGACAGAAGCCGTGTGGCTCGCTCTCCTGGCCCAAGGATTCCAGCCCTACCAACGGGCTTCCGCGCAGCCTGAGAGAACCGCAGCCCACGGGAGCCACTGGCATTGTGTGTGAGGTATGGTGCCTAAACCCAGAGCCCATGGGCACGCTGGCTGAGCTGCTGTGATCACCCGCTGAAGCATGGCAAGGGCTAGAAAGAGTAAGGATCACTGAGACAGCTTTCTCACCCGGGGACACCCTCCAGGCACTGCCCTCAGCCCAGCCCCTCTGTATGTCAAAGTGAGAGGGGCAGCAAGTGCTCCTCTGCTGGAGAGTCATGGCGGAGCCTTGGGCCTGGCCACACCACTCATGACTGTTGCTTCATGGTGATCCCTAATTCAGATAACACCAGTGTCAACGGTCTCATTAGACAGGCCTTCTCCCCATTTCATGGATGAGAAACCTGAGGCCAGTGAGACAATTCTTGGCAGTCTCTACTCTATAACAGGTTTCCACCAGGCGTGTATACTCGTCCTGAACAACATAGGACACAGGATGTGGGTCAGCCCAGAAAACCTACTATTTACCCAAAAACAAAACCCCAAATCCCCCACAGCTAGTCTGTGCCATGCCCCTAGGTCACCCTCTCCACCGTGGGGCAGCTGTCCAGCCAGAGAAGTCACGCCAGCTTTCCCCCAGGCTTTGGACTAGGCTGTGTCCCTCTCTGTGTCTCTCCTTGGTTCTGCTCCTCCCCAGTCCTCTTCTCTCCCTCCTTTTGCCTTCTCTGGCATTGCCACCATACCCACGACAGCTTCACACGTCTGCATACAACCAGACAGACAGATAGCTGAGAATTGTGGCAGGCCCTAAAGCAGAAGTGTCCCAGTGAATGTCCATAGATCCTCTGAACAGGTGGGAAGGAAACATACATCATCAAGAAGCCACTTATTTGGGACTTGGGCATACTTGGATTTCACCTCTGGATGTTTTCTTGTTTGAGCACGTATCATCCGTGTCAGGACCAAAGAATGAGCAGGAAGCCAGGGAGGGGAGGGGAGGAGTGGCCAGGGAAAGCCAGCCTGGGAAGACAGTCTGTTGAGCTAATGGATGGGGGGAGTGTCGGGGGCTTGTGGTGGACTCCTCAGAGTAACTGGAAATGCTTACGTGGCAGATCTACACTGGGACTGCCCGTGGGTCAACAGGCTGCTCAAGACCAGAGCCACAGTTGGCATGGTCAGCAGCCTGGTCTCCAAGGAGAATATACTGGACCCTCCAGCACTGAGGAGGAGGATATGGGGGTTCCGGAGTTTTCCATCCCAAACTTCCATTACAGCTCCATCTTTTAGCTCAGCAATTCTCAGCTGTGAATCGCTCCCATTAGTCACCTGATTAGATTAGAATCACCTGCCGGCTCCTAAAAACATAGATCCCTTAAGTCCACTCCAGACCATTTGAACCCCAAACCCTGAAAGTGGGCATCACATTTCTACTCAAAGTTCCAGGAAGGGCTGAGAACCCCTGTTCTGACCAGCAATGGAGGAAAATAAATTTCCCAATTTGTTTCAGGCTTGACACCCAGGTATGGCAGAGGGGCCATGGACAGGACTTAGGGGAAATGGTTTGTATTGCTTTACCTGAAAGGCCAGCCATACAAGTTAATTGCTAAAAGGTCAGAAAACCCAGAAAATTACAAAGAAAATCCCACACGGTCACTGGGAGCCTTTCCCAAGGCAGGGGTGAGGAGAGGGACCTAATAGCCACGCTCAGCTGACAGTTCCTGCTTTAACATTGAGGCGGGAGCAGAGTGGATACCCCCACTTCACATAGGAGCCCTGCGTCACACTGTCCACCAAGCTAACCGAGCCTTGCACCCCCCCCTCCCCTATCCTGGCCCAAGTGGTGTCTCCAGTGGGTAGACGGCACGACTGTGCAGGGTGACACATACCCAGCCGCGGGGATGCAAAGCGGGGACACCTCCTTGTTTGCAGGGACCTAGGGCTCTTTTCTAGGCTGTCCTCAGGCCCTACCAGTTCCCACCACAGCGACTTCCAAGGAGCCCCTTTTGGGCCGGGTGACCGTGTCACTGCTCCTCTGCGGCCTGCAGCCAGATGGGAGGGGGCGGGGGTACAAGTGGGCCTAAGGCTGTTCTCCTGAACGGGGCGTGTGGCCAGGAAGTTTTCAGGCTGTGGGATCCAAGACCCCTGTCAGGCCTTAGCTCCCCTCCCACCCACCCCCAACGCCCTGTCCGCTCTATGGAGGGTCGCACACCCCCTGCAGGACCTGGTCTCCACGAGGGGCGGCGTACTGCACCAGTCTGGGAGGGACTCCTGAGGAGAGCAGGACAGCCACGTGAAAACCCGAACTTAGGGAACTGTGGGGCGGGGGGCGCGCAGGGCTTGAAGGAGCGGAGCTGGTTTCCAGGGTCTGTCCCGCCCCCTCCGGGCCACACCTACACCGTTGTCAATATTGACGCAGGGGTTGGGGGGGAGCTAAGCAGGAGGAGGGGGTGGCAGAGCTCCTTTTTCCCCCGGGGGAGGCACCATTCTGTGTGGGGACACGGACACTAAGCCAGGACCCAAATCAGTAGGGTTATCTGCTTCTGCAAGCACGAGGAAGAGGACGAAAGTGATGGGTGGCTGGAGAGAGCACTGCTTTAGCTAACATGGTCAGAGAAGGCCCCTCTGGGGAAGTATCACTTGGGTTGAGGCCAGAATGCAGAAAAGGAGCCATGGGAAAATTTAGGGGACAGGCTTCTGGCAGAGGTAACAGCAACTACAAAGGTCCAAATAGTAGAATGAGGTCGGTGTCTTAAGAGACAATGAGAAATATGTAGCTAGAACACAAGGAGGAACAGGGAGAGTGAATGAAAATCCACCCAGCGGGACAGGCAATTGGGGGCTTTATTTTTGGGCTTAAAGCAGGGGAATGGGGTGATCTACTTATGGTTAAGAGATCCCTTTGGTTACTGTGAGAGGATGGACATCAGGGCCAAAGAGACCAGGAGACACAGAGGGAGGCCCAGCCACGTTCAGGATCCAGGTTGAACCAGGCAGCTAGTGGCAGCCGGTGCATGTGAGGGAGGGAGAGGAAGCTGGGGCAGCCCCCAGGTGTGGGGCCTGAGCTACCAGCTGGAGGTTCATGCCCTATCTTGGCCTCAGAGGAGGTCTCTGAGGGGCCTGACCCAGACGTCAACTGTGAGGTCAGATGCGCCAGGAGAGACGTGACCAGACAGATGAAGGATGAAAGGTGGGCAGGGGGTGGTGGGGGGGTGGTGGTTCGGAAGGAATGGGAGTCTGTGTTGGAAGAGACACTAGTGTTCCCCTGGGACTGGAACTTGAAAGAAAACAGACAAGAGGCAGGAGCTAAGGCCTGAGGTGTGTGCCCATTGATATCTGAAGGCCCCAACGGAGAGGGCAGAATGGCCAGTGATGTGGGGAGAACACTCAGGCTGTGAGCAGTTTCCAGAGGAAGGAGTGGTCAGTGGGGTCCCTGGGTGGTAAGAGAGAGGGTAAGGTGAAGACAGACAACCATCCACTCGCTGTGGCAAGAGTGGGCCTTAAGGACCAGGAAAGGGCCATTTCCAGGGAGTTCAGGAACGAAGGCCAAGCAAAGTACACAGAGGAGAGAATTTGCAGGGAGGAAGTGAGAAATGAGGACACAGGATTTTGCTGAGCACGGGGACAAAAGGAGTCAGGGAAACAGACATGTGCAGGCAGAGACAAACACACACACACACACACACCCCATCATATAAAGGAACAGAGGACTAAACAGGCTCTCTCACACACACAAGGTCAGACACACACAGGGCCTAACCACCTGTCCTGGGATGCAGGCGTCCCTTCACACACAGGGACCCATTAACTCTGTTAACCACAGTCACATACTGTCAGTGGGTCCAACTGGGCACAGGTGGACCTAGACTTCCTGGAGTCACCCCCTCTCTATGACAGGGAGCAGTGAGGGGGAGGCTTGGACATGGGGAAAGGGTCTTGGGGCCAACGGGCAGGTTTTAGCAGTATGTCCTGGCAGAGGAGTCCCAATGGCTGGGCCTTGGGTAGGACAAGGCCAATGGCTTAAAGTAAGAGGTGGCCCTGTTTCTGGAGTTTCTGGAATGCTCCATTTTCAGCAACTCCCCCACCCTACAATCAGGAAGGAAAGGAGAGAGAAGCCCAAGGTGTGGGAAAGGTGTCTTCCTGCAAGGACTGGACTGGCCTCTCCCACGATGGGTATCAGGGCTCCCCAGGAGGGGCTGTGCTGGGCAGCAAGCCCAAATGGGGAGCAGTGAGAACAGAAGAGATGCTAGAGGGATCCCTGGCCCCCTACCCCATCTCCTGAAGTGACCTGGGTCTCACAGAACCAGACTGCCACCCCCTCCCCCAAAAGCTTTGGTTCTCCTTCCTCCTAAAGTGTGTAGGAGTAGCCTGGCCTTCTGGGGGTCAGGGATCAGAGAAAGAAAGTCATGGTATATTCCACACCCCACATCTTGGAGCAGCCCAGGCCACCAAGCCCTGCTGTCTCTGGCCTCCAGTAGCCAGGAAGGGAGGCCTGGCAGACCAGCCATGGCCCAGGGGATGGGGTGGCTCTCAGGGAGGTGGGTCAATATTTGTTGACTGACTGACTGCGTTTGAATCCAGCCCACAGGTGGTGGGGTGTCAGGCTGGGTGGGAGCTGGGATTGAGTTACAGTGCCGCGACAGGTAGGGGACAGGCCCAGCACTGCCCGCTGGCCAGGAAAGAGAGCACCTTCCAGCAGATAGGCCTGGCAGGGAGGGGGCTCCAGAATCAGCGGGGAGGGGTTGCTCCGAGTCAGGGGTGTCTAGCACAGGGTCACCAGGCTCAGGGTCACGAGGAGCTACCAGAACTTGGGAGGCAGGGAAAACCCAACAAGTGAGAACACCAGTGGGGTCAGGGAGGCCATAGGCAGCAACCGAGGGGAGGAAAGTGGCAGATTCTGTACAGGTGGGGTCTCCCTCGTGCCCAGAGTCGGAACACCTGGGGACCCAGGCCCAGCCCTCCCTCCTCCCACTCCCACCTTCTCTGGAGGGCAGTGCACCTCCCCTCTTACTGCAATTCTGGCAAAGTGACCTCAGGGTCTGCCCTTTCACAGGTACCTCAGGAGGAAGTGGCCATGGGGGCACCAGAGGAAGGGAGGCCCCGGGGGGAGGGGGGCTGGTGGGTGGGTGGGAGGAGGAGCCCAGGAAAGGAGGGAGCATCTGGAGAAGGAAGGGAGCACCTGACAGTGAGGAGAACCCAGGGTAGAGAAGGGGAGACCAGGGGAGCAAGGGGACGTTGGGGGAGGCAAGGGGTGCAGCAGGAGGATGGGGGGAGGAGTGGCCTCTGGGGGAGAGAAGGGAGCACTGGGGGCAGGGAAGGCAGAGAGAAGGGGGCTGGGGAGGGAGGATGCCTGGGGGCAGGGGATGCCCAGTGGGGACAGGAGGGGGGCCAGGAATAGAAGGGAGTATGGGGGAGGGAGGGAGATGGGTTTGTCAGGGAAGGAACTGGGCATCTAGGAGAAAAGGGGACCCTGGGCTTCCAGCAGCTTTCAGGAGAAAGAGGATACAGGGTGGGATAGAGGGAGTTCCCCAGGGGAAGAGAGGGCGTCTAGGGTGGGAGGGCTTGGCACTCTGGGAAGGGAAGGGCCCCTCTGAGGGAGAAGGAGACCGCCTGAGGAGAGGGGGTGCTAGGGGAGAGAGGATCCCTGTGAGAATCCCTTGCCCATCCCACAGAACCCAGGTGATGTGGGGATGAGGGCCTCAGGCCCTGGGAGCCTCTGAGTTTGGCTGGATATACGGGCACCCTTCCCACCCCCTGCAGGGGATGCTGACCTGGCCCCAGTGAATCTCACCCTGTCACCCACGTCACTGGCACATCAACGGGCAGGTCTCTAACAGCCATTCTGGGTGCAGTGAGAGCGCATGGTGGCCCCCGGTCCATCCACCCTTACTGAGTAGCAAGCAAGTTTCACTCATTCAGTGGCTGTCCCTGAGTCCCTGCTGGCTGTGCCGCAGCTGGGAGCTGGCAGCGAGCAGGAGGACGAGCCCCTGGCCTTGTGAGCCCTCTGCTCTAGTGCAGGAGACCCTACCTACAGCAAGGTGAGGCTCTAACCCCAACACGACCGCCCCACTGCCCACCCTGCTCTGGGCAGCTCCCTCCCGCATTCGCTCTCTGCTTCCAGAAGCCACCTTGGCCCTCTTCAGGAGGGTGTGGAATTTCCCACAGTGACCTGTGAGCTCACCAGGTCCTGAGCCCGGCCCTCAGGGGCCCCGGACAACGGTGTAAGGCATGCAGGCCACTCTGCACGAGCCACACTATTCTTCTGATTCTGTAACTCTAGAACTCTCCTCCTCCTTAGTCTGCCCTGCCCAGTCAGGGTTAGCGAGCCATGGGAGTTCCTACCACTGGAGCCAAGTGGGGAGGGGAGAGGAACTAACACCATGCTAGGATCACTAGGAAAGAGAAATTCAAAGAGAAGTGACTTCTGGGTCAATTGGGCAAAGCAGTGGCAAGAAGCAAAAGTTGTGGGGCGCCTGGGTGGCTCAGTCAGTTAAGCAACTCCCTTCGGCTCAGGTCGTGATCCTGGGGCCCTGTGGTGGAGCCCCACATCGGGCTCCCTGCTCATCAGAAGCCCACTTCTCCCTCTCCCTCTGCTGCTCCCCCTGCTTTGTACTCACTTCCTCCCTCTCTCTCTCTCTCTCTCTGTCAAATAAACAAATAAAAATTAAAAAAAAAAAAAAGCAAAAGTTGCAGCTGGCAGGACTTAGGTTAGATGGAGAAAGAACTTCAGTGGATGAAGAAATGACCAAACCTCATACCTAGGGCATGTTACAGGGAAGCCTGGGGGAACTGAGAGTCATCAGCTACGATGTAACAAGATATGGAGAGCCCCCTCCTTCCCCAGATACCTCTCATTCCATGCTGCTCTCCTGTGCACACTCAGAATCACAGGGCACTGTGGGAGCTAAGGGAGCTAAGTCACTGTTTGCAGAGCCTGTGGCTGTTCACAGGGTCCGCTTGTATTAAGAGGTCAGCTCTGTTTCAAGAATTTAAGAGTGCCTGTGCTTGATTCTCCCAGCCCTCTCAGGTTAGCAAAGCCTGCTGCTTGCTCCTGACTCTATCACAGTCTTCAGAGATGATCCTTGTGTGCAGAGTCTGAGTTTGCAGAAACTTCCTCTTGTCTGTTTCTCTCCGAGCCTGTGTCTAGAGGCTCTTTTAAGGGTCTTTTTTTCAAAATGTGTCTTCCTTCTTTTCTTCCTCCCTTCCTTCCTCCCTCCCTCTCTTTCCCCTTCCCTTCCCTTCTGTCCCCTTCCCCTTCCTTCCGTCCTTCCTTCCTTCCTTCTTTCCTTCCTTCCTTCCTTCCTTCCTGAGATTTTATTTATTTGAGAGAAAGAGAGAGAGAAGGAGCAGGGGGTAGAGGGACAAGCTGACTCCCTGCTGACTGGGGGACCAGGATGCAGGGCTTGATCCCAGGACCCTGAGATCGCAGCCTGAGCCAAAGGCAGACACTTAACGCACTGAGCCACCAAGGTGCCCCCCAGAACCTGTCTTTTTAAACAGTCTGTCCCTATTTCCTTGTGCATTAGTTTTGCTTTTATGACAGAGACTGCACTGTGTGTACAACCTATCCCTGTCTACGGAGTTTGTCTGGGTCCTTGTCTACGATACCTCTTTCAGCCTAAAGACGCTGTTCCTGTTTGCAAAGCTTTGTTTCCAGTACCTGTCCATATCAGCAGACCCGGTTTCCTCTGCAGTGTCTCTGTCTCTAGACTATGATCCTGTTTGCAGAGTCTTTTTCTATTCCAGAGTCTCGTTCAGTCCGCAGAACCTAAGTCCTATTTGTACAATCTATGACATCTTTTTAGGGACTTCAACTGTTTGCACACCCTATCTGAATTTCCCTGGGTAGAAACTGTTTCTGCTTGCAGGACCTGTTCCTGTGAAGACTTACCACTGTCAGAGGTCACTGTGTCTATCTGGGAGCACCTGTGTCTCTCTGCATAGCATATCCCTGTTTGTAGAGCCTCTGCCTATCTGCATACTCTGTTCCTAATTCTATGTGTAACTGTTAGCAGAACCTGGCCATATTTACAGAGCCTTTATCTGCTTCCAGAATTCATTTTTTTTTTCTATAAAGTCTATCCCTGTTTGCAGAACGTGGGCTCTCTATAGAACTCAGTCCTGTTTCAAGATCCGGGAATTCTGTGCTTGAACACAAAGCTAATTACCCTGCCAGCTCATTTCAGCAAACCCTGGCGGCTCTGAACAGGCTCCCATTGTTAACAGAACCTATCTAGTTATAGAGCCTGTGTGGGCTTACAAAACCTCTCCCTATCTGCAAAGTCTCAGTCTGCAGAGCCTGTGTCTTTTTTCAGAGTCTGGATCTCTTTGCAGAGTTCATGAGTATTTGCCCAAGCTGTTCCCATCTCTCTGCATGCAGAATTTGAGTCTGTTTTCCAAAGCTGCTCTTGCATGCGGGGGTCTGACCATGCCTAGAGAGTTTCTGCTTGTTTCAAGATCCTGTCTCTGGAAAGACGCTGTGCCTGTTTGCAGAGCCTTGCTTTCTAGGTACCTGTCCATGTCTGCAGTCTGTCTCTTATGCAAAGAGTCCCTATCTTAAGGGTTTGTCCCCATCCGCATTTACAAAGCCTTTCCCGGTCCGCAAAGCTCCTCCATATCTGCTAAGTCTGTGGCTGTTTGTAGAGCCTTTTTTGTATTCACGTCCTTTGCTTGTTTGCCTGCCCCATCTGAATTTCCCTGGGTAGAGTCTGTCTCTTTGTGCAGGCTGTGTTTATACACACACACGGTCCCTGACCACAGAACTTATTTTATCAGGACAGCCTGTGCCTGTTGCATCCCTTTCTTCAGTCTCAGGAAGCCATCCCTGTTTGCAGAGCCTCTGTTTATATGTAGAGCCTTTTTCTGTCCACAGAAACTATCACTCTCTGCCGGTGCAGTCTCTCTTTGCATAGCCTGTCCCTAGGAAGACCTAGGCCTATTCGCAGCTCTGAATCCTGTAGACAGAGTCCGTCTTTGCTTACAGGATTCAGTCTCATTTCAAGAACCTGTTTGCAGAGCCTTTCCTTGGCTGCTGAATCTGTTTTTTTTTACCAGCAGAACCTTTGCCTGTCTGCAGAGCCCATCACTGTCTCCAGTGGCCATTCCTGGCTGCAGAGCTTTCTATCTTCATAGCCTGTTTCTAACTCCCTGCTTGTAGAGGTCCCCATGTTCAACACCCATCCCTGCCCACAGAGCTGGGCCCTGTTTCAAGACCACAACCACAGATAGCAAATCAGGTCCCTGCTTGCAAAGCCTCTGTGCCAACGTCTACAGTACCTGTCCTGCTTTGCTGGCCTTTGGGTATGTATAGAGCCCTCCTAGTGAAAGGCATGTTCTGTGATGACAGTGCTTTGGAAAGCTGCAGGCGGGGAGTGTTCTTGCTTGGAGCCCAGAGCACAGGTTGTCAGGGCCTGAGAACTCCAGCCCTTGTTGTTTCCTCCTTCATTCCCTCCTGGCCCAGGATGGACATCGGCAAGGACCTCCCAGCCATTGAGAGTCACAGGGACCTCCACGTATGGATCATCGAGGTGAGGGGCACAACCGGACAGAGCTGGTGACAAAGCCTATGCAGTCTCTGAGCTCTCCCCCCATCTCAGAGCTCCCTCCTTCCTCCAACCCCAGAAGGTCATGGGTAGGCAGGTGGTCCTGCGGAGTTTTCCATGGGCACTTTCCTCTCCCAGAACCTGAGCATGGTGCCAGCTCCTGAGAGGGCTTATGGGAACTTCTTCAAGGAACGCTGCTACATCGTCCTCCACGTGAGCATGCGGGGAGTCTGTCTGAGAGGTGGCTTGGCCCGCTGGGGAGTGTGATGATGCAGACCAAGCCCCGCCCCGGGAAGAGGCAGGCTGGCAGCCCAGGAATCAACCCCAGGAGAGGGCTGCCACCTCTGAGGCCTCTTCATCCTTCTGTCCCCCATTCTGGACCTCCTGTCGAGGGAGGCGCCTGCCCAGTCCCTCCAAGGCCCTTGGCGCACCCTGGATCTGTGTCCACCCCATCCCTGGATCCTCCGCGAGCCCCGACCCCCCCCACACACACCTGGGCCCTAGGTTCCCCAGAGCCTGAAGGCCCCGCAGGGGGTGCCCAGCGACCTGCACTACTGGGTCAGGAAGGAGGAGGGCGGAGAGGCAGAGGGCGCGGCGGTCGCTTTCGAGCAGCACCTGCAGGGGGCGCCGGGGGCCGCCACCGTGCAGCACCGGAAGGCGCCGAGCCAAGAGGCCGACACCTTCCGCAGCTACTTCAGCCAGGCAGTGCTGTGAGTGCTAGGCTGCCGGCTGGGAGGCCTGGGGTGACTCTCTTCACCCTCGCGTGGGGGTGTTGGGCTCGGGGGAGACGTCTCTCCTGAGTTACAAGTCTCATACCCAACAACGACCGATTTAGAGCATAAATTCAGTGACTTCTAGTCTGTCCCTGAGTTGTGCACCATCACCTCCGTGACCCCAAAAGAAACCACATACCCTTCACAACACTCCCCGTTTACCCCCAACATTTTCTTCCCTCCGTCTATATAGATTTGCCTATTCGGCGCATTTTTATAAATAGAATTCTACAGCGCATGATGGGGGATAGAACACATCTATGCATTTATCCCTCACGGGAGATTTGAATTGCTTCCACTTTGGGGCTGCTGCGGATAATGCTGCTATGAACATTTTTATCCACGTTTTGCGGTGGGTTTTTTGTTTTGTTTTGTTTTGTTTTTTCCGATTTTGTTGGGGTAATTGACATACATCACGGTAGAGTTTGAGGAGTACAGCATGAGGCTTTGACTTACAATCCCTGAGACCTGATCACCACACTAAGTTTAGTTAACATCCTCTTGTCTACAAGCTTTTGTGCAGAAGTGTTTTTCCCTTCTCTTGGGTATATACCCAGAAGTGGAGGTCAATGTCTTTTGGAGTTTGCCTTTGTGATACTGTGCCCAGTAGAAATATGTCTTTGAGTAGAAATTGCTTCAAATATGGATTAAATGAATGATGGCGATGTATTAGGTTAAACCGTAGGAAAATGCCAATATTTGATCATGGCTGTTTCATACATGGCTGTTTCATTCATGTAGCAGTGTTCCTCGAAGAAGTTAAACCTCGCACACACATATAGGATAGACGGGAGCATATTTATACACACACAAGCACAAAACACACCACTCCTATAGGATGCGCCAATAGGCGGGCACACGTACATAGACACATGTCTGTGTGCACACACGTGTGCTGTGGCCCAGATTCCATGCACTCCCATCTGTACCTCCACGGACAGATCCCCGTGTGCCCCTACTTGTCCACGGATACACGTGTGCTCACCTCTGCGCTCGTTCCTGAGCATGGCAATGTGTAGTCTTCCAGGAGAGCCCGTTCCCTCCTCAGCTACCGGAAAGGAAGCCTGGCCTCTGCCCTCAGGCACGTGGAGACCAACATGTACAGCATCCAACGACTTCTGCACATTCGAGGGAGGAAGCACGTGCCAGACACCAAGGTGAGGGCTGCGGGGGATGGTGCTCTGCCTCCAGGCTCAGGTCAGACTGTGAGGACTCCCCTATGGGGAAGTGTGGAGGAGGGAGGGGGCCGGGGGGGTGGCAAGGGCTGTCACCACTCCCAGGTGGCCTATCTTGAATGAGCAGAGAAGAGGTGGAACCAAGCTTCTAGCCCCTCACCACCACAGCTCCTCCGACTCTATTTTCTCATCCACCCCAACGGCCTATGAAAAACTTGGGGAGGTGAGGCAGACAAGATGGCGCACCCAGAGGGTCCTCCTAGGCAGCACAGTGGGAAGTGGCCTGATGTGGGATGGGGGTGCACAGCCCCACACTCTTCACACACATTGTCCCCATCGCCCATAGGCACACCCACTGTCTCCCATCAGTCCCCCCAGGCTCACAAAAGTCTGTAGATTGCCCCCTACTTCCATCTGTTGGAAAAGCAATTGGGAATACCAGTCTTGTTAGAACATGACACGTTACTGCCATGTGGCAGGAATTTGGCATCACAAACATCCAGGTGTTTGATGTCTGCGATGTGAATGGTGACACCTGAGTTGTGCACATTACTCTCTATATGACATAGAGTGGTCTGTTACAATCCTACACAGGCTCACCCACCGTCCCCACAGAGGCAGTGACCTATGTCCCTAGTCACACAGGGACAACACGCAGCCCCAGGTTTGGCCTGCCATATTGGCATAATTATTTAGAATCCCTCCTTCTCCTCCCTGAAGTGTCTCTGTTTGGATGGTAGCTGTCCTTCTCCGTAGATAACACCCTGCCCCCCACTCAGACACATCAGCTCTCACCCATGCGCTCTCACACTTGTTCACATCAGAAGTGCCCCCATATGTGTACACACACATGTACACATGTGAGTAGATAGGTACACATACTCCACTTGCACACACATGTACACGTACACACATGCAGCTATCGACATGCCTTGAGCAGACAGTGTCTTAATCGTGAACACCCTGTGAAATGCAGCATTACCCAAAGTCATACATGCCTATGGATGCACACAGCCATCCCCCTAGAGTGACCTTCAAGATCTCATATGGTCACACAGTGCCACAGTACTGCGTCCCACAGATAGGCAGTTGGCCACAGCTTGGTGCACTCATGCGGACAATGTAGGTTGTCCCTCTCCCCGGGTGCTGGTGGTATAACACCCTGTTTCCTGCCCTGCCGCTCCTGACTCTGGCAGGTGGAGCTCTCTTGGAACAGCTTTAATAGGGGTGACATCTTCTTGCTGGACCTGGGCAAGGTGATGATCCAGTGGAATGGGCCCGAGAGCAGCATTCCTGAGAAGGCGCGGGTCAGTGTCTACCCTGGGAACTAAGGGATGCAGGGTTTGGGGGGAAGGGTGCCCATCCTCCAGCCACCCCAAGAAGTGGGCCTGGTTCTCTGCTACAAGCTGAGAAGCACCTATTACGTGCAAGCTGAGCCTAGAGCCTGCACTGGCATCCTTGGAGTCTAGGATGCTGCGACGTCTCCCCATGACTCCGGCCTCTGGGAGCTGAGCTGTGACAGAAAGGATCGGGGATGGATTATCTGAGCAGGGAAGTTGGGGGACATGCTGGGGAAGCCCTGACTGCCACGTCCTCTCACAGGGCCTGGCCCTGACCTGCAGCCTCCAGGACAGGGAGCGTGGTGGCCGTGCACAAACTGGTGTGGTGGATGACGAGGTCGAAGCCACTGACCCGATGCAGGTCACGGAAGCTGTGCTGGCCTGCAGAGTGGGCAATCTGCACGCCACTGTGCCCAACAAGAGTATTGACAGGCTGCAGAAGGCCAGTGTCTGCCTCTACCAAGGAGCAGACCTGGGGAGTAGACAGGGTGGAGGGAGTAGCCTGGGTCTGCATGTCTGTCATTACTACAGTAACACAGTGTCCCTAGAAAGCTCTCTAGGAAAGGCCCCTGGGTTTCTGGAGCAAGCCATGTAAGGCTTTGGGCCCAGCCTGTCCTCTTGCATGGCTGTGTTTCTGAGATACCTATTGTACAGATAGGGCAACTGAGGCACCAGATGGCAAGGAAGCCTAAAGCTCTACAGCAAGGCTGCAGTGATATCAGGACTGCAACTTCCATGCCCTCTGCCTTTGGGGGGACTAGAGGAGGCTGGAGTGGAGCCAGGCCAGAGAGGGACTGAGCTGCCTACATCGGTTGCCTATCCCCTAGTGTTTGTGAGAAGTATGAGAACTTGGTGATCCAGGAGTTGGCGACCTGCCTACTAACCCAAGACCTACTGCAGGAAGAGGTGAGGCAGGCCCAGCTAACCTCATCCATTCCCACCCACCCACAACCCCAACCTGAGCCAGACCACCTCCTGATCATTCCCCTTCTTGCTCCCAGGACTACTGCATCCTGGACCAGGGTGGTTTCAAGATCTACGTGTGGCAGGGACAGTTGTCCGGCCTCCGAGAAAAATAGGCTCCCTTCAGCTGGGCTCTGATGAAGCTGTTGGGCCCTGTCTCAAAGGGAGCTGCCCTGAGGTTTGAAGTGGGGGGACCCCTGCCCTGGGGTGTGAGGGAAGAAATGGTAGTACCCTGAAATCTAAGCTAGGAGACATCCACGTTCCTGGGGTTTTAAGGGACAGTAGTCCTGCCCTTGGGCCAGGAGGTGGATACATCCTGCCCTGGGAGGCTGTCTGATAGAGGACATGCCTTTGCCCTGGGGTCTCAGCTTGGAGACAAAGTGCCTCCTCTGAGGATGTAGACACAGTTTTGTCAGGGGTCTGAGAGAGAACACAGGGCCCCTCTCGAGGTGCCCGGGCCATGCAGCCTACCCTGGGGAGCCCTGACAGGGGTTAGGGCACGGGGGACCAGATAGCACCCAAGAAACCACGTGTAAAAGGGGAACGTGGCCCTGCCTTGCGGTTTGAGAAGGACACCGCACTGGGCGCCTCCTCCTTTTTGAGGAGGGCAGACAGGGCTCTCCTGGGGTCTGCGGGTGTTGTCACGCCCATCCTTCCCAAGGCTCAGACGAAGGGGACCTTGCCGGTCCTCAGGGACCTCAGAAAAGTCGGTGGTGAAGGGGCCAGCTTCTTCTTCTTTTTTTTTTTTTTAAATTTTATTTTTTTTTTTTTATGTGACAGAGAGAGAGATCACAAGTAGGCAGAGAGGCAGGCAGAGAGAGAGGGGAAAGCAGGCTCCCGGCTGAGCAGAGAGCCCCATGTGGGGCTCGAGCCCAGGACCCTGAGATCATGACCTGAGCCGAAGGCAGTGGCTTAACCCACTGAGCCACCCAGGCGAAGGGGCCAGCTTCTTAAGCGGGTCATGAGCTCGGTTAATGCTGCTCAGGGCTTGGCTGAGCCGCACGTCCCCCGTGCGGGTGGAGCAGAGAATTGGACCCCCCCGGCCGAGCCCCTGAAGCCCCGGCCTGGGCGCCCCTGACAGAGACCCCGCCCCAGACCTTCATCCATGCCAAAGGCTATCAGACCTACACCAACGTGGAGGTGGTGAACGACGGCGCCGAGTGGGCCGCGTTCAAACAGCTCTTCCAGACGGTGTACCAACCAGCGAAGGCACAAGAATGTCGACGGGACTAGCGAGAGGGAGGGGCGGGGTCTGGAGGGGCGGGGCTGGCGCGGGGCGGCACCCGGCTCCTCAGTGGGATGGGAATGTGGTCGTGGCTTGGCCTAATGGGCCGAAACGTGGTTGGCGCGGGGCGGGTTCTGGGGCGGAAGGCGGGACCCGCGCGGGGCGGCACCCAGAACTTCGGTGGAATGGGAGAGCGGGCGGGACGAGGCCGGAGGCTTGGAGGAGGCGGGGCGGGGCCGGCGTGGGGCGGCACCCAGAACCTTGGCCGGGGGCGGGGGCGTGGCGTGACCTGCGGGGGCGGGACGTGGTCGGCGTGGGACAGGGCCTGCGGGGTGAGGCGGGGCGGGCGCGGGGCGGCACCCAGAACTTCCGTGGGATGGAGGAATGGGCGGGACCGGGCCCGGCGGGTTGCGAGAGCCGGGTGCTGCAGACGCTCAGCCGGGTCTTCGGTGGGATGGAGTGGGACCGCCAAGGGGTGGCACCCAGAAGGTGCCACTGGATGGGAGGGTGCGGCCGGGGTTGGGGGGCTTCTTGAATGATGGGACGGACGGGGGTTAGCTGGGGCGAGGACGCCAGTGACACCTATGCCCTCCCTGATTCAGGTAAATTGATTCAGGTAAGGCTGATGTGGGCAAGCTGCACAGTCAGCCTGAACTAGCGGCCCAGCTCAGGATCGTGGACGCCTCCGGGAAGGTGGAGGTAAGGGGCATTAGCTTGGCTGGAGGAAGATAGGCACACAGGGCAGGCTGTGTTTTCAGGTGATCCGTATGGTTGCTGAAGTGCCCCAAGTCCACGCAGTTGCACATCACACGGTGACACCCAGAGGCATGCGTACATGAACACACACCCTGTCTACAGCTGGCTCACACACATCACGCCTAATCAATCTATGCAGCTGCGTTCACGTAACACTTGGCACACAGCACAGTAACACTTCAAGATACTTAAGTCCGCCCCTTTGTTAAATATATGACATAACCATATATAGAATACAGACACATATATGCACACCTTTTAATTGCACCCAACCAGCCAAGTTCACCAGTGGCAAACGTGTAATTGCACAAATTCTACATTACACATGATCACAGTCACACACAACAGTCAACCCACAGGAACACACCAACATAGCACACAATCACATGTCATCAGTCACAGCCCCATGCGGTCACACAGTCAGCCACCTGTCTGGCCTCAGACCAGAGTTCTGGGAGATGTAGGGACTGCATCATGACATGTTATCTGATCCCTGGTAGAACCCTTAATTCCTTTGGGCCTCAGTTTTTATCTATAAAGTGGGGGCAAAAACATCTGGCCTTGGCTGGTGTGGGGATGCTGTAAGATTCTGGGAATAGGACTTGTGGCCTTCTAGTTCTTAAGGTAGGTGGAGGTCAGAGAAAATACCAATTGTCCAAGGTTTCTTCCTATATTTGCCCTAATATGGATGGATAGAGACTGTTAGAAGGGACCAAGAGAGGAGGAGACACAGCAGGGGTTGGGGGAGCAGGCAGAAAGGAAGACAGGGAATGGGAACAGAGACAGAAGAGACTGAGAAAGAGGAGGAAGGAAACAGAGTGGAGGGGGGATGGGATGAAAAGCAGGAGAGATGGGGTACACAGGGAGAGACAGAGGGGGATAGGAAAACAGAGGAGGGCAAAGGTCTTGCCACTCAGGCTCCAAGCGCAGAGGCAGGGAGGGGAGCCCTCCCAGCATGCCTGCAGTCAGGGGGTGGGGAGCCTCTGAACCAGGAGGCCTGGCTGCCAGATAAGGGCTGCTCCTGGGTAGCACGTGTGATGTGGTCGGGAACAGTCTCTTCTCCAAAAGGCAGCATTCTTCCCCAGAGAGGACATCTTCCCCAGAGAGAGCAGTCAGGCTCCGTGTGGCCACAGGATGCCCAGGCACTGTTTCCTGCCATTGTCAAGGTGGGCATTGGTATGCCCACTTTACCGATGGGAAAAGCTGACACTCAGAAGGGTCTCACCGCCCACACCGGGTTTGCCTGGGATTTGATGCAGGTCGGCCCGGCTCCAGAGCCCATGCTCAATACTCACTAGGAACAGGAAATCACGCTATTAAGTGTAAGGAAGTATTTTCCTTTCAGCGTTTGAACAGGTTTTGTCTTTTTAAGTGACACTTGAGAAAAGAGAATTTTCCCGAGAGCCCCGAGGCCTTGCATCCACCCAGCTTCTGCAGCCCTGGCCTGGGCAGCAAGCAGCTGGGCCAAGACCTGCCTGCGCCTAACGCGCCTGTGGCTGGAGGGGAGCAGGGTGTCTGGGCAGCCTCTGGAGTCGTCCCCGCTTACTTGTCCCATGCACCACAGGACAATTCTGTCCTGTTTGACAGCAGGCCAGGACATATGTGGCAGTGCCCAGGGGCCATGGGGAGAAGGGTCACCTGCAGAGCCTTGCGCCAGCCCAGGAGAGCCCTTGCCTGCACTGAGAAGGGCTGCCCTGTGGCTGAGGAGAGCTCGCTGGCTGGGCACAGGCTGGGCGGGCTGGTTCAAGGGGAGGAGCCACCTGGGCCCACCAGTCTTCTGTTCCACAGGTGTGGTGCATCCAGGACTTGGGCAGACAGCCCGTGGACCCCAAGCACCATGGACAGCTGTATGCGGACATCTGCTACCTGGTCCTCTACACCTACCGGAAGATGGGCCGTGTCTGGTACATCCTATACCTGTGGCAGGTGTGCGGCTTGGGGGTGGGAGGGGGCACCTTCAAGCCCCAGGGCTGAGGATCTGAGAATGGGATTGAAGAGCTGCCCCAGGCCCTTACCACCAACACCTGCACACCACCAGACCACCACACATGAGGTCAGTGCTGTAAACCGCAACACCGAGGAGCTGGACCTCATGTCCCATGGAGCCCTGGTGCAGAAGCATGCGACCATGGGCAGCGAGCCCCCTCACTTCCTCGCCATCCTCCAGGGCCACCTGGTGGTCTTCCAGATAGGGACCACCTTGCTGCTGTCCCTGCAAACTCACCGGCTCCTCCATGTGCCCACAGCCCTTATGTAAGGGCGAGGCTTCTCTTCAGCCCCGGGGGCCCTCCCTGCTTACTATCCCTGGTAACCCCATGCTGTCAGACACCCGGGAGCTCCAGGGCTGACCCCTGTCTGAGTCTTTTCACCTGGTCCCCAGAGCCAGGCACAAAGCAGAAGCACAGGTGAAGAAGCTGAATTGGAAGGGAGTAGGGCCTTGCCTGGGGTCACCATTTTCTGTCCTCAAGGCCTGGGGTAGCCATGACCCAACTCCTTGGACATGGGGGAGGGATCCATTGAGAAAGGGCCTGGTTCCCTATCCAAGGCTGATGGGGTCCTCACGCTCCACACTCAAGGGGTCTAGGAGTTAGTGGTGGCTTCAGGCAAGAGTCTGCTGGGCGCGGGGGTAGTTTGTCCGTCACTGGGACAGGGAGGCAGCTCCCAGGAGCCCTTGCCTCATCCTGAGGCCCAGCCTTCTTGTAGGGGCTCAGCGGGCATGATGAGAAGGGGCAGCCAGCACCCACCATAAGGCTCTTCCATGTGCAAGGCACGGACAGCTACAACACCAGGACCGTGGAAGTGCCGGCCTGTGCCTCAGCTCTCAACTCCAATGACATCTTCTTGCTGGTCACACCTAGCACCTGCTACCTCTGGTTTGGAAAGGTACCTCTAACACTGGCCCCTCACACCTAAGGCGGTGTGCAGGGCCAGGGATGGCTCTACTCCACAGGGGAGGCAGAGGTCACGTCCAGCCTCAGGCCAGGCCCTGTGCAGGGGGGAGGACACAGTGGGGAGCTGAACGTGACAGGTAGATCTGGGAGTCCACTGGTCAGAGGCAGGCCAGGTCCAGGCTGCCTCCCCTGCTTCCTGCCAGGAGCATGATCCTTGGGAAAAAGAGGAGGCCTAGTCCAGTTTGCCAGTTTTCTCTGATCTTCAACATAAACCATAAATGGTCCCCAAGTCTGGGGTCCCCATTCCATTCTGCGGACCAGGAGAGGGCCCCAGTCCTGATAGTGGGGAAGCTCATGTGTGCCCTGGCATCAGCATAGGCCTTCCCTGACTCAAGCCCAGCCCCCCAGAGTCCCCTGTGAGTGGGAGAGGTGGGGCTGGAGGCAAAGACCCCTCCCCCTTCAGGGCCTGACCCAGCTCTTTGTTGGCCAGGCCTGCAGCGGTGACCAGAGTGAGATGGCAGATGGTGGTCACTGCCATCTCTGGGGAGAACAAGGAAACAGTGCTGGAGGGTCAGGAGCCTCCCCACTTCTGGGAGGCCCTGGGAGGCCGGGCTCCCTACCCCAGCAACAAGAGGTGACAGGGCTGGGAGGAGGGTGTTCTCCTTACACAGAGGAGAAAACTAAGACCCACAGAGGGTGGGTGACGACTTAAGGGTCACACAGAGAGCTGGAGAGGCCACCCTAGAACTGAGGTCTCTTGGCTTCCCAGCCCACAGTCCCCAGGAGTCATGGTGCCGAGTGTGTGTGTGTCTGTGTATGTGTACATTTATGTGTGGGGGGCAGTTAATGTGACGTGTTGATAAACAGTATGTGTGGAGTGTGTAAAAGGACAAGGGTGTGTATCAGAAGGTAAGGCAGGTGAGGCCTTCAGGGAGGTTGTTACCGAGTCGGGGCTGCTGTGAGTGTCTGTGAGGCCGGGTTTATGTGCTGTATGCCCCTGAGCATCCAGCCAGGACCGGGGGCTCCTCCCTCCTGGGGTGGGCAGGGCCCCAGCTTAATGCCCCGCCCCTCCATCCTTCCCTCCAGCCCCACTGAGCCAGCCATCCCCCTCCCAGGGCCCACTCAGGGGAAAATTCCTGGGGCAGCATGTGTCACCACCAGCTGTGGCTAGACAGGTCATGTAATGGGCTTTCCCACTGACAGATGGGGACCCTGGGGCCCAGAGAGCAGCAGGGCATCTCCAGAGGGAATTATGGGCTGGGGGGAGCCCAGAGGAGGGCCCTTGCCTCCCGCTGCAGGAGAAGCTGTCCCTGTGCTGGGGGCTAGCTCGGCCCAGGCTGCTGGGAGGCACAGCTCTCTCTGGGCCCCTCACAGCTTGGCTGTCTGCAATGGCTGGGCTTCCCAAGGATGTCTCCAGCTTCCAGCCATGGCTGTTTGAGTGCTCCAGCCCAAAGGGCCACCTGGTCCTCACGGAGGTAGTGTTCTTTAGTCAAAAGGACCTGGACACGTATGACATCATGTTACTGGACACCTGGCAGGAGGTGAGACAGCCACCCCGGCTGGCTGGGGTGTGAATGAGGGGGTGTCCGTGTCCATGCAGCCGGGGCTGAGTGTAAGTGCATTCCCAAACGTGTCAGGCTGTGGGCGAGTCTGCGTGACTCTGGGTGACACAGTAACGCTGTGAGTGACTGTGCCCCGCACGGCCACGGACAACTCCGTGTCACCGCGAAGCTGCAGGGGACTCTGGCTGTGTCTGGGGCTCATGTGCGGCTGGGAGCAGTTCTGTGTCCGCGTGCCTCACAACAGCATGCGATTCCAGGTGACCGGGTGCCCGTGGCTAAGGTGGCAGTGCGAGCAGTCACAAATTGAATGACCGCGCGAGTGTACATGCTTCTTTTGTGTGACGGGGCTGCCTCTGTGGAGCGGCTGTGGGGTCACACGCTGCTGTAACTGGGGAAACCAAGAAACGATAAGACTGGCTGCCACGGGAGCGACTGAGTCACTTCTTGGGGGGCAGGGTCACTGTGCGTCTGAGAGGCTCCATGCGGCGGGTTTGGGGGTTGCCTGTTTTTCAGGAGGAGTGCGCACAACTGTGATGGAGTGCAATCTTGTTTACGTGCAACCGTGTGTGACCGCGGGTGACAGTGAGTGGCTCTGTGGCAGTGGGGGATTGTGTGTCTGTAGCTGTCATCATGTGTGTCTGTGACACCGAATGTGGCCAGGAGGCTTATGCGTTCCCGTCTCGGAGCAAAAGCCAAGCCCCCCCATACACACACCTACCACACTTTTTGTCTTCTTGCTTGGCTGGCTGGGATGTGTGTGGGATTGTGAGACCATTTAATGGATGGGAGTGGGAAAGAAGTGCTCAGCTCTGGGTAGCCCCTGCACTCGCCCAAGGCCAGGTGCCCTCTGTGTCCCAGATCTTCCTGTGGTTCTGGGAAGCTGCCACTGAGTGGAAGAAGGAGGTGGTGGCCTGGGGCGGGACTACCTGAAGACACACCCAGCAGGGAGGAGCCCCAACACGCCCATCTTGGTTGATTAAGCAGGGCTATGAGCCTCCCACCTTCCCGGGATGGTTGTCACCTGGGACGCCTACAAGTGGACTGTGAGTGAGGCCTGGACTCCCAGCCCCACCTACTTCAGGGAGAAGGACCTGCCCTGAGCAGGCTAGGAGGAGGCACTGCCCTGTCTGGGGTAGACCTCCAGTGTGGGTAGAGAAGCCCTGGTCTTGTCCCCAGCGCCGGCCCCCCTCTCCCACCCCCAGGTCCCAGTGGTGCCCTCCATCCTGGTTCTACCCTGATTCTTGCCCCCAGAACAACCAGTTCTATGAGGAGGTGGTGGATGGCAGCCTGGGAGCAAAACCTGCCACAGTTGAGATAACAGCAGTGAGTACCGGGTCCCCCAGCCTCCTGCCGGGGACTAGGTTTGGTCAGCATGGTCCGGATGGGCAGAATGGGCACGAAGGGAGCCAGGCCCTGGTGGTGGCGGAGTTTGCAATGGGGGAAAGAAGGCCACTGGCTCAGTGTGGCCTCCCTGTGTGAGTGTCTCCCCCCAGGACTCCCCAGCTTGAGTCCTCTCTCAGGGCAGGAACTCAACAACTTCCAGCTATCTGGAGGACCAAGCAATGACAAGGCAGGCCCCTTGACCCCGCGGACCCTCAAGGGCTAGGAGGAGAGCACAGGGAATGAGCTGCAGCTAGGCCCCAAGGCCAGTGGCACCAGCACCAGCAGCTACCACAGCAGCTCCAGACCCACCATCAGTGAGAGCCTGCCCCCAAACAGCTAATGCACCAGGCTGCTGAAGACTTGCTGGAGGGTGTGGGCCCTGCCCACGAGGGGGTGGGTGCCCAAGGCCCCCTGCCACTCACTGCCCAGGGCCTGGAGCATCTGAAACTGAGCTGGAGGTGCCCGGGGCATGACCAACTGATTGTGGGAAATGGGCAGCCTGCCCGGGGGATATGTCTTCCAGACGGAGTAATGGGCAGAGCAATCTGGGGGAGGAGAGCCTTGAGCCCTGGGACGATACCGCTGGATGGATGAGAGGAGATTCCAGGATCAGCTTACACCCTGCCCCTGTACCCTCTCCCCTGGTCCAGTTCTACCTCTCTGAATCTGACTTCCAAGATATCTTTGGGAAATCCAAGGAAGAATGCTATAGCATGGCCAAGTGGAGGCAGCACCAGGAGAAAAAGCGGCTTGGCTTTTTCTGACCCCAGGCCCTGCCCTTGCCTGGGCCACCCACATGGACAGGACCCCCACAGGTACCTTCCCAACACAAACCTGAGCCCCCAGGGAGACCCCGCTGACACGGCCTAGCTGGAGGCTCCCAGGTCACCCCCTCCACCCCCATCAATAAAAGCTGGTGGCGCTCACAAGGTGTGGTGTGTGGGCTTTCAAGTCTGGATCACTCAGTTGGTCCATCTCTGGGGGAAGGGGCCTCTGGGACTGGAGAGGGTGGTCTGTGACATTCCAGGGACCGAGCTCTCGCCACTGTCTTCCATGGAGGGGTTTGTTTCTTGCTGGTCCTTCCTGCCCAAGGGGACAGACAACCCTCATACTCAGGTAAGTGTGGGGGACATGGAAAGAGAGGTGCTGGGGCTCCAGTCCCCCCCAAACACACATGCACACACATGCGCACGCGTGCGCGCGCGCACACACACACACACACACACACACACACACATATGCCCTTTATAGGGATTTTCTGGCATTCCGGTAAAGAGACCATAGGAATTAGTCTTTTAACTTTTATAAAAACCCTCAGCCCAGGGCCAGGCCAGAGGGCGGAGGGCTGCAGTGTTTTTCCTAACGGAACTGAGGAGAGCTCCAGGGACAGGGCCAGCTCCTGGGATCCCAGAGAAGCAGCAGCACAGACGGGATGTTAGAGCTGAAGGCAGGGCAGGGCCTCTAGCTCCAAGTGAGAGGTTGGGAGCAGCCACAGCAGCCCTGTTCCTGGATGGGGACAGAGGGCCCGGCCTGCTTGGGGCAGCCCCCATCAGAACCCCCAAACCTAGTCCTGGAGAGACACCTTCACAAAGAGGGTGGCAGACGGGTGCTGGTCTCCGTTCTTAGACAAGAGATGGACATGGCGGTATCCTGGCAGGGGGATGGGCAGGAAAGAACACACAGTTCCGGTGACTCAGTGAGGCGTCGTCGAGAGACTTCCACGGCCCCAGCCCAAGGTAACAGGCCCTGCCTCCTCCACCTTGCCGTCCCCTCTCCTCAACAAACACTCACCTTGCTTGAGGCTGCCCAAGGGGATGGTGCTCTGACCAATGAAGTCGTTCTTGGAGGATGTGTCATAATCCTCCACCACAAAGCGCACCAGGGCAAGCTCAGGCACGACCACCTCAAACTCAAACTCTGTGTCCCACCACGGGTTGAAACCTAGGAGTGCAAGCAGCACGTCAAGAGCGGGATGCCAGCTCTGGGGGTCAGGCCCCACCCAGGCCCAGCGAGTACCGTTATTGGTGACTACAGCCGTCTGGCGGCTGGCCATGTCCCGGCCCACGCCGTGGATCTCCACCGTCACCTTGGGGTCCACAATTGAATTCTTATTCTTGTTGACTTTTGGCAACTGCTGCCCGGAGATTACCTGAGCAGAGGCAAGGGACAGAGGAGGGCTCAGGAGTAGCAGTGGGGAGGAGGGAGGCCCCTGGGCTCCCGTCCTGCGGTGGCTGGCCATACCCTGACAGTGAGCCGCTTCCGGGTCCACCAGGGCCCCTGAGTCAGGGCACGTGAGTTAAAGGTAGAGTTCGGGTCTCGCAGGAAGGCGGGCTTCAGCACGTACCCGCAGGCCCCGTTGTCCTGGAAGCGGCCCTGGTATACATCCATCTCTGGGCCAGGTGTTTGGAAATTCAGGGCCACTGACAGAGGCAGACAGAGCAGTCACAGGCTGTGGGCTGGCCTTGGGGGCCCTAGAGCCCGGCCTATTCAGGGTACACGGAGGCCTTAGGGCCACACAGTGAGGCAGAAGCGGGGTCTGGCATCCCTTCAATGCCTCCTGCCCTCCCACCCCCATCACTGACCCACACCAGCCTCACATTCCACTTCCCGTGTCAGAATTCAAAAGGCTAATGTGGTAACCAGGTGATGTCAGACCCTGACTTACTGGTGGGGAAGTATGTCCAAACCAAGACTACCAGCTCCTAAGCCCACAAGTCCCTGTGTCTGGCCCCAGCGGGGTCCCCAGAGGCACCTGACCCCTGGCCCTCTGGACTGAAACCCATACCGATCTGGCAGCCCCCGTTCCACATCTCCACGGGGCTGTAGTTGGAGGAGTCCGTTCTCCACCCAGCAGGGTAGATTCTGCTCAGGTGATTGACATTGTGGCGAACTAAGCTGTTTCCTGAAAAGGGTGGGGGTGGTCAGAAGCGCAGGCCTCCTAGGGAGCCCAAGCCCCCTGCCCCCCCCACGGCTGCCCTGCCCCCATCTGGTAACAGCAGGGAGTGCCCCATTCAGAGTCATGGAGCCAGGCCTGGCCCCCACCGGTCCAAATACTGAGACAGCCAGCCAGCACCCTGAGGGTGCCGGGCTGGGGCTCACCTGACTCTTGGAGCAGCCGGAGGACGCGGTTCTCGGAGAAGGACACCATCTCATAGAAAGCCTGCCCTGGAGTGCCAGGGCTGGAGAAGCCCCCAAAGTGGACACTCTTGCAGTAAATGATCATATCGGAGAGCTCCTTCACTAGCCTGAGCTTGTCCTCCTGGGGGCCATGGGGAGGCCCAGGTTAGATTCAGAGGTTGGGGCAGGTGGGCACTGAGAGAGCCAGAAACCCAGACGCAGAGAGACAGAGAGGAAGACAGACAGAGAGAGGGGGGCAGAGGGTCTGAGTGGCAGCCACAGAGAGCTGAGACAAGGCAAACATCCCATGATGGGGGAGGGCCCCAGGGCTGCCCCCTCCCCAACAGCTCCCCATCGAACCCTGGGCTTGCGCTGCACACGGCTCCTCACGGCCTCGTCCTCCATCTCAGCAGCCTCGTCCTCATCAGACACGACAGTGGCTTCTGGGCCACCCTCCCCGCCAGGGGGCAGGAGCCCCCCAAGCTTCTTCCCCTTCAGCAAGATCTTCCCCTTCAGTTGCTAAGAAGGGAGGAGCCGCTCGTTAAGACCCAAAGGCCTCCCAGCCAGTACCCCTGCTCTCTCGTCTGGGTACCCCCATGCCCACTGCGAACCTCAGGGGAAGGCAGACTGCTGGTGACCCCGTCCAGCGGCCGGTCCAACAGCATGGGGCCCAGGATGGTGCGCAGGTGTCGCGCCATCACACGCTGCTGCTCCAGGCTGCAGTGATTCTCCAGGGACAGGATGACGGGGTAGGGGGACGCCTGGAGGCCCGAGGGCAGGTTAGGAGTGGGGGGACCGCCACTACCACGTCCCTCCTCACCCGCCAGGGGCGCGCGCAACCTTGAAGGCGTAGTCCCGGATGGCCCTGAGCACGTCGCAGAGGAGGATCTTGGAGGTGAAAGTGTAGCCGTGGTAGATGACCGGCTCCTGGTTGGGGCCGTCCCAGCAGTCGAGCTCCAGGCAGCGGCAGCCTTTGCACAGCGCCCTGCGGGTAGGCGTGGCGGCTAGGCCCTCCGACCCCGCCCCCAGGCGCCCGGCCACGCCCCCAGGCCGCCCGGGCCCCGCCCCCGCCCCCTCCCCGGGCCCCACCGGATGTAGGCTTCAGTGCTGCTGGGCCCAGTGAGCTGGTCTTCCAGCAGGTAGGTGTTGTGCGAGGAGGACATCAGGTAGTGGCTGAGCGGCTGGCCCATGTCCTGGTAGACCCGCCGGTGCGCCAGGCTGAAGGCGCTGCCGTCGGCAGACAGCAGGTACATGAGGAAGCCGTCCTTTGTCATCTGCCGCTGTGCCTTGGCTGCGAAGGAGGACACCAGTGCCCGTGAGAGCTCTTCGGGCCAGGCCAGCCACCTTCAGGAGACCTTCAGGGCGCCACCGCTCTGGGAGGGGAGCCCCCTGCTGCCCGTGTCTCCCTGTTCTGAGCTGTTATCTCTCGGAGGCGGTGAATGTGAGTCAACCATCAGCCTGTGACTACCCCAGGGTGGGGCCCTGTCTTCTCCGCCTCGGTCCCCCACACTGTGAGGCCCCCTGAAGCCCGGGCCTCATCTCCTCCTCTGGGCCTCCAAACTGAAGCCCCTCCAAGACAGGGCCCCATCGGTCCATCTCAAAGCCCCGCCCAGGGCGGAAGCAGGAAAAGGGTTTGCTTTCCCAGCCTCCTCTCTATTTCTGGAGGAGGAGTCCGCAAAACCCTCTGGAAAAGCAACCAAGAGAGGGGTAGTGATGCTGGAGCCCCGTCTCCCATCTGCTTACTTTCATGGGGCAAGCAAATACTGACCAGGGTGCCCCTCTGTTCCCTTGAGCTCCCTACCCTCGGGCTGTAGTCTCTCCAGGGGTCTCCCAGCCCGGTGTGGCCCCAGGGACTGCAGGCCACAGGCTGTAGCCACGCTCTCACCAGTCTCACTGGGCTCATAGCGCTCAATGAGGGAGAGGGCCAGTGCAGGCCCTGCCGCCTCCTCCCGCTGCTGGTGCTGCAGGAACGTCACCAGCTGATCCACCGACAGCGCTTCCCTGGAGCCTGCAGCCTCTGCGAAGGTGCGATCAATCTCCTCCCGCTGGGTCAGCATCTTGTAGAAGGCCTCAATTTCATCGTCCTCCAGGGAGTCCGTCTGGGAGTGGTCACATTCCTGCCAGGCCAGGTGGGCAGGGCTCAAAGCGTGTTCCCCACTAGGGTCCCAGGGCCCATGGCCACACAGACCCAGCCCTCACTCCCTGCCTCACCCTGAAGATCTTCCGGGCATAGCTGTCATCCACCTGGATGTTGAGCTCCTTCAGGAAGTTCTGTAGCTCCTTGAAGCTCATCTTGTTGTCCTTGTTTTTGTCAGCTTTTCGCAAGCAGGAGTGAATCCAGCTGGGCAAGAAGTAAGGAAAGAACCCAGGAGCCCCGATACCCCCAAGGTCCCAGCTGTAGCTGGGTTTCAAACCCAGGGTCCACTCCTGGGCCCAGATGGACTGAGATCACCTACAGACAAAGCTCCCTTCGGGCCTGCCATACCAGCATTCCAGAGACAAGACCCGATGGCCTCTTCGGAGGAAATGTTATATCCTATCAAGGGGTCTTTTTTCTATTTACTGGCTTCAAACCCTTTCACATTAAAAAAAAAAAAAAATTCTTTTCTCACTGGGAAAGCGTTCACTATAGATAGCTTACAAAATACAGAAAAGTAAACAAACAAATCCCCCATGGTCCCGTCAACGTTTCAAGATATGTCCTTCTGGTTTTCAATACATAAGTTAGCCAACCTGACTAAAGCGCTTGAGGCTTATTTTTACAAGAAACAGCAAACTTGAAGCCACAGATCAGAAGGTGAGTGTCTCACAAGCAAAAACAAAGCCTGCATCACATCCTCACAATGGGGGCACTTAGCCCCACTTCTCCATTATCTCTGGCCTCTACCCCCTCAGACTTGACCTGGAGAAGTCAAGAAAAAGGACCTCCACATTATATTCCAGAGAAATTAAAGAACAAAGACAATGAAAACAATTTTTTAAAAAATGACAGCAGGTTTTTAGAAGAAGTCACAAAGGAAACAACATAATTGATGCCATGTAAACTTTAAATAATTCTGAGGGTCAAATAAAGAAAAAATAAAGCCATCCAGAAAACACGATGATGACCCTAATAACTAAATGAGAAAAGGCCATAAACTAACCTTTTCCAAAAATTCTCGGTAATCAAAGACATTAACAGTTTGCAAATGAGATGCAGTTCCTTAAACTCTAAGATCAGCACTTGAAAAGTCTATGATCCAGTGCAGGTGGGGGTGAGGTGACATGGACACTCCCATCTACCACTTGGATAAAGGAAATTGTTCAACCACACAAAGGAATGTGATGCAAAGATAGAGCTAAAGCTCGAAACCATTACATCATTGGACTCACCAATTCCACTTCTAGAAATCTACTGGTAAGGAAATACTCCTGAATACCGGAAGCATTTAGGAACATAGTTCTTTGCAATGTTACTTATAGTAGTGAAAGACTGAAAATAAATGTTCAACACTAGAAGAACAGATCACTAACTTAGAGGGCATCAACTGCATATTACACAGTCACTACAGCTTTTTGTGGAGACTCTACTAACACAGGGAAAAAATTATGACATAATGGTACACAGAAAATGGATACAAATGTAAGATCTCCACTATTTTTGGCAAGTGCATCATTAGGCAAATTGCAATGCAGAAAAGAGGATTGGGGGCAGAACCCGAATATTAGTAGTTTCATTTTGTCAGCGTTTAAAACTTCAGTCTGGGGCACCTGGATGGCTCAGGTGGTTAGGTGTCCTACTGTTGGTTTTGGCTCAGGTCATGATCACAGCATCACAAGATTGGGCCCTGCCTTGGGCTCTGCACTCTCAGTGGAGAGTTTGCCTGGAGATACCCTCTCTCTCCCTCTGCCCCTCTCTGCACACATGCACACACACTCTCTTTCTAAAATAAATCAATAAATCTTTTTTAAAAATTAAAGAAAACTTCATTCTAACATAGCCATACTTTATGTATATATTTACATGAAAAAATAATTATGGCAGAATTCCAGGTTAAAAAAAAAATCAACTTCAGAGTAGTCCAGCCAAACATGAGGTCCTTATGTCGATGATTATTTAGCAGGCTGGGATGGCTTTATGATCTCAAGGGCTGGGCAATAGAACCCTCCGGGGGCACGAGACTGTCCAAGGATAAGCTGATGCTACAGAAGTGGATTTTTAAGAAAACTCAAAATTAGGCAGAGGTAGCACTGAGAAAAAATACTTAAAAATCTATGAAGTGCTGAAAAGTACAGAGTAAGGAAACGAAAAAAGCTCAAAGGATGTCCCTTAAAGCAGAAAATGAAATTAAAGTAATTCCATCAAGTAGCCTCAAAATGAATTAAAATAATTAGGAATGATTTTTTTTAAATGTATAGCTTATACTCTGAAAACTACAAAACAATGTCGTAAGAAATTAAGGAAGACCTAAATAAATGGAAAGATATCCATATTTAAGGATCACAAGATTTGATATTATTAAATATAGGGAATACTCTCCAGATTGATCTATATCAATGCAATCTCTATCATAAAAATGCTGGCTTATCTGCAGAAATTGATCCTAAAATTCACATGGGACATCAAGGGACCCAGAAGAGTCAAAACAATCTTGCAAAAAAAGAACAGGGGCACCTGGGTGGAGCAGTCCATTAAGGATCCAACTCTTGATCTCAGGGTCATGAGATCAAGCCCTTAGAGTCTGCTTGAGATTCTCTCTTGCTGTCCCTCTGTCCCTCCCACTCCTGCTTGCTCAATCTCTCTCAAATAAATATATCTTTAAAAAAAATTTTTTTTGGAGAACTCACAGTTCCTGATTTCTAAATTTACAAAGTTACAGTAACCAAACTGTTGTGTGCTGATGCAAGGATAGACATAGATAAATGGAATAAAACTGACAGCCATGAAAATAAACCCTCTTGAGGTGGTTAGTTAGGCTTCTGCCTTCAGCTCAGGTCACAATCCCAGGGTGTCCTGGGATCAAGCCCCTTGTTGGGCTCTCTGCTCAGTGGGGAGTCTGCTTCTCCCTCCCCTCTGACTTCTCTCTCTCTCTCACTCTTATTCTCTCTCAAATAAATAAATAAAATCGTTGAAAAAGAAAAGAAATCCTCATATTTACGGTCAACTGATTTTCGATGAGGGTGTAAAAACAAGTTCAACATGTGGTGCTGGGACAACTACCTACAGGCTAAAAAAAAAAATGAAGTTGAATCCCCCACATCCCACCACACACACAAATGAATTCAAAATGAAGCAAAGACCTAAATGTAATAGCTAAAACTATAGAACCTTTAGAAGAAAATAGTAAGAGTAAACATTAGTGATCTGGGGTTAAGCAAAGCCTTCTTAGATATAACACCAAAAATCACAAGCCACAAAAGCAAAAAGCAGATGAATTAGACTTCACCAAAACTAAAAATTCGTGCTTCAAATACCATCAAGAGAAGAGAACCCACACAATAAGAGAAATTATTTACAAAGCATAATTATGACAGGCCTTGTACCTAGTATACATAAACAACTCTTACAACTCAATAATAAAAAGACAAATAACCCAGGTAAAAACTGCACCACGGATGTGAATAGACATTTCTCCAGAGAAGATACAGGAAAGCAAATAAAAAACCAAGGCTCAATATCATTAATCATTAGGGAAATGCAAATCAAAACCATGATAAGATACCTATCAAACCCCAAACCAAACCCAAAAAAAAAGAGTAGAACAAGTGTGTTGAGGACTTGAAGAAATCGGAAGCCTGGAGCATTGTCAGTGGGAGTAGAAAGTAGGTTGGATGCTGTGGAAAACAATATGGCATGCCTCCAAAAACTTAAAGTAGAATTACCCTGTGATCCAACAACTCTGCTTCTGGCTATAGACCCCAAAAGAATTGAAAGCAGGGTCTCAGAGAGATGTTTGTGTAGCCATGTTCACAGCAGCATTATTCACAACAGAAAAAAGGTGGAAGCAACAGAAAAAAGGTGGAAGCATGCCCATCAACGGATGAATGAAAAAACAATATATGGTGAATGCGGACAGTGGAATATTATTATTTCACCTCAGAATGGGAATTCGGACACGGGCTACCACACAGATGAACCTTGAGGACATTTATGCTAAGTGAAATAAGCCAGTTGCAAAAAGACAAATACTGTATGATTCTACTTGTCTGAAGTCCTTAGGGTGGTCAGATTCAGAGAGACAAAGGCAGAATTGTGGCTGCGGGGGGTCAGGGCTGTGGAGTGGGGACTGGAGGTGTGAGAATGAGAAGTTGTTGTTTAATGGGGAGAGAATTTCAGTTTTACAAGATGAGAAGAGTTGCATCTTGCACTGACAATGTGAATGTACTCAACACAATTAAAATGGTTAAAGATGGTAAATCTTATGTTATGTAGATTTTACAAGTAAAGATTTTTTAAAAATAAATCCGTTTTAAAAAGAGCTTAACAGGGGTGCCTAGCTGGTTCAGTAGATAGAGAGTGCAACTCTTTTTTTTTTTTTAAAGAGTTTTAATTTATTTATTTTAGAGAAAGAGAAAGAGCATGTGAGAGCAGGGGGAGGGGCAGAGGGAAAGGTAGAGAGAGGAAATCTCCAGCAGATTCTGCACTAAGCATAGAGCCTGACGTGAGGCTTAATCTCATGACCCTGAGATCATGACCTGAGCCAAAACTAAGAGTGAGACACTTAACTGACTGAGCACCCAGGTGCCCCCAAGCATTTAACTCTTGATCATAGGGTTGTAAGTTCAAGCCCTATGTTGGCTGTAGAGATTACTTCAAAACAAAATCTTAAAAAAATAAATAAAAAATGGTCAAAGGATCTGATATTTCTACAAATGACCAATAAACACATGTAAAGATGAGTGCCTAGGTGGCTCAGTCATTAAGTGTCTGCCTTTGACTCAGGTCATGATCTTAGGGTCCTGGGATTGTGCCCCTCATTGGGCTCCCTGCTCAGCGGGAGCCTGCTTCTCCCTCTCACACTCTCCCTGCTTGTGTTCCCTCTCTTGCTGTGTCTCTCTTTCTCAAATAAATAAATAAAATCTTAAAAAAAAAAACCCAAAACAAAACAAAACAAAACAAAAAACACATGTAAAGACAGCTGACACCATTAGCTGTCAAAGAAATGCAAGTCAAGACCACAATGAGATACAACTTCACACCTACAAGGGTGGTTAGGACAGAATAGTAGTAATGATAGTAACTAGCCTTGGCAAAGATGCGACAAACTGGAACCCTCATACACTCCTGGTGGGAATGTCAATTTCCTTGTTGGAAAACTAGAAGTCCCTCAAAAGTTTAAACATACATGCAGTTACCATAAGGCTTGTAAATTCTAGGTACGTACTACACAAAACTTCTGCACCAGTGTTCATAGCAGCATTAATTCATAAAAGCTCCAGAGTGAAAACCCCACCGTCCATCAACCACTGGCTGGGTAAATAAAATGTGGAACAACCACACCATGGAATGTTATTCAGCCATAAGAAGGAATGAGGTACTGAGTGACACTACAACATGGATTCACCTGAAAAACAAGCTCCATGAAAGAAGCCAGTCACAAAAGACTCTGATTCCATTTATATGAGATGTCCAGAAAAAGGCAAACATAAAGAGCCAGAAAGCAGATTAGTGATTGTCTAGGGCTGGAGGATTATGGGGAAATGAGGCCTGACTGCTCATGGGTACAGGGTTCCTTTTAAGGTGATGAAAGTGTTGTAAAATTACTTACAACCCTGTGAACATACTAAACAGCATTGACGTGTACACTTTAAGCAGGTGAATCGCATGGTATGTGAATGATATGCCAATAAAACTGTCATTAAAATAAAGGAACTGAAGCTGGTTCCACCCTAATCCTCTGTACCAGAAGTCTGACCACTTTGAACCACAGGCTAGTGTGCTGTCGTGCATCCAGATGTAGAAGTGAATTTGTTTTAAGCCTATAGGCTGGCCTGCACATGAGGCCCAGGAAAATTTGACCATTCCCCAAAGAATGGCATAGGGGGTGCCTTGGCCTTCCAAATTCCCAGACAGAAAAAATGTAGTAACTCTTAGAAACAGTCAAACACTCAAGACTCGGTCTCACATGGAAGCTGTTGCCATTAGCAGAACTCTGTGCTGGTTATGGGGGGAGAAGAAGGGACAGTGGGGGCTGCACTGAGTAGACCAAACAGGGCTCCAGGTACCTCCTCTGCTTCCCTTTGTGTAAGGACTGAACTGTGCTCCCCCCAAATTAATATGTGGGAGTGCTACCCCCCAATATGATGGCATCTGGGGATGAGTCATGGGGGGCTTATATAAGGTCATGTAATTCATGATAGAATTACTGCCCTTATAAGAGGAGACACCAAAGATCTTGTCTGTCACTCTCTCTGCCATGTGAGGATGCAGTGAGCTGGCAACCACTCACGAGCCAGGATGAGAGCTCTCGTCAGAACCCGACCACACTGGCACCCAGACCTCAGGTCTCCAGCCTCCAGAACTGTAAGAAGATTCGTTTCTGTCGTGTAAGCCACCCACCCAGCCTCTGTTATGTCGGTATGATGGCCCAGGCTCATTATCTTCCATAACCAGGCTGCCCTGGCCATGACCACGGCCAGGATCTACAGGCTAGGCCAGGACCCACCACCACCAGAAGGATACTGCTGCAGCTTCTGCCTCTGGTCCATGGAGCCCGAGTGATGGATGATCTTGCGCAGACCCAGCACCCAGTGCTGGGCCTCTGCCGGCGATGGCGCAATGAGGTCTAGTGTGTTGCGCTGGTCCTTGAAGACTACAGAGAAGCAGCGGTCCTCGGGCACATCCCGGGCGAACTTCTCCATGCCCTCTGTGCGGTGCCCCTTCCGCACCTCCTGAATGTCCTCAATGGAGACTGCAAGAAGGGGATAGGTGGCAAAGAGAGTTGTGAGGCCTGTCCCCACCCCTGGTGTGGCCAAAGCACAGCATGGGTACCCAGAGCCAGGGCTGGAGCTCAGGCCTGGATCCAGAGACAAGGAGTGGGGTGGGAGGACGGACAAGGGGAACACAAGGGAGGAAGGAGGACAGAGACTGAGGTGGAGGAGGAATATGAGGCACAGCTGTGATGGGTAGGGGAAATAAGGGGAGGGGGGGGGGGAACATCGGGAAAGACTGACCCTAGAGAAGGGCATCTGGGACCCCAGGCCCTACTGTTTCCAGATGGAGGGAGGAGGGCCCCTGGGAGAGTACTCAGGCAGGGCAGGGCTTTTAGAGACGGGGAGAGACCATTCTGGAGCTTGGAGCCTGTGACAGATAGGATACATACCCTCCAGATCGTACTTGACTTTGGGCCTTTGGGGCGTCTTCCCCGCAGGCCCCTCCCCTGACCCTGCGGGAGCCTGGAGCCACACTCAGGCAGCCCTGGCCCTGGGGTGTGTGGCCACAGGGAGAAGTGCTTGTGCTGCAACACAGACCCGACCTTGGCCTGTGTGTGTCTGTGTGTGTCCTGATCAGGGAACCCCTTGGTAAGAAGAGTGCGAGAAGGCTCTTGCCCTCTAGGACTCAAAGTGGTGGCCCTTAAGGATCTGAGAAAGTCCATCATTCTGCCCTTAGGAACTGGGGGGAGAGCCCTCCTCTCACATCCAAGCCTTCCAAGCTTCAGGGAGCAGCAAGACTGCCGCCTCCCCACCGCGCCCCCTCCCCCCGACCCCAGGGTGCCCTTCCTGGCCTGGCTGGGAGCCAGTCCCCTCAGCTGGGCTCATGCTAAGCTGCTCAGCATCAAGGTCCAGGCTCCGCCCCCGCCCCACCTGTGTTCTGAGCCATCTATCTGTCCTGGTTCCTAGCCCAGCTCCAGCTGCCAAGCTCTCCTATGCCTGTCTGCACCCCGAGTGCCCAGAAGCCTCCTATGCACCTGCAAGCCCCAGGTGAAGGGATGTGCCCAGCCTGGGAGGCAGGCTCCGAGAGTGGGGCATGTGAGCCCCAGGCCATTTGGGGTGCAGGGATTGTCCCTGCTTAATGCCTGCTAGGCCCAGACTAGCTGCTGCAGCCCTAGGCTGGGAGTGGAAACAGGAAACCGGAGCCATGCAGCTCCCAGGCTGCCAGCACCCCCACCCGCACCAGAGAGAGAGTCCAGACTGCACTGCTGATAATGCCTGGAAGCCAGAGTGGGGGGACAGGAGCAGTGGCAGGATCAGGGGAAACTTAGGGAGGAGGGAGCAGAGAGAACTGGGGGCACTGTTCCCCTCCTCTCTCACCTGGCCTCAGGCTCCCCGAGGGGAGAGAGCATTTGGGGACAACAGTCTCACTGCTCCCCCAGAGAAGGGAAGCAGCCAACAGGTATGCTCAGCCCGAGAGCCAGCTCGGTGTTACTCTGAGCACATCCTGCCGCACCCGTCCCCTCAGCAGCCCCTCTGGTCAGATCAGGCCGCTCACTCATGCCCCTTCCTCGTTCTTGCCCCTGCACCTTGGCTCACATGGGTCTCCATCCTGGAAGGCCCCTCCTGCCCTTGTGCTCACAATCCTCCTAGTATGAGGGACTCATCTCTCCAGCCCAGGTCCCCTACTCCTCTTGTCTCTGCCCCCATGCCGGCCGCCACCCAGTGCCAGGCACACAACAGGGAACCAGGCATATGTAGTGGCTGGTGGAGGGGGTGCCTCTCAGGAATCCCCAGAGCTCAGAGAGCGAGATTCCCTTTCCCACCGTGCCACACCCCCACCAGTGTCTAACAGGAAGCCCCATATCAGGGCAGAGACCCATGAAGGAGCCTGGCTGGGGCCACCAACAGACAGAGGTGAGGTCTGGGTCACTCCCAGGCTGTGTGACTGACACGCATTCGGGTGGCTTTTGGAGAGAACTTCAGGCTCTGTCCACTTTAACCCTACCCTGCCTGGCTCAGAAACCTTCCATGGCCCACGGCCCCAAGGCCCCAGCCCAGCTCTCCCTATCAAACCCTGATCCTGTCCTGCCTCACCTCTGACCTGCCACAGGCCACACAGCCAGTAGACAATACTTTCTCAGGTTTCTGCCCAGCGTCCTAAGGCCCAGTGAACCATTCCTGGGCACCTCCCATCCTCCTGTCCCCTCTCCCATCTGGAGCTTGTCACCTGTGTCTGGTTGCCCTCCCCAGTGGGCTGCCCCTGCCCCTTCTCCTCCTCTCCCCACCACGGCCAAGGGCGGGGGTCTGGGTTGGGTGAAATTCAGGTACCAGATCTTTACACATTGTCCAATACAACAGCCGCCAGCCACACATGGCTATTTAAATACAAAGTAGCTACAATTCAGTACAATTAAGAATTCAGTTCCTCAGTCACACTAGGCACATCTCAAGGGCTCAATGGTTACAGGTAGCTAGAGGCACCCATACTGTACAGCATAGATATAGAACATTTCTACTACCAGAGAAAGTTCTTTTGGGTAGCATTGGCCTAAAATGTTCTCACTAGGGCGCCCAGGTGGCTCAGTAGATTAAGCCTCTGTCTTTGGCTCAGGTCATGATCTCAGGGTCCTGGGATCGAGTCCCATATCGGGCTGTCTGCTCAGCGGGGAGCCTGCTTCCCCCTCCCCCCTCTGCCAGCCTCTCTGCCTACTTATGATCTCTCTCTGTCAAATAAATAAATGAAATCTTTAAAAAAAATAAATAAAATGTTCTCACTAAGTAAAGATGCAGTGGGCACTTCTCACTTTACAGAATCTTTTTTTTTTTAAGATTTTATTTATTTATTAGACAGAGAACACAGGTAGGCAGAGAGGCAGGCAGAGAGAGAGGAAGGGGAGCAGGCTCCCTGCTGAGCAGAGAGCCCGATTCGGGGCTCGATCCCAGAACCCTGGGATCAAGACCTGAGCCGAAGGCAGAGGCTTTAACCCACTGAGCCACCCAGGCACCCCTCATTTTACAGAATCTTTAGGGCATTCTGTGCTAAAGACAGCTAACCAGCACAGCTTCTTTCTCTGGGAGGACTCTGGAGGCGCTCTCCATTTGCAAGGCCTTTTCCAAAGCTTCCAGAAAATCCTCAGACCCAACACCCTCCAGGGAGCTGCCCAGCTAAGGCCTCTCTCCACTCTACCCTACCTCTTTGCTATGGCCCCAGTCCCAGGAAGGCACTGCCTTCTGCGGCCCCACCTCACATCCTGGCCACTGATACCCGGAAGGGCCTTATCTGCCCCCGGACTTTGGGCTTGGCTTTTGGCCTCACTACACCTGGAGTCCTAATCCACCCAACTTCCCTCCTTCTCACATGGGTCTGGGTGGATACCCTGTGCATTCAGACAACACAGTCCAGCAACCTCCCTACTCCTGAGCCTGGCTTTCCCACCTGTGGTCACAGTTATGTATCCCTACCCTCAAAAGGCTTTATTTAGCCTCTCCATCTCTGGTCCTCCATGACTGCCCTCTCCGGCCCAGACTAGGCCTCAGTAGTCCCTTTGGTGATTTAAAAAACTCTTCTCCCCCATCCTTGCCAGCTTGCCAGCTTTAGTTTCCCTGTATTTGGTCCTGGTTGTGTGACCGACCTGGGCACCAACAGGCCAGGCCTGGGTGTCCCTATTTGTGGTCCTGGTCCAGGATTGACCTCCCCACCCCCATCCTCTGCCCCAACCAGCATCCAATTCCCCACGCAAGCACAGGGTCCACACTCTGCCTCCCCCAACCCTGCAGCCCTGAGACACTCACACAGCTGGGACTCTGGGGTCCGCATGACCTTGCGCGACTCCTGCCAGATGGTCTTGCAGTCTTCCTGCAACTTGTAGAAACGTTCTCGCCGCCATGAGTTGGACTTCACCTTCAGGAGCTGGCTGCCCTTTAGCAGTGCCTGTAGGTCCTCATCATCCTGTAGGCCTAGAGGGTTACAGCTGGTGAGATGCCACTTCCTCTGGCGTCCCTGCTGTCCCAGGCCCCATGCTACCTACTCCCACCTCTGGACCCTCTCGGAGAAGGGTCCCATTTCTCACCAGCCTCACCCTCCGCTCACAGTTCCTTCTCCCACCTTCACCCATGCCCCAACCTGATCCTGGAGCCCTGCCTTCTCCAAGAAGTCATCTCTGATTGCCAGCCAAGGCCATGCAAACCTTAGCACACCCACCCACTCAAGGATACACTTGTGACCTGTCATCCACAGCTGAATGGACAAGGTGAAGCAGCTAATTCAAGAACACCTGAGAAATGCCTGAGAAATGGCCTGACTTTGGAAAACAAAACGTGCCCCTCCTGGTCATACTTAGGGGTCAGAGTGATCTGAAGGAAGCCGGGACCAAAGTAACAGGCCGAGCAGGAACAAAAAGGTTCCAGAGTTGTAGTTCTTGGAGTCAAGGTTATGGTTGCTGTAGGACCCTTGTGCCCATCCCTGTCACCCTCACCCCTCCTGCTCCCCCATCCTGAGCTCCACCTACTTGAGTAGGTCTCTGATCCTTGCCCCCAGAAGAGACAGATGAGCCCACTGTGGCCCGAGTTTGGCCTCTGGGATGCCCCCGGCTCTCCCCGCCCACCCCATTTCTTAGTGTCCTGGATCTGGGACCCTCAGGGAATAATAGCCCCAAAGCACAGTGCTGCCTTCCTAGCAGCTGAGGCAGGACCCGGCGGCCCAGGGCCCTAAGCAAGGATCAGACCCTAGCTGCATGGCCCCTCCTGCGCGGCTATCTTCAGAGGCCTGAGCTGGCCTCCACAGCATGGGTTCCCAAAGATACAATGCCTTTTGCCCTAACAGGTCCAAGCAAGAGGTACCAAAGGGGCACTAGGCGCCCTCATCCCCTCATTCCCCAAACAGAGTCTGTATCAACTGTGATCAAGGAGAGACCACTCCCCACCTCAATGATTCATCAATATAATACAGAGATAGATGCATCTAGATCCATATCTATCCACGGAGCCAGATCAGTCCAGCAGCCATCTCTGCTCAGAGCTGGTTGGCCATCTCACCTCACTCCATCCCCAGAACTAAAACCATGTGGCCCTTCAGCAATCCTTATCCTTCTGCTCCAGCAGAGCGGTGGCATCGGAGACCATGTGGGTCCAGTCTGAGGGGCCTGTGACAAGGCCTATAAGCTTTTCTTTTCTGAGCCCAGATCCACAGTCCGACAGGCTATCCCCACTCCCCAACCCCACCAGCCTGGCCCACACACCCACAAGACAAAGGGAACCTTCTGGACCGCTTCCCCCAGGCCTCAGCCACCCATACCCTCTCTATCCCTCCCCAGTATCCTGCCACCACTAGGGACAGAGCCCAGTGCTAAACCCACACACACACCCTCATGACTTTAGGCAGCTCTCCTCCCCCTGCCTCTGTTCCCCCATCAGCCCTGGGTGAGAACAGCACCAGAAGAGGCGTCTGTGGGTCTCCTCAGAGGTGACAGGTGATGTGCCTTCTTCTTTTTTTGTTCCAAGTCTCTGCACACTTCTGGGAGACCCCTCTGTCTTAGTATGAGCAGCCTCCCTTCAGCCCCAGGGGAGGATCAGTGGAGCTGAGAAGGGCTGTAGGATGTCCTATACTGCTGGCTGTGTCTGGGGCACTTGGAACAAAAGGAAGGGAGTTCCCAGATGCCAGAAGGGAGTCCCTCAGCCTCTGCTGGGGCATTCCATTGTCCTTTCTGAGGCTGAAGTATAATCTGCAGGGCATCTCCTCACCCTGGCCTGCCCCTTGCCCCCAAAGCTGGGCACTCATTAGGACAAGCCATGGCCAACAACACAGATGGTAATGGGGGAGGAGGTTGGAAAGTAGAAGGTGAGCCCCACCCTCCGGTTCTGGAAAACACCGTGGGGAGATGACATGTTCATCCTGTCCTGGAGCCAGGCTGTGGCCTTGTCTACGGTCAGGCAGAGATAAGTCCCCTGGCTGCTGACATGGTTTCTGGAACATGGACCTCAGCCCCAAGGTGGGCCTTGATAATAGCCACTGCCTTCTGGGCCATTAGGGAACCTGGGCAGGCACCCCCACCTCTGAGTCTCATTGACGGCTGGCCCTTTTATTTCTGAGGCTTCTGGGCTGCCCACCCTGCCACCCTTGCTCCCTTAGTACCCAGAAAGTCTATGGGCACTCGTTGCCCAGCCCCACTCACTCAGGTCCAGTACCTTCTCCTCCTGTGGAGTCCTGTCCCTGTACTGATGCATAATGGGGACAAATTGGGTCTGTGCCCCACAGCCACACAAAGCTACACAGTTACACACTGCCACACTCAACACACAGTGCCAAAACATCATCACTATGATAATCATAGCAGCCACCATCACATTCATGGCCAATACTTGAATAAGATACTGTTCTTAGCACATGTATTTAATCCCCCCAACAACCAGAGGAGGAAAGCACTATCATTACTCTCATTTTACAGATGAGGAAACTGAGGCTCAAGGAAGTTACACTGTGGAGTCAGGACTCCAAAGCCTGCCCAAGGGTTAGTGCTAGGAAACATTACCTTATGCAAGTCCCCACCCAGGCACATTGAGTAATGTCAGAAAATCCACGTGACACATACTGTAACACAGAACCAGTCACCCGGGTCACCCACTGTTGATCTGTTGCCCTCAGTCAGTCAGGGCACTGAGCATCACACTGGACCACACAAGGTCACACCGGTGCTACAGTGTCACACACTTGGTCACACAGTGTTACCCATCATCATTGCTGCACAGTGGCCCCCGTACCACACGAGGGACAGAATCACCACTAGGTTATCACACTTGGCATTCACACTTACACAGCATCACATTGGATCACATAGTCTCAGAAAATCATCTCCTTGGGTTACATGGTCATACCAGTTACACACTAGCCACATAACTAGTAGTGCCTCAGAAATCTGTAAACAGGAGGGGTGAAGGGTGGTAAGGGGTGGGGGGCTTTGGAGTGGCTCAGGTAGGATGAGAAGTAACCAATCCCCCACCCCACCCCCCCCCGAAAACACTCCAAATGCCACCCTGGCAAACACAGACCCACAGAGGATCTCACACTCACAGAAGTCCTAAACTGGTCCAACCAAAGGATCAAAGGAACATAGTCTACATCCTGCCCTAGCTGCCTTCCCAGCAGAGCTCCGTGCTCCCTGCGGTCCTTACCCAGCCTCTGCCCATTGAGCGCTGCCACCTTGAGGCTCTGCTCCTGCAGGTAGAGCTCTCTGGAGCGGCTCCGGCTCGGGAGTCCTAGGCATTGCATGACGCTCCCCACTGCCTCTGGGACACCGAGCCTGACCCGGGACAGAGCAGCCTCTAGAAAGCCCTGGCAGTGGGGGCGGAACTACTGCCCTGGAGGGGAGCACAGCGGAGCCCGGGCGTGGAGGGGCGGAGTCAGAGCCCAGAAGGAGGGGCCAGCCCGCAGGGGCGGAGCCTCGGGCCTAGAGGCGGGGCGTGAGAGAAATCAGGGCTAAAAGGGGCGGAGGCAGACCCCAGGAGACGTGGCCAGTCCGGGAGGGGAAGGACCTTTGTTCCTGGGGGGTGCGGCAAGGGCGGACTCCAGGAGAGGAGAGGAGGAGCCAGAACCCAAGAGGCAGAGTGGGACAAATCTGTAACCCAGGAAGCAAATCAGTGGCGAAAGCAAGAACCCAGAAAGCGGATAGGGGGCGGAGCCACAGCCACAGAGGTTGGGGTGGGAGGCGGGGGAAAAACGCAGGGTCTGGGAGGCGAAGTGGAGGCAAAGCCTCACTCAGGAAGCCGACCGGGGGCGGAGCTAAGGCCCAGAGGGCAACCCGAGGGAGGGCCCCGCATTGAAAACTCGGGGTTCGGGCAGGGAGCGGCGGAACCTCAGCTTTGGAGTTGGTGTCCCACCAGGGGCGGTGTCCACCGGGGGCGGAGCCCGAGTCGCGAATTCGAGACACCTGCTGGGGGCCGGGCGGAGGACGAAACTTGAGTGAGATTGAACAGAGAAGGGGAGATCGGGTAGCGGCGGCCTGGGTGGTCAAGTCTGTAAGGACGGGATGGGGCGGGGTCAGACGGAGCCGGGGATGAAGCCTGGGGCAGACCACCAAGCCCGTCAAATATTTTACTTCAATTACTCAACGAATTCATTGTAATTTAGCAGGCTGTTGCCTCACAGGCAGACTTGTTTCCTTCTCACAGTTTCTCCACCCGAGTGGAGTAATCTCCAAGGTTCCAAATGCGAATGGAATTCTTGAAAAAAAGGCTGATCTTAAAATGAGTCCATTAACGCAGGCTTGCTTTGATGAATAGATGAGAACTACTGCAACTTTATACAAAACTGTGCGGCCAGTGTGCTCGGGAACAGTGGGACCTTTCATGTAAGTTACAACTTCTCTTTCATGCACCCAGCCCCTACTGTGTGCCAAGGTCAGGACACCACCCAGAGGCCTGACTCACCCCTCTCTTTTACTCTCTGCCTCTGAATAGTTCCTCCATTCGCTTCCCTGCTGCCCCAGTCACCAGCACTGGCAGTGAGTCACCGGCAAAGCCAGCCATTAGCACAGCCAAGCAAAGCAACACTAACAATAAACTGGAGCGCAGAGTGACTTGCCTAAGGTCGCGCCGCAGAGAATAAATCAAGAGAACGTGTGTTAGTGTAGATGAGCTGAAATACGGGGCACAAGCAAGTTGTTCTTCATGTGGAGGGGGAGGAGGCAGAGGGTAAGGCGAACCTGTTTTAGAGAAACCACACAAGGGTTCTCATCCAGACGATCAAGGACCGCCCCCCACCACAGTCCCACACCAAAGACCTATGGATAGAATCACATCTCAATATAATTTGCTTCCTTTGAGTTCTCATGTATTTTATTCAATGCATTTAAAAACATGACCCTGGGATGCCTGGATGGCTTAGTCTGTTAAGTGTCTGCTTTTGGCTCAGGTCACAATCTCAGGGTCCCGGGATCCCACCTGGAATCATCTGCCTTCCTGCTCAGCAGGAAGCCTGCTTCTCCCTCTTCCTCTGCCCCTCCCCCTGCTTCTGTGCACACTCGCTCTCTCGTGCTCTCTCTCAAAATAAAAATAAAATCTGAAAAAAATAAAAATAAAAACATGACCCCAAGGAGGGGCCCACAGGCTTCATCTGACTGCCAAAGTGACCTATGGCACAAAATGTTAAGATCAGTGTAGATCAGTATGTGTCTGTGGGGTATGGGCCTGGAACCTCAGGCACAGTTTGGAAACATAATTGAGGTGATAAGGGGCTGGCTTGGGGGTACTGGCTCTTTTGCCAACCCAGAGTTCCTATGCCGATCGGTGCTTTCTCTTCACGACGTCTCCTGTAAACTGCGTGTTGCTCTGCCATGGGGGGACAAAAAGGGCCCAGAGAGGCAAAGGGATGTGCTCTGGGTCAAAACATTTATAAATAGAGGCCAGATGAGGGCTGGAGCCCGGGGCCAAGATGAGCCCCTCCCACAGCCTGCCTTCCACTTTTACAAATGCTAGTTTTGACAGTGGGGCAGGGTGGATTCGGGGCAGGTAGAGTTAGTGAAGGTGGACGTGTTCTGTAAGGGGAGGGCCCGTGATGTAGTGTCCTTTGGGGTATATGTGGAGACCTGCTGGTGAGGCCAGCGCTGGTCTGGCTAGAACAGTGACAGCAAAGGTAGTGGAGTAGGGGAAGGAAGCCAGAAGAGGGCCTCCCAGAGACACCAGAAGGAGCCCCTTTGTTCTTGAGCCCTGTTCTGGGCACATTTTTCCTAGCAAGGGACTCCCTTACAGTGCCCCCCTCATCTCCCAAGAATGAACAGGGCATGATCCCTTGGGGGTGGGCCTCCTGCAGCAACACAGCCCCTACTGAGCGCTAGGCACTGTTCCCATTGCCTTATATGTGTGACGGCATTCAGTCCTCACAGCAAGCCTATGACGTCGGTAGTGTTCTTGTCCCTTATTTCACTGAGGAAACTGAGGCACCAAGAAATCAAGGGATTTGTCTGAGATGAAAAAGTCAAGGCTTAGGAGCACCTGGGTGGCTCAGTGGGTTAAGCCTCTGCCTTCGACTCAGGTCATGATCTCAGGGTCCTGGGATCGAGTCGGGCTCTCTGCTCAGCAGGGAGCCTGCTTCCCCCTCTCTCTCTGCCCGCCTCTCTGCCTGCTTGTGATTTCTCTCTCTGTGTGGCAAATAAATAAATAAAATCTTAAAAAAAAAAAAAAGAAAAAGAAAAGAAAAAGTCAAGGCTTGAACTCAATCCGCCTCTAGAACCCATGCCTGTAGACTACACGGCATCTGCACCCATCTGGGGTGAGGACGTAAAGGACAGCTCATATCCAGGGAGGCTCTGTGGCAGACTGCCAACCGCCCAAGCCACATGTTCGGTGCCATAGGGCCCCAAATCTGAAAGGGGTACAGACTCCAATGGCAGTGTGGACACCCTGGAATGGCACAGGGCAAGGTACAGTTACCACCTCTTCCTGCCATCAACTCCCCTTGCCAGGCTCTTGCTTCCTGATCGGCTTGCAGGAGGGACCGAGGCAATTAAGGGAGGTGATTCTGGGTGATGACCTTGAAGTGGCAGGGCCTACAGATTGCAGTGTCCCTGACGGTCCCTCAGGAGGGGCTGGACAGAGTGAGGCATGTGGGAGGCATGTCTCAAAGAGAATGGGCCAAACCCACACTACGGTGCCTCCACGTAGCTTCCTCTCCAGGGAAGACACCAGGGGAGAAAGACCAGACAAAGGCACAGACGCCTGAGGATGGAGCCCATTCCAACATGAGCTGTGTCAGAGGCGACCAGAAAGGGCTTTTAGGAGATCTGAGGGTGAGACAGACCCAGAAGAGGTGGCACTCTGCAGGACAGACAGTACTGACTGAGGGATGATGAGAGAGAAAGCAGAGGTCTCCACTGTGGTCCTCTGAGCCATCCAGACTCCCTTCCTGCCAGTTTGGCAGGAGCACTAAGGACACCTCTGGTCTGAGAAGAGGAAGCACTGGAAGGGGCAGGAGTCCCATGACCTAGGTGGATGAGGTTACCTTGAGGAGCCCAGGCCAGTGGTGGGAGGGTCACAGCTCTGGGCCCTGAACAAGGTCTCTCTGGGCCATGGACACTAGGAAACATAAGACAGACCAGGGGCTGGCTGAAAGAAAGAAAGATCTCCTGAAAGAAAGATCTCCTATCCCCCTGAATTCTCCAGTGGGCAGCTGGAGGTGTCTGCCTTTCTCTTTCCTGTCTATTATCTTCATGTATGGCTTGGATGGACAGTGGTGGGCACTAAGTCTCCAACCCCAGGGATCCTAGAAAACAGGGAGATAGGGTTAGGCAGTGAGTGTATGGCCTAAGGGAAAGGGTTTGTTGAACTGGCAGATGATCTCAGAAATCAGGAGGACAAGGCACCCTTAAAAGTGACTGAGTCCCCAGGCTGGAGCGGAGAGATGCCAGACCAGGTTGGGGGGCCTGACCTGCCAGAAGACCTCCAGGCTCTGCAGTGGGAAGCTGCTCTTTCTCCTGGAGGGACAGCAATGCGGCAAGGACTGCTCCCCGGTGGGTCAGAGGGACAGAACGACTGGACAAAGGGTGGAGCTGCAGGCAGTTCCAGGTGATACTCAGCCGGTCCCGCCAGGAGAGTGCGCAGACGGGAGGATCCGGCTGCTGCTTGCAGCTTGGGCATCGCTGACTCGGAGTTCTGCGCCGGGCAGTTGAAGCTGCCCAGCCCGACCTCAGCCAACTTTGCGCACCTCATCTCCTCCCCCGCCCCGCACCCCCTCCAGCCACACCCACGCGGCCTGACGCGGTCCAGGCACGCCTGGACTTTGGGGAGCCTCTCCAGCCGGGCCCGGACGGTGTGGGGGAGAACTTGGTTATTCGTGGATGCTGGTTCCGTCCCTCCTCGGCCCTTCCGTGCGCGCTGGACCATGGAGCCCAGGCTTCTGAGACCAGAAGAAGGCAGAATCCTTGAGGCGGGGTCTGGGGGTTGGGGGTCGCCTTTCGAGAAGTCTTCAGAGCCGCACCCCCACCCCAACCACCACTTCGGGCCAGATCTGGGGGACAAGCCTGGAGACGCCCAAGGTCTTGCCTGGCAGTCCCACCCCGAGAGTCCTGTGCCGAGATTTCCCCTAGCGCAACAAAGGAGCTGAGAGGCGGGCCCGGGGCGGGGCGGAGGGCGGCCGAAGGAACTGGGGGTCCCCGGCCCAGGGCAGCGAACGGCTTCCCGCGGGGTCGGCCCATGTCAGGGTCCGCCCGCAGGCCAGCCGGGAACTCACCGTGCAGGGTCAGGAAGTCCCGGCCCGAGTCCATGCCCGACGGCCGGCGCAGCGGGAGGGGGCGCCGCAGGACACACGTGAGCGGCGACTGCGCCGGCGGCCTCGGGTCCGAGCGGAGTGTGGTGGAGGGACCCGAAGGGACTCTGGTGGGAGGAGACCGGAGGTGGGCCGGGGAAACCGCCCCGCCCCCCCGGCCCGCCAACCCGCGCCTCTCCCCGCCCCCTCTTGGGGATCGGGGAGGGCAGAAGGGGGACAAGCAGCACCGCCAACCCCTGCCGGGGCTAGTGGGCGCGCCCCGGCCAGAAATAGCCAGATTCCTCCCGCTTCCTCCGCCGCCGCCACCCACAGGCCGCCGGCCCTGTCATTACAGCGGGAGGCCCGGCCCCACGCCCTACCTGTGGGCGCCTCTCCGGGTTTGGGGTGCCGCTGGAAAGAATCTTCCCCGAATGGCGTCATTCGGGGAAAGGACCGCGTAACTTCCGAACCCCAGCCGGGGTGCTGCGAAAGGGAGCCTGGGCGTCCCGGCGTCCACCCGCGGCTCCCCGGATCTCTGCTTTCCCTTCTGCAAAATGGGTGCACGGGCATGGGTTAGGAGGTCCTTGGAGAGGTATGCCTAAATCTTGTCCGGAGGATGGCCCTCTCCTCTCTCGATGGGAAGCCTCTAACCCCAGGAGCGCCTTTGGTGAGGGCTGGGGCGCAGGCAGGGAAAGCTTACAGCGATTGGGTGCAGGGAACTCACCTTTTAGACTCACCCCAAACCCCTGGTGATCTGTACAGCAGAGTGGTGGGACAGGACCTAAAGGTGGGTTACATTTCAAGGGTTTCTTCTTTGGGTGGCCTCCCAAGGGGCTGTCGGAACGAAGGGCCCCTAGGCCCTTCCATGGAACGCCCCCTCCTTGCTCCCCCTCAACTCTTGCAACCCAGATACCCCCTTTATAGGGTACCCATATACCCCCAGGGAAAGTCCAGGAATCCTGCTGCCCACCACCCTTTGGGAAAGTCCCTTGGGAGAGCCCCCAGAAGGCCTCCCAGGATGAAGGGTGCTGGGCCCACCAGTGAATTACCCAGACTTCCTGAGGGCTGATAAACCATTGTGAGAGTCTGATAGAAGTCAGTTAGACCACTCGCTCACCTTAACCCCTCCTCTTTCCGGTACAACCAGGTCTTGGATACCTCAGGTAAGGATGTAAGCCACAGGGTGGTCTTCCTATTCTGAGGGTCAAGACTGGGTCAGGACTTTGGGACATCGGAGAGCCCACTGCCTCCCTATGCCTCCCCTCCACATAGAGGGTCTAGCATTCATTCTGGTGGGCCTGTCCCTCAGTAAGAGTGCCCCCTGGTCCTGGCAGACCTGTCAGAGCCCTCCTTGGTTACCCTTCCAGTTGGGGATAAGCAAGTCCACACTGGCAGGCCTGACTTTGGAGTCCTGGGGGGTGGGGGGGGCGGGGGACACAGGTGATGCGGGGAGGGTGAATGAGGGGATTCTTACTCTGCCCTCACCTGTCTCCCTCTCTCTCTCTCTCTCCATCCTAGGGTAGGATATATGCCAAAAGGCCTGCCCTCTGGGGGCCTCTGACTTTCCTGGGGGCCTTCAAGCCCCTCTACTCAGCACGTTGGGTCTCCTCACGCCCTGCCCCTCTTCTGAGGCAGAGACGCGATGAAATTCTGACACCAGCAGTTGCCTTGGCCTCATCTCAAGCATCGTTCCTATTGATCCACGTCACCTCCCAGCTCCGAGCCCCAGGCTCCAAACTAGGGCATTATTTGGCACTGTGGCCTCTCCCTATGCCCCAGATGCTTGTAGGGTGGGGGCTGCCGCCAGGCCGTTCCTCTAGTACCCCTCCCCCTCCCCCTCAGGTCCTCTTCTGGCACAGGGCCCAAGCTGAAGCCTCCTCCCTCCCCTGAGATGGTTAGGCGTGGCTGACTCAGAGCTGGCACAAGCCACCAGGTTCTGCTGGAAAAGAGGGCGGGACAGCGCCCTGCTCAGAGAAGACAAGCTGCCGCCTTGCCCTGCTGCTCCGTCCAGCACTCCTGCACTCCAGGATGGTCCTTGCCTCCTCTGTCCGCCCCTCACCTCTGTCTGCCCCCCTCCTCTTACAGGCTGCCTGCGAGGCACTCTGCCTGTTGCTGCTGGGAGCCAGCCTCCGTGGGGAGTGAGTGACTAGGCGTCTTTGGGTGGAGGGGCTGGAGGGCCAAGCAAAAGGCTTTGTACCTCCAACCACAGAGTTGCTGGCTTCTGCTCTCTCGGCCCTAAACAAGAAGGGCCCTCTGTGGGCCCAGCCCTGGTCCTGGCCGAGCGCCTTAATTCCTCTCCCCAAAACCTAGCTCCCAGTAACCTCTGCAAAGTGCCCTGAGATCCTGGTGACTCACAGGATTTTGGGCAGGCTCAGTCAGTGTGGAGAGAGGGGCCACGCATGCCCAAAGCTGTGTTGTCCTATGGTGGAGTTTCAGGCATCTCGCCATTTCAGCTGGCTCTCCTGTCTTGAGTGTGTGTGTGAGGCTGGGTGCAGGCGAAGGGGACTTCTGGGATGACTGGGGACAGGGAAGACCTAGTGAGACCTAGTGTTAGGGTCCTGCCTACGTCCAGGCTCTTCCCTTTGCTCTCTGGCACTCCCCCCGCCCCCCAGAGGCCTGGGGAGGGGGAGGATCAAAGCGGGGAATGTCAACTTTCAGGACAGTCAGGCTCCCGGTGTGCTTCAGGGATCGCCCAGCCCAGCCTTTCCCCCAGAAATGCAAACCCAAGCAAGTCTGAGTAGGTGAGGTGGAGGAGGTTTCTTCTGTCCCTCCTGGTCTTTGGAGCCACGGGGATGGGGATGAGGGGCTGTTTAAATCTGCGGTGCCCTTTCCTGCTGTGACACTTTGAGAAAATCCTTTCATTTCTGTGATCCCCATAGTCAGGAGCTGCAGTCGCCTTCAGAATCCGCTGAAACCACAGACGCTGGCTACCCGGTACTGCTGGATGGATTTACGCTGGCATCCGATGTCTCCACAGCTGTCCCCTCCCCGGTCTCTTCTGCTGCGCCTGGTGGTCACAGAGCCCAGCCTCAGGCTCTCTGTCTAAGGGCCTGCCCCTGATGCTTACTGGGGCTGGAAAACCCCATCTGAATCCCCTCCCAGAGGGTCCTGGACCCAAAGCCAGACGCACCAGTAGAGAAAGCGGAGGTGGCCTCTCCCAAGGAAGCAGCTGTGGCAAGTGTGCACGCTCAGATCATGCTAGGATGCCTGTCCTGACGGTGCAGGGATCCAGGACGCTGGGATGGACTGCAGGGTGTCTGGGCCCGCTGGTTATCCCAGGATGATATGGGACGATGTGGGGTTACTTTTCCATAATGACATTTGTGGGATTTTATTGTGTATTTGCTTGTGAATGTAACTGTGATGTTTATTTGAACGCAGACTAAGTTCCAGTGCTCACCTCCACCCTATCCAACCCCAGAGGCGGAGTCTAGGGCTTGGTGTGGGGGAATAGTCAGGACACTGGCCCTCAGACCCTCCTCTGAGGGAGGAGTCACACTTAAGTCTGTGAAGCCAAGAAGACACTGCTCTGCTATTTCTTTGTTCAACAAATATTTATTGGGCACCTACTATGTGCTAGGCACTGTTCTGAAGACTTGGGAATCACCAGTGAACAAAATATACCTCCAACCCCTGCCCTTCTGGAGCTTAACTTCTAATGGGAAGGAAAGAGACACCATAATGAACATGAGAAGTGAATTGTGTGCTAGATTAGAAGGTGTGTAGGATAAGGGCATTCGGGAATCAGAGGGTTCAATTTTAGACAGGTTGGATTTCACAGGGAAAGTGACAAAGACTTGTAGTAAAGACTTGAGCAAAGACTTGTAAGAGGCAAGAGAATGGGCCATTTGGAGATATCTGGTGAAGAGGATGCCAGGCAGAGGGGACAGGACATACCAACGCCCTGCATCATGTTCTGTACTGGACGTGGAGTCTGTTTAAAGATTCTCTGTCTCCCTCTGCCCCTCCCCCCACAACCTCCCCACTTAGAAAAAAAGAATCACTCTGGCTGCAGGAAGAAGGAGCATCAGGGAGGGGCAAGGGCTGAACCAGGGAGCTCAGTGAGGAGGCTCTCGCAGTAGTAACTCAGGTGAGGCAGATGGTGGCATAGAAGTTCGAGATGCCTTCAGATAACAGAGGCAAGATGTCCAGTATATGATGGATATACAAATCTGGGGTTTTGGAGGGAGATGAGAGCTGGGAATAAAATTTGGGGTACGACGGAAATCATGTTAAAAACATCCATTATGGGACACCTGGGTGGCACCTGGTCATGATCCTGGAATCCTGGGATCGAGCTCCATGTCGGACTCCCTGCTCAGTGAGGAGTCTGCTTCTCCCTCTTCCTTCGCACCCCCGCCCCACTCCTGCTTGTGCCCTCTCTCTCTCTCAAATAAATAAAATCTTAAAAAACAAAAAGCAAAAACGTCCATCATGCTCTCACAGAATGCAGGTGGGAATCTACTCTGGCATAATCTTTCTGGAGGACAATTTGGCAATATCCCTAATATTAATAAATACATACCCTTTGGCTAAGCAATTCTAATTCCACAATATTATTCTATTATCTAATTCTGTGATCTTATCTGTATGTTATATATAAAAATATTGTACAAGGTGAAGTTCATTAGTGGGCTCCTGGTTAAATAACCTTATTTCCATATGGTGGGTTGTCTTGCATCTGTTTTAAAAATAAACACACAGGGGCGCCTGGGTGGCTCAGTGGGTTGGGCCCCTGCCTTCAGCTCAGGTCATGATCTCAGGATCCTGGGAAACCAGCCCCACATCAGGCTCTCTGCTCAGTGGGGAGCCTGCCTCTCTACCTACTTGTGATCTCTGTCAAATAAATAGATAAAATCTTAAAAAAATAAAAATAAATAAAAACGAACACACAAACAAAAGTTCTGGTCAGCAAAACAGGTCATCAAATGAAGAAGGCAGCTCCAGGGATTCCCTCTATGTTTAGAGGTCTGCCTGGAGGAAAAAGCTGGTTCTAAAGGTGGCTCGAGCCCTCTGTTTCTGGTGCAGAGTTTGAACCATGCCTTTGGTCTGTTAGTCAGCGGGCAAACAGAAATCGAATGCTGGAGGCAGAATGGGGGATGGATCCAATTGGTCAGGCAGAGAGAGACCAGTGGCAGAGGGAGATCGGTTTGGTGGGGTGGGAAGCACAGAGGAGACGGAAAAAGCAAGGCAAAAGAGGAAGAGGCAGCAGCCCAGGATGACCAGGACCGAGGAGCAGCTGTTGCCACTGGAGGCACTGGACGGCTGCCGGAGACCTCAGCCTGGACAGACCAGAAGGGTCTGAAGCCAGAAGGTGGGAGGAGTCACAGAAAAGGGGGAACCGTCTCCCAGGCTGGGGCAGATTCCCTGTGACCTTCTCAAGGCTGTCTGGAGGCAGGTTGGAGAGGCCAAAAGTGAGGGTAAGAATCCACTGTCCTGTCTGTCCCTGAGACAGGGAAGGGTACCAGGGAACCTCCACAGGAACTGCTCCTAACCAACAAGACCACCCAGTCTGGGCTGGCCCACTCCTAATACTAGAGCACCGGGGGCCCCCCAGGCTGTTCCGCTTCCCTTTCCACCCACAGTTCCTTCCTGCGCCACTGGGGGCTTTGCATGTGTGTGGATGACTGGACAGACCAGCCTGCTTGCCCTAGTTCTGTCCACCTCCACCTCCTACCACAGCGGTTCCCTAGTGCACACACTGGTCAGCAATGGGGGAAAGGCTTTAAAACAGAGGCCTGCACAGGACCTGTCAATGGGCTCAGGATTTGGGGGCAGATCCTTCTGGGGTCCCAAGTACTGGAAGGGTGGGGGCTGGGCACGCCTCTTTGGTCTTCTCACTCGGTAGGGAAGGGTGCAGCTCGGGGAGAGCCAGAGCAGGGTCCTCTCTGAGGACTGGAAAAGTACCAGAAAGGACAGATGAGGGAGCCAAGCCTACCCAAGGGAAGCGGTAGTGGCCCAGGTCAGTGGGCAAACATCCTGGCACTCATCTCAGGAAGTGGGTTTCAGCTGTAGGGCAAGCCGACTCACCCCAAGAGGAAAAAGCAGCTAGCTGTATCAGCGGTGAGCAGAAGCCGTAGTATGCCAGTGATGCCGGCCCACTTGACTTGATGTCAAGCGGCTGGCCTGGACAAGCCTGGTCCTTTCTCCCATTTCAGTGGAGGTAATCCCTCCCCTGGTTGCCCACACATGCTATCTGGGAGTCATTCTGAGCTCCTCTTACTTCCGTTATCCATCAGTAGCTCTTGTGACTTCTCTGTTTTACAGGTCCCTGATCAATTCCTCCCCCAACCCAAGCTCCTAATCCATCTCTTTCCTAACTTCTGCATGGATGCACTTTCCTAATCCATCCCTAGTTTCCTAATTTGTCACCCTGACACCTCTTGCCTCCCTCCAGTCTGTTCTTTCATGGCAACCAGAGTGTTTTTAGTAAAACACAGAGCTGACCCTGATATGCCCAGGTGAAGACCCTTGATGGCCCTTCTAATTGTACTCAGAGTAGTTTGTTTTTTTTTATTTTAATATTTTTTTAGATTTTATTTATTCATTTATTTGACAGACAGAGATCACAAGTAGGCAGAGAGGCAGGCAGAGAGAGAGGAAGGGAAGCAGACTCCCCGCTGAGCAGAGAGCCCCACGTGGGGGCTCGATCCCAGGACACTGGGATCAGGACCTGAGCTGAAGGCAGAGGCTTTAACCCACTGAGCCACCCAGGCGCCCCTGTGCTCAGAGTAGTTTAAATTCCCCACTGTTGGGTCTTCCTCTCTCTCTGCCTGCCTCTCTGCCTACTTGTGATCTGTGTGTTAAATAAATAAAATCTTTTAAAAAAATTCTTTAAAAATAAATAAATAAACCCCCCACTGTAGCCTACACACCTGCTTATGATCTGGCGCTCAACTCCCAGCTTCATTCCTCCAGCTCAAACTCTGAAGTTCATTTCCTGAACTTCCTTCATTTCTTTCCATATGCACCTGCTCTCGTCCCACTTTGATACAATGGGTTCCCTCTGCCCAGAATGCCCTTTTTTCTCCTCTCCTGGCTTATTCCTACTCATTCTTTTTTTTTTTTTCTTTTCTCTTCCCACGGTTTAAAAAACGGGAGTATAATTTGTATGCAGCAAAATTCATCCTTTATGGTCCTGTGGGGTTTGACAAATTCATACAGTTGCGCAACCACCACCACAATAAAGAACAATTCTCTCACCCCAGGAAATTTCCTCAGGCTCCTTTGGAGCCAACGCTAGCTTCCATGACCAGCTCCTGGCAACCACTGATCTGTTTTCTGTTTTGTTTTTGTTGGTCTGGGCGTGGAGCCCAACATGGGGCTTGAACTCATGACCCTGAAGTCCAAAGCTTACCGGATCGAGCCACCCAGGACCCCCCCCCCCCCATCTGTTTTCTGTCTTGCATTTTCCAGAATGTCCTAAAAATGGAACCATTATGTATCTAGCCTTTTGAGAATGGTTTCTTCTACCAGCATAATGCATTTGATATTCATTTCTGCTGTTGTATCAACATTCCTGTTTCCTCTTAATTGCTGAGGGCATTTGTGGTATAGATGTACCACAATTTATCCTTTAGCCAGTGGATAGGACATTTGGGTTTTTTCCAGATTTTGGTGATGATTAATAAAGCCATCATAAACATTTGGGCACAGGGTTTTGTGTGCACATAGGTTTTCATTTCCCTTGGGAAAATACCTAGAAGGGGGCCGGTTATATGTAAAACATTCCTAAGAAACTGCCAAACCCTTTTCCAGAGCTGCTGGACCAGTTGGTATTCCCACGGCAACGCAACAACTGAAGTTTCTCCACATCATGACCAGCACTCCTCTAGTACATTTATTTAGTTAGTTAACTTTTTGACATTCTACTAAGTGTGTAGTGTTATCGCACTGTGGTTTTAATTTCCACTTTAATTTCCTTGATGACTAATGATGGAGATTTAAAAAAAAAATCTCTGCCTGGTCTTCACTTTGTCCAAAAAGCCACTGTTCACGCTCCCTCTGATTAAGTTCCTGTCCTTTGTGGTTCCCTGACAACCAACCTTTATTGCCACCTTGGGCTTAACCCGCTAAACTACCAAACTACCATTGTTTTCCAGTTCCCTCCCTGTTTACCACCCTGGTTTCCTAATCTAGCTGTCTCTCTCTCTCTCTCTCTCTCTCTCACACACACACACACACACACACACACACACACACACACACACGACTGAGGGCAGAAGCAACATCTTACTTCCTTTGCTGTCTTCAGCTCCCAGCACAAACCTGAAACAGAATCTCTATACAATAAATATTAAATGAGTGTATAATTGCTTAACAAATTAGAGAACAGAGGATGGAGAGAGGTGGTTAGGAGCCAGGTTTGCAACTAGACTGGCCTGGCTGTGCCAATGAACCATTCTCCGCTGGTGCCCCCACACTAAGCTTCCTTTAACAAGGTCGATGCAAAACACGCGAATATTTACCACCACGACAACAACACCCAAGACCCGCCCCCCCCCGCCCCCAGCAGAGGGAGGCAAAGCGGAAGGCGCGCAGCCGGAAGCGGAAGGGCGGCAAGGAGTTAGCGGCGTCTCAGTTGCCATGGAGACGGGAAGAGCCAGCGGCCGGCTGTCTGCAGAGTCGAGGTCCTATGCATTCCAGGGCTCCACGTGGACGCCAACCTCGCCTGCGGCCGGGGGCCGCAGCCTCAGCGAGTCCACCCGGCTGTCCTCCTTAACCCACTCCGAGGCTTCTCACTACGGCGTCGCGGGCCGGGCCCGCCCCGTGGGGCCATTCACGCTCCAGCCGCTCTCTGAGCCTCAGCTGCTGAGTCTGCGCCCCACCTCGCTGCGCACCCAGGACATCTCGCACTTGCTCACCAGCGTCTTCCGCAACTTGTACACTAACGAGGTGATCGGCGAGGACCTGTGCGCGAGCTTGATCAAGGCCCGCGGCAGCGAGGATGCGCGCCACGAGGAGTTCGTGGACGAGCTGCAGCGGGTAAGGCGGTCCCCGAGCCCCGCGCGCCCCCTGTCCGTGCTCACCCGGGACGCAGTGGCGTTGCGTCCGCGGACAGTGTGGGAGGACCCAGGGCGCGCCCCTAGAAATGCAGGGCCCCGCAGGACTCAGCCGCTAAACAAGTGCCAGCACTTGCGGGGCGCCAGGCACCGGGGATCGTGTTCGACAGCCTAGTGGAAGGGCACTCTAACCGCACGTTTTCGTAAATAGGCACATAAGTTATATCTGTGGCACCCCTCCATCTTCATTTCTCTACATGCATACACACACGAAATATTGCATATATAAATAAAAGGACTGGGGCAGATAGCCAAATAGTTGTTCCCTGGAGATGATAAGGCCAAAAGTCACTCCTTTTGGGGTGCCTGTCTTTGTATCCCAAACCACAATCGTGCCTAGGCATTCATGCCCAGATTTGAGGAAGCCTGCTTCTTCTCTGGAAGGCAGCTGCCTCCTCATCTGTAGGAGGAGCAAAGCAGCTGACTTGAATCCTCTCTGCTGCGTCTCACTGCTGCCCACACTGCTGAGGAGTCCCTGAAAGGGAGTCTCAGGTGAGGTAGGCATCTGCGTGGCACGCCCCGTCTACCACAGGTGGCGTGCTAACTTGTGTTTGCTCCTTCAGAGTTTGGGAGGCAGCTGTGAAGGCAGGAGGCGGAGTTTCAGGCTCGGTTCTGTTCCCGACTTTACTATGAAAGTTTTAAGCCATTTTCCTCTGTGTGTCCCAGTTTTCACATCTGTTAGGTTGGACCAGATGGCCTCCATAGTTCTGTAACTGCTCTTCTGCTCCCCGCAGGAAGCCCGGATGCTCTGGGAATGGAGGGGGGATGCGGAGGATGAGTAAAGCTCTGCGGTCTCCGCATATTTCTGTGCATTTGTTGGTCTACCTGCCAGATTCGGGAGGTCTATAAGCAGCGACTGGATGAAGTTGAAATGTTGGAGAGACATATCATTCAGGCCCGCGCACGAGCTCTTGCAGAGAACGAACGGATCACGCAAATGGCCCAAGTGCATGTCCTTGATACCTTCGTCAAGTTGCCTCCAGGTGTGTAGAATGAACTCCCAAATGCCCTTCACCTGGTTCCCCAGCTGGTACTATATTACAGTGTTTGCCCCGTGGTCCGCTCTTTAGTCTTCTTCTGATCGTTTGGAGATCAAATTGTAGGTGTGATGTTTCATTACCACAAAGCACTCGAACATGCGTGCCTCCAAAACAGGGACTCTCCTATGTAACCGGCATACAGCCATTCCAGCCTAGAACTCAGCATTTGTGCAACACTAACCTCCAATTCGCAGATCCCATTCCGATTTTCACCACCTGTCCCACAGTGGCTCTTTCTCTTCTCTGGTCCAGGACTGTGTCTAGGAATTCATGTTGCATGTGATTGTCAAGACCCATATTTAGAGTCATTAGTTTGGAAGAATTTTTTGGTCTTTTCTTGTCTTTCATGTTCTTTTAAAAAAATTTCTTTTGTGGGGCGCCAGGGTGGCTCAGTCAGTTAAGTGTCGGACTCTTGATTTTGGCTCAGGTCATGATCTCAGGGTTGCGGGATTGAGTCCTGTGTCAGGTTCTGTGCTGGGTGTGGAGCCTGCTTGAAATTCTCTCTCCCGGCTCCTGGGTGGCTCAGTGGGTTAAAGCCTCTGCCTTCGGCTCAGGTCATGATCCCAGGGTCCTGGGATCGAGCCCCGCATCGGGTTCTCTGCTCAGCGGGGAGCCTGCTTTCTCCTCTCTCTCTCTCTGCCTGCCTCTCTGCCTACTAGTGATCTCTGTCTGTCAAATAAATAAATAAAATTTAAAAAAAAATTCTCTCTCTCCATCTCTTTCTCTTTCTCCCCCTCTGTCCCTCCTCTCTGTCTCTCAGCCTTTCAAAATATTTCTTTTTTATTTGACCACAGTTGACACACAGTTTTTTGTTAGTTTCATGTGCACAACTTAGTGATTTGACACATTTAGACATTATGCTATGTTCACCACACATGTGTGCGCCATCTGCCCCAGACCTCACTATCACAATGTCATTGACTGCGTTCCTTTTTTTTTTTTAAATTTAATTTTATTTTTTCAGTGTTTACGCACTACAGCTAGTGCTGCATGCAATATGTGCCCTCCTTAATACCCACCACCAGGCTCAACCATGCCTCTACCCTCTCCCCTCCAAAACCTTCAGTTTGTTTCTCAGAGTGACCTCATTGCTTATGCTGTGGCTTTTATTCTGGTGACTTTTCATTCCATAATTGTCTAACTGTCTTTCATGTTTTGATGGTTGTGTTTCTCTCCCCCAAATTTTTATTGTGCCTAAATATGCATAAGATTTACCATCTTACCTATTTTTAAGTGGACAGTTCAGTGGTACTAAGCACATGCATAATGTTGTATGAACATCATCATTCTCCATCCCCAGAACTCTTCATTTTGCAAAACTAAAACCCAGTACCCATTAAACAATACCTTCCTATTCCTCTTACCCCAGTCCCTGGCAACCACCATTCTGCTTTCTGTCTTTACAATTTATTTTTGTAAGATTTTATTTATTCATTTGAGAGGGAGAGAGAGAGCAAGCAAGAGCAGATGGAGAAGCAGACTCCTGATGTGGGGCTTGATCCCAGGCCCCTGAAGATCATGACCTGAGCCAAAGGCAGATGCTTAGCCAACTAAGCCACCCAGGTGCCCCTGCCTTTACAATTTAGACTGCTCCAAGTACCTCATATAAGTAGAGTCGTATCGTATTTGTCTTTTGTGACTGGCTTATTTCGCGTAGCTTGGTGTCTTCAAAGTTCACCCGTGTCGTAGCCTGTGTCAGAATTTCCTTCCTTTTAAAGACAGAACAGTATTCTGTTGTATGTCTATACCACATTTTGCTAATCCGTTCATCCACTAATGGTCACTTGGGTTGCTTCCACATTTTGGCTATCATGAATAATGCTGCTCTGAACAGGGGTGTACAGATATCTCTTTGAGACCCTGCTTTCGATTCTTCTGGGGGTATACCCCAGGGGAGGATTGCTGTTTCACATGGCAGTTCTATTTCTAATTTCTTTGAGGACCCACCATACTGTTTCCCACAGCTGCTGAATCATTTTCACATTCCCACCAAGAGCACACCAAGATTTCCATTTTTCCACGTCCTTGCCAACACCTGTTATTTTCTGTTTTTTTGATAGTAGCTCTTTGAACGAGTGTGAGGTGGTATCTTACTGTGAGTTGGTATCTTACTGTACTTTGATTGGCATTTCCCTCCTAATTAGTGACACTGAGCTTCTTTTCATGGACTTATGGCCATTTGTATATCTTCTTTGGAGAAATATCTTTTCAAACCCGTTTTTAATCATTTTTTAAAAGGTTGCCTGTGCCTTGGTGTCATATCAAGGCATATCAGAAATCATTGTCAAATCCAATGCTGGGCAACTTTTGCCCTATATTTTTCTTCTAAGAGTTTTATTGTTTTAGGTCTTACATTTAGGTCTCTGCTGAAATTTTTTAATTGGAGTATAATTAACATACAGTGTTATATTTGCTTTGAGTGTACAATGTAATGATTCAACAATTCTATATAATTACTTAGTGCTCATGATGATAAGTGTGCCCCCCCTTTTCTTTTGAAATTGAGTCTATTTTATTGGCTCTAAATAAAATTTTATGCTTAATGGAACAAGTTTCTACAAATTCTGAAGGGATCTTAATGTACAAGATATTCCAAAATAGGGGCACCTGAGTGGCTCAGTGGGTTAAAGCCTCTGCCTTCGGCTCAGGTCATGATTCCCAGGGTCCTGGGATCGAGCCCTGCACGGGGCTCTTTGCTCCGCATGGAGCCTGCTTCCCCCTCTCTCTCTGCCTCCCTCTCTGCCTACTTGTGATCTCTGTCTGTCAAATAAATAAATAAAATCTTAAAAAAAAAAAGATATTCCAAAATAGCCAAGACCTATATTTTGTGTTTAGTAAAGGCAAATGGTGTTAAGCGCCAGTGTGAAGAGAATTCTCCATTACAAAATTGGAAAGCCACCTACGTATCCCGCCTGTGGACTAGCACCTGCATTGCCATTTTCATCAGCCAAGATAATTACACTAAAGCTGGACTCAGCCTCTCCCCACTGACTTCATTTCTTTACACATCCTGTTCCTTAACCTTGTGGCTGGTAAATTAGGCAGTGATCTCCCCATGTTCTCCGAGCCACAAGGAAAGGAAGAGATGCCGAGGGAAGCTCAGGAAGGAACACTTGCTTCTGCACCAGAGCTTTACTGCTCTGAGCTAAGGAAGCTTCCTCCCTATCTTACAGATGAAACTGAGACTCCACAAGTTTCACTGCCTTGTTCAAGGTCACCCAGCTAGTAAGAGGTGGGAGGTCTTTTAGTCAAAGTGGAATATATATAGACTCTTGCAGTGGCTGACACACCATCCAAATCAGGAAAGATAGGGGTTTGAGTTTTTTGGGAAGGACATACTTAACATGAGAGCGCCTTCAGCGGTTCTAACCTTGGGGCAGTGCTGTCCTCCTGGGGGGCAAGTAGAAATGTTTGGAAGCATCTTTGCTATGCCAGTTGCTATGCAACCTAATAGCCAGTGGGTTGTGTTCTTGGCTTTTAGTACTCCATGGGTCAGGGAAGCTAAGAAATTTAAGTACTTAAGACAGTTCCGCACAGCAAAATATCTGTCCCAAGATGCGAATGGCTTCCTGTTGAGTAACACCATAGGTGCCCCATTAAGCTCAGGAGTTAGAAGTGATGAAACTACTTGAAATCCCTTTGGCATGAAGTCAGACTAAGATGCAGTGACTCACCTCCCCTTAATCCCCTTCATTTCACTCACCACCCCACCCACCTCCCTTTGGGCAACCAGCAGTTTCTTCTCTGTATTTAAGAGTCTGTTTTTTTATTTGCCTTTTCTTCTTTGTTCATTTGTTTTGTTTCTGAATTTCCACATGTGAGTGAAATCAAATATTTATTGTAGCGTTATTTACAATAGCCGAGATACAGAAGTGCCCAAGTGTCCATCAATAGATGAGTGGATAAAGAAGATGTGCTACGTATATATACGATGGAATCTTACTCAGCCATAAAAAAGCATGGATCTTGCCATTTGCAACAACATGGATAGACCTAGAGGGTATAATGCGAAGTGCAATAAGTCAGAAAGAGAAAGACAAAGGTTTTTACTAACTTTGATGTGTTTTAAATGGTGTTAGAAAGTCCAACTTCCTTCTTTTGCATGAGGAGATCTACTTTCCCCAGCATCATTTGTTTAAAAGACTGTTCTGTCCTCATTGAATGGTCTTGGCATCCTTGTCAAAAATCATTTGACCAGGGGGGCCTGGGTGGCTCAGTGGGTTAAGCCTCTGCCTTCGGCTCAGATCATGATCTCAGGGTCCTGGGATGGAGCCCCACATAGGGCTTTGTGCTCAGCAGGGAGCCTGCTTCTCCCTCCCTTTCTCTCTGCCTGCCTCTCTGCCTACTTGTGATCTCTGTCAGATACATAAAATCTTAAGAAAAAAAATCCTTAAAAAATCATTTGACCACATATGTAAGGGTTTATTTCTGGGCTTTTTAATCTATTCCATTTGTATCTATGTCTATCTTTATGCTAGTACCATATTATTTTGATAATAATACCATAGCTTTGCAGTAAGTTTTTAAATTAGAAATTGTGAATCCTCTAGTTTTGTTCATTTTTAAAAAGATTTTTATTTATTTAACAGAGAGAGAGAGAGAGAGAGATATCATAAGTAGGCAGAGAGGCAGGAAGAGAGAGGGAGGGAGAAGCAGGATCCCCGCTGAGCAGAGAGCCTGATGTGGGGCTCGATCCCAGGACCCTGAGATCATGACCTGAGCCAAAGGCAGAGGCTTAACCCACTGAGCCACTCAGGCACCCCTTGTTCATTTTTTTTCAAGAGTGTTTTGGCTATCAGGGATCCCTTGAGATTCCATATAAACTTTAGAATGGGTTTTTCTATTTCTGCAGGGAACATCATTGGGATTTTGATAGGGATTGCGTTGAACCTGTAGATCACTTTGGGTAGTATTGTCATTTTAGTACTAGGTCTTCCAATCCATGAGCATGGAATGTGTTTCCATTTATGTCATCTTTAATATTCTTTAAGCAGTGTTTTGTACTTTTCATTATAAAAGTATTTAACCCTTTAGTTAACTTTTAAGTATTTTATTCTTTTTGATGCTATTTTAAATGGAATTGTTTCCATAATTTCCTTTCCAGATTGTTCATTCTTAATGGGTAGAAATGCAACTGATTTTTACATGTTGACTTTGTGTCCTGCTATTTTGCTGAATTCATTTATCCTGACAGTTTTTATTTTGTTCTGTTTTGTTTTGTTTTTGTGGGACCTTAGAGTTTTCTACATTTAAGATCATATCACCTGTAAACACATAAATTTACTTCTTCCTTTCCAATTTGGATTCCTTTTTCTTTCTTGCCAAGTTGCTCTAGTTAGAACTTTTAGCATTATGCTGATTGGAAATAGTGAAAGCAGGCGTCCTTGCCTTGTTCCTGATCTTAGAAGAAAAGCTTTTGGTCTATTATCATTGACTATGATGTTTGCTACTGGTTTTCTGTCTGTGGCTTTTATTATGTTCAGATAGTTTCCTCCGAGTCCTAGCTTTTTTAGTGTTCTGATCATGAGGGTATTGAATTTTGTTTAATCTTATTTCCGCATCATTGAGATGATCATATGATTTTTTTTCCTTCATTCCACTAATGTGATGTATTACATTGACCAATTTTCATATGTTGAGCTACCCTTACTTTCTGGGAATAGGTCTCACTTGGTCATGGTATATAATCCATTCAATAAGCTACTGGATTCGATTTGCTGGTATTTTGCTGAGGACTTCTGCATTGAGGTTCAAAAGAGGTTTTGGTCTATAGTTTTTATGAAGTGTCTTTGTCTGGCTTTGGTATCAGGGTAATGCTGACCTTACAGAATGAGTAACTCCATTTTTTTTTTTTAACTTAAGAAGATTTGGTATTAGTTCTTTAAATGTTTGGTGGAATTCACCAGTGAAACCACCAAGTCCAGGACATTTTTTGGGGGGAGACTTTTAATTACTGATTCAACCTCCTTACTAGTTATAGGTCAATACAGATTTTCTGTTTCTTTGGGATTTTGTCTCTGTAGGTGTCATGTTTCTAGGAATTTGTCCATTTTATCTAAGTTATCCAATTTGTTGGTATAGAATTGTTCCTAGTACTCTCTTATAATCCTTTTTATTTCTGTGGAATCAGTGGTAATATCCCCACTTTCATGTCTGATTTTAGTTATTTGGGACTTCTCTCTCTCTTAGTTGATCTAGTTAGTTTTGTCAATTTTGTTGATTCTTCTGAAGAACCAACATTTAGGTTCATTGATTTTCTCTGTTGTTTTTCTGTTCTGTATTTATCTGTGCTCTAGTTTTTGTTATTTCCTTTATCTAGCTTTGGGTTTAGTTTTTCTAGTTTCTTAAGTTCTCAAGTTAGGTTGCTGATTTGAGATCCTTCTTGTTTTTAAATGTGTTTATAGCTGTAACTCTCCCCCTTAGTACCACTCTCACCATGTCCTGTAAGCTGTGGTATGTTATGTTTTCACTTTCATTATTTGTCTCCGAGTACTTTCTAATTCCACTGTGATTTCTTCTTTGAGCTATTGAGTTGTTTAAAAGTGTATTGTTATTGTTTAAAAGGGCTCTGGTGGCTCAGTCAGTTAAGTGTCTGCCTTTGGCTCAGGTCATGATCCCAGGATCCTGGGATCGAGTCCTACATTGGGCTCCCTGCTCTACGGGGAGACTGCTTCTCCCTCTGCCTCTCTGCCTCTCTCTCTCGCACTCTCTCTCATGGATAAATAAGTAAAATCTTAAAAAAATAATAAAATAGAAGTATATTGTTTAATTTCCACAATTTAGTGAATTTTCCAGTTTCCTTCCGATGCTGATTTCTAACTCATCCATCATCCCATTGTTGTCAGAGAGGATACTTTGGATGATATCTCTTCTCTGAAATCTACTGAGATTCGATTTGTGGCCTTACCTATGATCTGGGAAATGTCCCATATGCACTGGAGAAGAACATTATGCTGCTGTTGGGCAGTGTTCTGGGTCTGTTGGATCTACTTGGTCTATTGCGTTCTTCAAGTCCTCTGTTTCCTTACTTATCTTCTGTCTGGTTTTTCTATCCATTACTATAAAAGGGGTACTGAAGGCCCCAACTAGTACTGTAGAACTATTTGTCCCTTCAATTCTGTCAGTTTTTGCTTCATTATTTGGATGACCTGTCATTAAGAGTCTAAATGTTTAGAATTGTTATATCTTATTATTGCATTGAACCTTTTATTAATATATAATGTCCTTCTTTGTGTCTTGGAACCTTTTGATTTTTAAAGCCTATTTTGTCTGTTAGAATAGCCACCCCTTTTGGTGTTTTTGCATGGAATACTATCCGTTACTTTTTGGTTACTATTTGCATGGAGTATCTTTTTTCATGCTTTCCTTTACATTCTATTTGTGTCTTGGATCTAAAGTGAGTTCATTATAAACAGCATCTAGTTAGATCATTGTCTTTTTAGCCATTCTTTTAGCCTGTCTTTTGACTGGGGAGTTTTACATTTAAAGTACTGATTGGTAAGGAGGGACTTCTGTCATTTTGTTATTTTTTTCTGTATACCTTATAGCTCTTGTTTTTTATTTCCTACATTACTGTCTTCTTTTGTGTTGGGTCAGTTTGTGTGTGTGTGTGTCTGTGAAGTGTTTAAATTCCTTTTTAATTTCTTTTGTGCTTATAAACTCATTTCTTTGTGATTACTATAGGGATTACATTTAACAACTTAAAGTTATAACACTCTAATTTGAATTTATAGCAGCTTAACTTAAATAACATACAAACTCTGCTTCTTTATAGACCCATCTCCACCCTGTTAGGTTGTTGATGTCACAAAATTACATGTCATAGAATTGTATCTTTATATGTTGTATGCCCAGAAACAAACAATTTCTTTCTTTCTTTCTTTCTTTTTTAAGATTTTATTTCTTTGAGAGAGAGAGAGAGAGCACGAGCGGTGGGGAGGGTCAGAGGGAGAGGGAGAAGCAGATCCCTGCTGAGTGGGGAGCCTGATATGGGTCTTGATCCCAGGACCCGAGATCATGATCTGAGCTGAAGGCAGAGGCTTTAACCCACTGAGCCCCCCAGGTGCCCTGAGGGCTGTACTTTCAAGGTACAGCATATCTGTGGCCCAGAGAGAGGGAGAAGTGGAGGATGTCGTGGCTTCGAAAGGCGTTATGCTTATGGGGTCTTACTAGGGACCAGATGCTATGTAAGATGTTTTGTACAGGTTATCCCACGGAACCCTTCCAACAACCCTGTGAGGTAGGTTTCTTCTCCATTTTATAGCTGTGGGAACTATGAGAGAATGGATCAAATGACTTCCCTAAACTCACACAACTCAGAAGGGCCGGGAGCCAAATTTGGACCTGAGTGAGTCTGCTGTCAGAGCTGGCCTTTCTTCTGGAGGAGGAAGGCTGGTGGAGCAGACCAGGCGGGGTGTCACAAGGGTGTTGAAGACTTCCCTAAGGGTGTGGCTCTGGGCGTGAGGCTGTGAACTCGGTCAGGCCTGCCCCTCTGAGGCTCAGCCCAGCAGACATTGAGCGATCCATGTGTGTTCTGTATCTTCTGTTCCCCCGCCTTCAGAGCAAAGTCATACAGCTTCTCTCTTGTGGATTTGGCAGAGATTGTTGGTAGCAGATTCTTGGGGGTATTATTGGTTGCCTGCCTGCGGTCCTCTGAGTCCTGGGAGTCCAGCACTGTTCCTAGGATTATACTGGCTAGAGATCAAGGGGGATGAAATAATTGTTTGGTTGTTCTTAAATGAAAATGAGCTAAAACACTGAGAACTGAGAAACCCCAGTCAGGGGAGTTTTTCAATGACCTTCATTTTGTTTTGTTTTTTTTTTGCCCAAGATAGTATTGTTATAATCAGACATTATCTGCCCTGGTTTCTCAGCCTTCTGCTGGTAATGTTTCTCTCTTTTATTTCAAAAGTAGCAGAATTAGAGATCTTGATCCAGTTCCTTGGACATCCCGCTGGTTCCTGCTTCTGGTTCGGGGAGGAGGGTGAGGTGATCCCAGGATCTCCTTTATACCTCAGATGATTGATGGTGATGACATTCCCCTGAAACTTTTCTTATTTGAGGTACAGAGGCAGCCTTTATCTGTTTGTTAATACAAATGTCACAAAGTCGAAAACATATGTAAATTCTTCAGACAGAGGGGGAAGATCAGAACATCTTGTGCTTTCATTCTGTTCCGTTGCTGATAAATTGTCCACATTATCTCTTGGGGAGTGGAACAGAGCCACGCGCGGGAGCATAGGGTTGCTGCAGGAAGCCCACTCTTCCCGGATGGAGAAGCCTGCTCACGGGGCCAGTGAGGGGTGTTCCAAGGCTCACATAGTCCAGGCCGGACATGGAGAGAGACCTTCCAAAGAGCTGACATACAGACTGTCCCCTGCTTCTGCAGACATAACATCTAACCCTCCACAGCCTGGGGGAAGACTGCGGAGAGAATGGCATCAGAAGACAGAGACCACATCTTCCCACATGGCAAGAAGTTTTATCTTTTGATATTTCAAATGGGCCATCATCAAAGTCCTTGGGAACTGGGCTGGAACAGAACTTGGCATTCCTGCCACCCCCTGCCGTGGTCTCTGTATTGCAAAGGAGAGTCCGGGCATTTCTCAGAATTCAGCTTTTCCCGATGGTTCTATGTTAGGTCACTCATGAAAGGCTCTTGGTGAGTTTTGGAAGGAGAGGTCACTATTCTCCAGCAGTAGTAACAGGCAGATGACTGAGCAGCTTCCCGAAAGCTTCTTGAGAAGCCTCTCCCTCAGTGCTGCTGGCCAAAGTCAGCACTGAGGGAGTTTCCCTGACCTTCGAGCTCCCATTCCATAGACCCCTGCATCCAACCTCTTTATATAGAACATGCAGAGAGTGATTTCTGTTTTCCTCGCTGAACCCTGACTACAACAGGAACTAAGCCAAACCTTGAAATTCCTCAATTAATAAATATCATGGGAAAAACATGTATTCTTCACTTGTCTCACCCTGGGTTACTGGAAACCTCCAAAAGGCAAGGCCACGTTGGTTAATGGAGCAAGCAACAAAGTCTGGAAACTTGTGAGTCTTCCATTCATCTTATTTATTCCTTAATTTTTATCCAAGTGTTAATATACATGGTTTTAAAAAAAAACAAATAGTTTAGAAAAGCTTCTAGTGACATATAAAAAGCCTCTACCCATGCACATCATTATAAATTTATCCAAACCCATAGATCTGCAACACCAAGAGAGAACTGTGATGTGAACTATGGACTGTGTATGAGAACAGGGTGTCAGTGTGGGCTCATCGGTTGGAACAGATGTACCACTCTGGTGGGGCATGTTGGTGAGGGCAGCTGTGCATGCGTGGGGCCAGGAGCTCTATGGGACGTCTCTGGTCCACCCAATTTTTCTATGAACCTAAAACTGCTTTAAAAAACAAAGTCTAGGGATGCCTGGGTTCTTCAGTTCTTCAGTTAAGTGTCTGTCTTCAGCTCAGGTCATGATCTCAGAGTCCTGGGATTGAGTTCCGCATCAGGCTCCCTGCTCAGCGGGGAGCCTGCTTCTCCCTCTGCTTGTGCTCCGCCTGTACTCACTCACTCTCTCTCTCTTTCTGACAAATAAATAAATAAAATCTTAAAAAAAAAAAAAAGACCATTGGAAAAAATCCTCCATGTCACCTCTCCCAGTCTCAGTCCATCTGCCAATGGTAGCCATTTTTAATTTTCTGAATACTTTTTTTTTTTTTTTTTTTTTTGACAGAGAGATCACAAGCAGGCAGAGAGGCAGGCAGAGAGAGAGAGAGGAGGAAGCAGGCTCCCCTAGAGAGCAGAGAGCCCGATGCGGGGCTCGATCCCAGGACTCTGAGATCATGACCTGAGCCGAAGGCAGCGGCTTAACCCACTGAGCCACCCAGGCGCCCCTGAATACTTCTAAATAATATGTCTCTATTATTTTTTTCTTGGCTCATCAGCCATGGATATTAATGACTGACTTCTGGCTCTTTTAAATGAGATTTTATGTCTCCTGTGTCAGTGGGTCTGTTGGGGGTTGGCTGATCTACCTGGGCTTGGCTGGCTAGACCAGCTTCAAGCTGTGGGCCCAGCTGAACTTGGCTCTTTGCCACAAGTTAGGCTCAAGTCTGCTCCACATGGATTCATGCTGGAATCCAAGATAAAGAAGCAGGAGATCTTCTTGGGCAGAAAAGCTCTTCTCGTGATGATGGCAAAGGCGCAAGAGAGAAGGCTCAGCCATGCAAACCTCTGCCAGCATCTCATTGGCCAAAACACATCACATGGCCAGAGTCAAGGGTGAAGAAGTGCTCTCTGTCTCTAGTAAAAGGAGCTGCAGAGTCATATGGCAAAGGGCATGGATACAGAGAAGGGTGAAGGATTGGGGCCATTTCTTTAATCTACCATACTTCCCTTAATTACTTCCCTTAATTACATTTTATTAATAGACCTCTCCTTGAGTCACACAGTACTTTAGCTCAAATTATACCACAGCACAGTCTTACCTAATGGTTGGCTTCTGTGAAATGGCTGGTCAACTTTTGCTGATTAATTTCGGAAATCTCAAAATGACCACAGCGTCCTCGGAAAGAATTTTGTGAGATGGTTTAGATTTGGAGGATGAAGAAGTTTGGAGTACAGGTTCTTCAGTGTCAGTCTGGCTTCACACACCTCTGTCCTTCTTCTCTTCTATGTAGCAAAGACTATGTTCAGATGGTGTGTGGACAGCGAGTTGCTACAGAAACACCATTTGATCAGCCCGGATGATTACTACAGTGACATAGTGCCATTTTGCTCTGCACCCAAAGGTAAGGCTTCAGTCCTCTGCTGGGACATGTGCTCTCATTCTGGGGAAGTTAGGGTCGCGACCATACTGGCTACCTTTGCTGCCATTTCCTCCTTGATGTTCCCCCCTTTTTAATTTTTGTTAGTGGTTCTTGGGAGTGTCCAGTCTAAGCATGCCCCTTACTCTCTGGGTTCCTAACCCCTACAAGACAAAAGTCTCAACTCCTCCATGTGGAATTTGTGCCCTTGTTAGCTGCTCAACACCAAGAGAGATGAAAATGTTTAGAAAAGTAGTTGAATAAGCCAAGAGAGGGAAGTACTGAAGGCAGATAAGTCAGGGAACAAGTTCCTGCTGGAGTCAGAACATGGACCATGGACTTTTTCCATACTGCACGTAGGAAAAGAGCAGCTTTACCTTCTTTGAGTTTGGTGGGAAGACTGGGTAGGGAGGCAGAGAAGGATGTGTATTTGTGTGTGTGGTGTCGGGCCAGTTCTCTGTGATGCGGGAGGCAAGATATTCTGAGAGTGAGTACGGTGGGAGCTGGGTTGTGGGTTTAAGCAGGGAGGTAGACTTTTGGGAGAGTCAGTGTTATGGATAGGGAGACATTGCTTCGTGGATCCTGTGGCCACATATCCAGATGGCCCAGTGGTGCCAGGCTTGGAGGATGAGCTCTCCAGGCACCCCAGTCAGTGGGACTCTGATGACCTCTGAGGCTTTGGAACTGAGAAGGCATTTGGGGTGGGAAGACTGGGATCCAGAGAATTGAGGATGCTCATGAGAACCGAGTTCCATTGATAATCTGAGCCATGTGGAGAAGGCGGCCAGAGAGAAGGAGCAGAAGTAAGCGTTTCATGATATTAAGCCTCCTAATATTGCCAAATTAATTGGGAATTCAGTGTCTTATGCAAGTAAGTAAGGATAGAGTTAGCATGTATTGAGAAGTTCCCAGGTAACTGTACTGGTACTAGTTTCATTGTTAGCTATGAGTGATCTAGTACTGGTGCTGGTACCAGTTCTTGCTAGCAATGGGTGTTCTCCTTTAACCTTTTGGGGTTGATCTTAGAGGTGTAAAAAGCTAATATAAACTTTGATTCCTCATGTGAGCTTTTCAAAAAGCAAGTTCGCATATGGGGTATGTGTACATGAGTGAGAGACAGACAGTAGTTTACTCATGTTCTTTGACCACGTTCAACAATCAAACAAATATGTAACCTTCTAGTCCTAAGTCTCAAGTACACAGAATAAGTTACAGGAGTAAGTTATATGCTACAGAGCAATTATATCTAGTGTAGTGAATGTGAAAGTTGAGGAAAAGGTATCAAGCTAACTGTGGCTTTGGTGGTTTTATGTAGTCTTCTTAGAAATGACCCCTTCATTGGTGGTAGCTCAGTTCCATTCCTTGCTGCCATAGGCATCTCCATGCCTGGATGTTCAAAACTCACATTCAGTTGTGAGAAGCGCTCTGTCCCCAAGAAGAACCTGATTAAGAAGCTTGAGGCTTCCTGCAAGATGCTGACTAAGTCTGAAGACGAGTTAGACTACACCGTGGACAGCCTGACGGGGGACTTGTGTTCAAAGGCCAAGCGCAAGGCCGTCAAGGTTGGAGTGGAAGTCCATGCAAGGTGGTGTGTGTGGGCAGCGGGCACAGGGAGGCGATGAGTAGAAGGAGTTCCCGGTGACAAAGGAAATTGTGGGTCAACAGAGAAATAAGGAGGAGAGTTGGCACGGATTACCATTGGGTCACGGAGTTGGCCCAGTGTCAGCACTCACAGTCCCCCAGCCTGTCACGGACTCTGTTTTTTGTATGTTTCAAAGAAGGCAGGTCCACCCAAGAATAAAAAGTGGATGAGCCACTTACACGTGCCCCAGAGAGAACTAGAGCGACTTCTGCTTGCCAGAATGGACAGTCGGAACCACTTCCTAAAAAACCCTCGGTTTTTCCCTCCTAACACTCCCTATGGAGGCAAGTCTCTTCTCTTTCCTCCGAAGAAGCCAGTCCTGGCGGGAGATCTGGAGCAGAGGTGGGTCTTTTCCGGACTTGGATTCGTCAGGAGGTGGGATCTGTGCGAATAAACCCAGAAGGCCCTGGTCTGGTCTGGACTTTTGGGGGGCCGGGGGATGGGATGTCAGTATCAGAACAGAGCAGGGCTTCAGGGCTCCCCACAGACCTGGCATTTGGACAGCCCCCAGAGGCCTGGGTTTGTGCTTTTCTGACCTGCCAGGGTTGTTGAGGGATCGGGGGTTAGTGTCGGTCCCCTGCTTTCATCTGAACAGTCTCGGTCTGTGGCCATGCTCTTCCCTTGCAGTCACGTGTCTCGGAATAGGACCCTAAAAATAAAAATATTTAAAATTTGTTTAATTGCAAATAATACATATAAATTGTGATTTTCTTTCAGAGAGGGCCTTTGGCTTATTTCACTAATTGTCCTTGTGAAGGGAATGAATGGCTTCATGGATTCATAGTTTCAGGGGACTTCAAACTCTTAACATTTATTAGGCAAATGACATCATTTTTATTAAGAAAAATTGGACTCTTCTATGCCAAGAAACATAACACCTATATTAAAAACCCAGTTAGGATAGCTTCCTACACGCATGTCAAAAAATGAACCACAGCAGCTGCACATATCTTCATGAAGATTCTGTCATCTGGTAAAATTATCCCATAACCTGCTTTAACAACAGGAACAAAACCCAATAAATGACATGCTGTGATTATCTTTGGCAGTTTGGGTGTATTTATTTTGCACAAATCCAATGGGTAAAACTAACAGCCTTTCTCCCCTCTTGTGCCCTCCCACAGTTGTGCTGACACTCCAGTGTTTCTAGCTAAGCCATCAGTTGGATTTTTCACAGATTATGAAATTGGGCCAGTTTATGAGGTAAAAGTCTTATTTCTTTCCAGCTCCCATTTCATTAGCTTCCTTACGTTTTGAAGTCATTCATGGAATTAAAGCCATATACAAAAATTAGAGAAAAGACGGTAATAAACCCTTGTGTGCCCATCACCCACCTTCAGTAATTACCTGCTTCCTGCAAATCTGGCTTCACATATCATTCCCACAACTTCTTTGTGTGTGTGTGTGTCCATGTACATGTGCATACACAGGAAGTGTTTGAAGGAAAAACCTAGGTGTAGGGTCGTTCTTTAGTTAGTACTTCAGTATGTATTTCTAACAGGTAAGCACTTTTACAAAATAACCATTATCAGGACTCCTGGGTGGCTCAGTCGGTTAAGTGTCTGCCTTTGGCTCAGGTCGTGATCCCAGGGTCTTGGCATCGAGCCCCACCTCAGGCCCCTTGCTTGGCAGGGAATCAGCTTCTCCATCTGCCTGCCACTCCCCCTGCTTGTGCTCACTCTCTCGCTGACAGATAAATAAATAAAAATCTTAAAAAAACAAACATGATCATATCCAGGAATATTAACATTAATTAATATTGATTAGTATTAACTAATATCAATCCATGTTTGATTTTCCTCCATTTGTTAAAAAAGAGTCAGTTTACATTTGGTTTATTTGAATCAGAATTCAAACATTGCATTTGGGTAAAATATCTCTTTTTTCCCCTTTAGTGGGTAATAACTCTTCTACTCTCTGCTAGTTTTTTCTTCCAGAGAGACTGTCTATGCTGCCGTGCACAGTGGGCGAGATTTCTGGTTCTACATCTTCACCAAGACTCAGTCTTTTTCATTTTGACCATTATGAAAGGTATCAGAGATCACTCACTGAGCACATTTTCATGTGTCTCTCAGCCATTTGGATATCATCTTTTATGAATTGTTTTGTGGCTTAACATGGGATCTGTCCTGGAAAATGTTCCTTGATGTAAGTGGGGTGTTAAAGTCCCCTGCTATTATCATATTACTGTCAATTTCTTCCTTTATGTCTGTTAATATTTGCGCTAATGTGCTAAGGTGCTCCAATGTTGGGTATATAGACATTTATAATTGTTATATCCTCTTATTATATTGCTCCCGTTATTATTATATAATACTCTTCTTTGTCTCTTTTGTGATATAAGTATTGCTCTCCTGCCTTTTTTCTTTTTTTTCGCTTCCATTTGCATGGAATTTATTTTTCCATTCCTTAACTTTCAGTGTGTTTGTGTCTTCATTCTGACGTGGGTCTCTTGTAGGCAGCATATAGAGAGCTCTTGTTTTTTTATCCATGCGTCACCCAATGTCTTTTGATTGGAACATTTGGGCCATTTGCATTTAAAGTAATTATTGATAAGTATTGTAAGTAAGTAGGTATTGTATTGTTAAGTATTGATAAGTATTACTGCCATTTTGTTTGTTGTTTTCTGGTTTTCGTAGTTCTTCTCTGTTCCTTTCTTCTCTTGCTATCTTTCTTTGTGATTGATCACTTTCTTTAATGTGAGGCTGGATTTTCTTCCTCTTCATTTTTTTATGTACCATAGGCTTTTGGTTTGTGGTTACTATGAGGTTCATATATAACATTCTAAGTATATAGCAGTCTGTATTAAGTTGATGGTCACTTAAATTTGAACACATTGTAAAAGAACTTCATTGTTACTCTCCCCTCCACATTTTATGTATATGTTATTGTATTTTACATTTTTTAATTTTGTGAGTCCCCTTAGCTGACTTTTAAATATAATTGGTTTGATTTATTTTCTTTTCAACGTCATACTAGCTTTCAAAGTGATGACTACACTACCTTTTTTGTGTGTTTCCTTTTACTGATAAAATGTTTTCCTTTCATAATTTTATTTCTAATTGTGACTTTCTCTTTTCCACTTAAGAAGTCCCTTTAATATTTCTTCTAAGGCCTGTTTGTGGCGATGATCTCCTTTAACTTGTATTTTTCTGGGAAACCTTTTATCTTTCCTTCAATTCTGAATGATAAACTTGCTGGGTAGGATATTCTCGGTTGTAGGTGTTTAACTTTCAAGACCTTGAATATATCATGCAACTCTCTTCTGACCCACGAAGTTTCTGCTGAAAATCAACTGATAGGTTTATGGGGGGTTTCCCTTGTAGTAACTACTTGCTTCTCTCTTGCTGCTTTTAAAATTCTGTCTTTATCTTTAATCTGACATTTTAACCATTACATGTCATTGTGTAGAGCTCCTTGGGTTCATCTTATTTGGAGCTCTCTGTGCATCCTGAACTTGGATGTTTGTTTCTTTCCCCAGTCCAGGGATGTTTTCAGCTATTATATCTTCAAGTGAGTTTTCTGCCCCCTTTTCTCTTCTCTTTCTCGTACCCCTATAATGCAAATATTTGCTCACTAGAAACTGTCTGAGAGATCCCTTAACCTGCCTTCTTTTTTTTTTCTTTTTATTGTTCAGCTTGATTGTTCTTCATTACCCTGTTTTCCAGATTACTGATTATTCTGTAGCCACTAATCTGTGATTGATCTCCTCTACTGTATTTGTCACTTCAGTTACTATAGTCTTCAATTCTGATAGATTCTTTTTCATATTTTCTTTCTCTTTGTTGAAGTTCTCGCTGAGTTTCTCCACCCTTCTCTCCAGTCTGGTGAGCATCTTTATGACCATCACTTTGAACTCTTTATCAGATACATTGTTTATCTTCATTTCATTTTGTTCTTTTTCTGAGTTTTTGTCTTGTTCTTTCATTAGAACACATTCCTTTTTCCTCATTTTGCTTGACTTTCTGTGTTTGTTTCTACAAACTAGGTGGAATAACTACTTCTCCTAAATTTGAAGGGATAATCTTTATATGGTCATTACCTGTGTAGACTGTGTGTGCGTAGTGATTGTAGAGTGTAGGAATGCTGACAAGACTGTCTTCATCTTTGGCTCTCCATCGTGTTCATGTTCACCAGATGACCTCTCTTGGGGTTATGTGTTGCGAGCCCCTTGAAGATTAATATACACACCTTAGAAATGCCTACCAGGGCTGGGATGGGAGGAGGCTTACTTTGGCCTCCCATGAATCTGATAGAGATACCATAGTCTTTCTCCTTCCTGATTGCACAGGTGGCACCACAAGATCTAATTAAAGTTAGCTGTCAATTAGGTGCATGCAAAACCCTTTGATCTCACTACAGAGTCCTTCTGCATGTCCCTTTGCTTTATAAAATCTATGGACTAAGATCCAGACTTTGTGGAAAACAGCCATACAGCTGCCTGAATTGTTGCTCCCCTGATTCTCCCGTCAGTAAGTTACCCTGAATAAAACTCTGTAAACTACATGGAGTCACCTGCTTTGTTTTATAGTCTCAAAGTGCCTTCTCAGTTTGGAAGATATTTTACTATCCCTCCTCCACCTTCTAATAGGCTGGCTGGCTGAACCTGTGGCTATCATGGGCGGGAGGACCTGGTGCACTCCATGCTGGAACTGTCCTGGTGGAATGGCTAGAGCTGAAGTGGGTGCAGGCTGGGGTGGTCTTGGAACTCTTTGTGCAGAGGGCACCTTGGCAGGATTGCTGAAGCTGAAGTGGGTATAACCCAGGGGATCCCAGGGCTCTCTGTATAGACAGTGCCCTGGGAGGACAGCTGAAGCTGAAGTGGGTACAAGCTGGGTTGTTCCAGGATGCTCTGTACAGGGGTGCCCTGGTAGGGGAATGCAGCTGTAGTTGAAGTGGGCATGGATCAGGATGTCCTGGGTGGTCTACACAGTGGCACCCTTGCAAGGTGGCTGGAGCCAAGGGTGGCATGGGCTGGAGTGTCCTGGGGTACTTTGTACGGGGATACCATGGTGAGACAGCTGGTGCTGAGGTGGGCATGGACCAGGGGTCCCTGGGGCACTTTGTGCCAGGAGTTCTCTGGCAAGTCTGGAGCAGAGGTTGATGCCAGACTGGAGCGTTCCAGGGTGCTTTGAACTTGTATCACCTTGACAAGATGGCTGGAGCTATAGTGAGCACCGGCTGGGGTGTCCTGATGTACAATGTGTTGGGGCCACCTTGGTGGAATAGCTTGGGCTGGTAGGTGCTAAGGACCCAGTGAGGCAGAAGGCCAGCTATGATGCCCAGTCGCTGCTCTTGTCTGGGCTATTAAGGTGAAAAGGGAATGCAAACTGTAGGGTTTGCCAGCTGAGGGGTTTCAGCAGCTCTCACTGCTCAGCAGAGTTCTAGGACTGGGTCTTTTATATTCTAGTTGCCCATGCCTTCAGTACTGCCCTGCTGCAGCTTGCAGCATTAGGGGTAGCGGTTCCCACTGTGACTCTTTCACTCTTTCCCATCTCTTGCTGTTCCATCTATGTGGTGTCTATCTTGTATTGTATAGAAGCTGTTCAGTTGGCCCTCAGGTGCAGATTTAGAGCACCTGTAGAGGAGGTGAGTTCTGGGTCTTCCTACATTGCCATCTTGGACCAGAAATCCCTGTACCTGCTTTTTAAAAATGCCATATTTATTGAAACTGTGGTTTCTTACATCCTAGGTTTGGCTAATTGCATTTTTTAAAAACTTTATTTATTTATTTGACAGACAGAGATCACTAGTAGGCAGAGAGGCAGGCAGAGAGAAGGAAGGGGAAGCAGGCTGAGCAGAGAACCCGACGCGGGGCTCAATCTCAGGACCCTGAGATCATGACCTGAGCTGAAGGCAGAGGCTCAACCCACTGAGCCACCCCGTGGCCCTACATTTTTGTGATGTCATTAAACATGTTCCTTTATTCATATTTTCTATAAAATTATAGTTTAGATGTAGATGTTTGATTGGATTCATGTTCAGTTTTTTTTGTTTTTTATTTTTTGGTTAGGGTAATTCTTTGGTGGTGCTGTGTATTTTTTATTGCATCCCATCAGGAGGAATGTATCTGCTTTTCCTATTACCAGTGAAGAATGGCATCGGATGTTATGAGCCTGACCCATCATATATAAAGTTTTTGTCAACCTTTCATATATTGGCTTTAGAAGCCTTAGATGTTTGTTACATAGATCCATTTTTTAAAACAAAATTAAGGGCTACAAAATGGTGATTTCTAATTCTGTTATTCCTTCTGCATTTATTAGCTGTGATTTTTTTATTTAAAAAGAAACTTCACTTCATATCCCTTTTCCCCCTTTCTTATGCTCTCCTTAACCCTTTTGGTAACTATTTTTATTAGTTTGGGTTCTTTCTTCTTCCATTGTTTCTTTCTGGAATCATAAGTAAATATATGGCTATATTTGAGCTCCCTCTCCTTACTGCCCTCAACATATTTCTAGTTTCACTTAACAGCATATCCAGTGATTCCTCTGGGAGTAGTTATAGAGACTGTCCTGATTCCTTTTTCACCAATTTCCTTCATTTTTATGCTAGACTCCACCATTCTAGGGAATCAGACCAAGACCAAGCTTAGTAGTTGCCAGCTCTGCTCACCAGGTTTAGTCATGACAGATCTCATGATAGATCCTTCATATATATGTAAATTGTATTTTATCGTTTAAGAGAACTTGCAGATCCATCATTCTTCTTTTAAAGATTTGTTCATTTATTTTAGAGAAAGAGAGAGAGAGCCTGCAAATGAGGGGAGGAGCAGAGGGAGAGGGAAAGAAATCCTTAAGCAGACTCCCTACAATAGAGAATCCTGGCAGACACCACTTTGACAAAGTGATGAATTTTAACATCACCACTAATAAGACACTTTGATATCATATGCCCCGAATATGACATACTGAGAAGGACACATCACTTACCTGGTATTCTTGCAAATAATGCAAGTAATCATGAGTAAACATTAGACAAACCCAACTGAATGCCATTCTACAAATATATTACATAAAATAACTGACTAGTGCTCTTTAAAAGGCTCAAGGTTGGGGCACCTGGGTGGCTCAGTCAGTTAAGCATCTGACTCTTGGTTTTGGCTCAGGTCTTGATCTCATGTTGTGGGATCGAGGCCCATGTGGGCTTCCATGCACAGCACAGAGTCTGCTTCAGATTCTTTCTCCCTCTCCTGCTGCCCCCCCCACACTCAAATAAAGAAATAAAATCTTAAAAAAAAAAAGGAAGGCTCAAGATCATGGGCAATAGAGAAAGACTAAGGAAATGTCACAGATCAGAGGAGACTAGAAAGACATGGGAACATAACACAATTTCAGATTTTGGACTGGATCCAGCAGTGGAAAAAGGAAGTTAGTGGACAAATTGGAAAAGTATATGTAGATCCTATGATTTAGTTTATCTATTATAGCAAACTTAATTTCTTAGATTTGATCATCGTTCTCTTGTTATGAAGATGTTAACATAAGGGAAAGCTGAGTGAAGAGCATATGGGAACTCCCTAGATTATTTTTGTAACTCTTGTAGATCTAATTTCAAAATCAAGCATTAAAAATATACATGTATTAAGGAGAGCTCCAGTTATGTAACTAGATAGCCTGAAGTGGGGTGCCTGGGTGGCTCAGTGGGTTAAAGCCTCTGCCTTTGGCTCAGGTCATGATCCCAGGGTCCTGGGATCAAGCCCTGCATTGGGCTCTCTGCTCAGTGGGGAGCCTGCTTCCCCCCATCTCTCTCTGCCTGCCTCTCTGCCTACTTGTGATCTCTGTCTGTCAAATGGATAAATAAAATCTTTTTAAAAAATAACCTGAAGAATAAGAATCTACAAAAAATGAAAATTCTAGAACTGACATTACTCAATAGTAATAGGGCTTACCAGCAAACTAGACACAGATGAAGAGAAGGTTTGCAGAGAGCTCAGTAGAAATGATCCAGACTAAAGCACAAAGAAATAAAAAGAAGGAAAAATACATAAAGTAGCATTTTAAAATATGAGACCTAGTGAACAGATCTGTTATATAATTGAAGTCCCAGAAAGAGGGTAGAGGGAGAATGGTGCAGGAACAGGGTTGGAAGATGTAGTGGATGACAGTGATCCAAAAGTAACAAAGACATCAAGCCATAGAGTAAAGCACTAGCAAGCCTAAGCAGAATAAAAAAAAAAAAAAAAATCATACCCAGGCATATTTAGTAAAATTCTGTTCTAAGCCAAAGAAAAGGAGGGGGGACTCTAACTTAAACCATCGAGAGAAAAAAGACCCACCACCTTCTAATGGAAATGATTGAAGCTACAAAATACTTGGAATGGAAGCTTCAAAGTGTTGAAAGAAAGTACCTTTCAATCTAGAATTCTAAACCTAGTGAAAATAGTCTTCAAAAATGAAGATAAAAGAAAGACATTCTCAGATAAAAACTGATAATTCACAACCAGATAATAATAATTCATCACCAGGAGATCTGCACCAAAGGAATTTTCAGTCAGAAGAAAATGGTACCCATAGGGAAGCAGAGAAATGCAAGAAGGAATGAAAAGCAACAACAATTACATGACATGTAAATGGACTAGGTACTGCAGTTAAAAGAGAAGGATCAAGTACCTGGGTGGCTCAGTCAGTTAACCAGCTGCCTTTAGCTTGGGTCATGATCCCAGGGTCCTGGGATCGAGTCCTACATTGGGCTCCCTGCTGAACGGGGAGCCTGCTTCCCCCTCTGCCTGTCGCTCCCCCTCTTTGCACTCTCCTCTCTGACAAATAAATAAAATCTCTAAAATCTACACACAGTAATGACTTAGCCTCAAAATATGTAAGTACAATTTTACAAGACTGGAAGAAAAACAGATACAATAACAAACGTAGGAGATTTTAACATTTTTTTCCCTCAAAAACTTAAAAACTAGGTAGACAAAAAAAAAAAAACCAGTAAAGATATAGAAGAATCAAGCAATTAACAAACTACATCTAATTGACTACACTTGGCAATTGCAATATGTATTTTCTTTTAAAAGTGCATATGAAACACTAAAATTGTCTATGTGCTGGACCATAAAACAATTATGAAAAAATTTCAAAGGACTAAAAACATATATAGAGTTAATATAGAAATCAACAAAAATATAACTAGCAACTACCTAAATATTTGGAAATTAAGTAATTCATTAGTAAATTCATGAATCAAAGAAGTCATAATGGAAATCAAAAAATAGAAAATAATGATCATTTTTAGGAGTTATTGAAGTATATTTGACATATAGGGTTACATTTGTTTCAGGTATACAACACAGTGATTCAACAATTTAATACATTACTCAGTGCTCACCATGATAAGTCACATCTGTCACCATACAACGTTATTGTATATTGACTATATTCCCTATGCTGTACTTTTCATTTCTATGACTTGTTTATATGAATGATCATTTTTAAATGGTACATCAAAGCTTGTAGAATGCAGGTAAGGCCAAGCTTAAAAGAATATGTGTAGACTTATATTTACATGTTAGAAGAGAAATAGTCTGAAAATCCGTTATCTAGGTATATCTGAAAGATCAGAAAAGAATAGCAAATTAAACCCAAAGAAATGGTAAGGAAATCACAAAAACAAGGAGAAATTTAAACAAAATAGAAAACAAATATGCGGTAGGATCAGCAAAGCCAAAAATTAGTTCTTTGGAAAGATTAATGAAATTAATCCCTAGCAAAAGTGATCAAAGAGAAAAGAAAGTACAAATTCACCAATATCAAGGAAAAAGAGGGCATCATTAATGATCCTATAGACATAGAAGAATAAGAGGTTTATGAACAATGTTATACATGGAAATTTGAAAATATAGATGAAATAGAGAAATTTTCAGGAAAATACAATTTACAAAACAGATACAAGTAGAAATAAAACATCTGAACAATGTTCAGACGCTGAATCTCTGTTTAAAACCTCACAATGTTCTAAAATTGTGATGATCGCACAACTCTATGAATATACTAAACACCATTGTCTTATACACTTTAAGTTGTTGAGTTGTGGCATGGGAATTATATTTCAGTAAAGCTGTTTAAAACAACAACAACAATAGGGGTGCCTGGGTGGCTTGGTTGGTTAAGCATCCAACTCTTGATTTCAGCTTATGTCTTGATTTCAGGGTCATGAGTTCAAGCCCTGCATTGGGCTCCATGCTAGATGTGGAGCTTACGTAAAAACAACAACGACAAACCTTCCTACCAATAAAATTTCAGGCCCTAATGGTTTCACCAGTGAATTCTTTCTAACCTATGAGGAAGAGTTGCAATGATCTTTTACAAAGCCTTACAGAGATTAGGAAAAAGGGAACACAACCCAACTTGTGTTATGAGACAAGCATAATCTTGACACCAAAATCTGAAAAGGATTATTATAAGAAATGCTAAACTTTGTCATGAACAGAACTGCAGAGTTTCCTAGCAAAACATTAGGAAACTGAATTCAGCATTATCTAAAAATGATCAACATTACAACCACCTTGGTTGATCCAGCAGTGCCAAGTTAGTTTAACATTTGAAAAGTAACAAGTAGAATTCCCCACCCTAACACAATAAGGTAGAGAACTCATAAAGTTATCTTTCACTAGATGCAGACAAAATTTAATATCTAGTCATAATTTAAAAAAATGCTTTGCAAACTAGGAATAGGGTAAAAGTTTCATAATTTGACAAAAGGTATTTACAAAAATAGAACTGCTATTATTCAGATGACATGATCGTGTACCTAGAAAATCCAAATAAATTTACAGATAACCTATTGGAATTAAATAAAATTAAGTGAATTTATTGAAAATTTTTAGACACAAAGTCAATATACAAAACCCAAATTTGTTCCTCTGTACTAGAGCAAACTATTATAAAATGAATTTAAAGTAGATACTATTTATAGTGCGTTAAAAAATCAAATTTAGGAATAAATTTATTTTATTTTTTTCTTAAGATTTTATTTATTTACTTGACACAGAGAGAGACATCCAGAGCAGGAACACAAGCAGGGGGAGTGGGAGAGGGAGAAGAAGGCTTCCCGTCTAGCAGGGAGCTTGGTGTGGGGCTAAATCTCAGGACCCTGGGATCATGACCTGAGCCAAAGGCAGACGCTTAATAACTGAACCACTCAGGCAGCCCAGGAATAAATTTAAATAAATATGTGCAAGACTTTGACAGAAAACTAAGAATATAATTGAAAGAAATTAGAGGAGACCCAAATAGATGAATAGGTACATACCCAGTGGTACGTTGGAGCCAAGTCATAGTAGCGCATGAGAGCTGAACATGCACATTCTCCCCAAATCCACGTTCAGTGATGGTTTCTTGAATTCGACCACAGTGGGAGTATTTACACTATGGAAATCAACAAATACTATCAAATCAGGGCTCTCTCCCACCCCCAAGAGCCTGTCATTAAACATTCACCAGCACACTACTGAATATACTGTATTCATGGATTGGAAGACTCATTAGTAGAGGGATATTGTCAAAGAATAATTCAGAGGAATTTGTTATCTGCATACTCCTGTGAGGAATAGTAGTCAGTATACTGTTGTCAGTGAACAAAAGCAAAAGCAAATTTATAACGAGAGGAGAGAGAAGAAACTTGTAGTCTGGCAACAGTGAATCATCCAGTGTTCACTGTTAGTAACTCTGTCTTAGTCCAGGTCTGAACCATTGTCCTCAACTCTTCCCATTTTGGTCATTAGTTCCTAAAGGAGAGAATTTAACCTGAAGAGCTTTATTCTCTGATGCAGAATCTTTTGGGGATGTCAGTTTGATATTGGCAGAATAGCGACATTTGTATACCTGAACATCTGACAGTGGAGGAGAGCAAAATATACCAGGGCAATTATAAATATTATAAGAAATATTGAGAACCTATTTTGCACCCAGTTTTTTGTCAGCATGGATCTAATCAAGAGCATACATCATCTTAAAGACCAGTTTGGTCAGTCTTAGTGAAGTAATTGGGTTTTTCCCCTTTGATTAATTGATTATTTCATTTTTTCCAAGACATGTATTCTAGCAGTACTGTTAAATTTAACAGCTATTTCCATGGAGTTCATTTTCTTGGCCAATATTCAAGGGCACATCTACTTAGAATCATTCTAAGTGATGAAGTTATGTTAGTCTAACCTCATATGAGTTTATTTAAAGTCAATATTCATTTTGCTTCTGTAATTATCCTAGATTTGTCCAGTGGGAATCTTATAAGTATTCTCCAATGAGAGTCTCCCATGTTCTTTTGTGGGGTTTTTGGTTGTGGTGTTTTTTGGGTTTGTTTCTTTGTTTTTGTTTTTTTAAGCACTTCCTTGCATTCTGGCATTAAAAGATGTTCCAGGTTCATCTTGTTCTTACTTTGTCCCAGTTCTGGAACCAGTTTCTAAAAAGCCCTGCTTCCTTTTTGCAGAGAACATAGAAACTTGATATTTAGAAACCAGGGTCTAAGCACTAGAGATGCTGTTTGCTGCTGGGGTGTCATTGCTTATGGGTCCTTTCAACGGACAGAGCTGGAGAAAAAGAGCAGTTGCATAGATCCAACCATAATTAGACATATGTGTGTACACATGTGTTCATGCATATGTCCACACACGGTTGCATAGTATTTAAAATCTTGACTATACTGATGCCTCTAGTTCTAGTCTAATTCCACACCACCTCCTCCTCTTCCATGCTTGTGGCTCCTTCTCCTACCATCATGTGAAGAATCTTGGAATCAAATTCTACTTTTGGAAGTCTCTGCCTCTAGTGGCTTTGTAGTGAGGCTCAAGGTCAGAGCTCCATGATAAGTGGATGTCCGGTGGCAGGATTCCAAGCATTTATACAGTGGAAGGCGTATATCCCAGATGTATTATGTTCTGGAGCTTAAGAACAACATTTGTGACTAAAAGTACTTGATAGGAAAAAAAAAGTATTTGAAATGGTTTTTTCTGGCACGACTTCAAGGGCAACTTTCATTGGTGTCTGTTTAAAGGTATTTAGTGTTCCAGTTACGATAGCCATGTAACCAATTGCCTCAAGACTTTGTGGAACAGCCATTTGCTTGCTGATCAGGTAGGACACAGTGAGAACAGTTTATTTCTACTGTGATGTTTGGAGTCTTAGCCAGAAGACTAGAGGCAGAAATCTTCTGAAGTGTCAGTCACTCACACGCCTGGTGGTTGATGCTGGCTTTCAGCTTAGATCTCAGCTCCTCTCCCCGTGGGCCTCCTGTGGAGGCTTGTCCATATCAGTTAGTTCCTTTCCTCTCTTCCCCTCCCCTCCCCTCCCAGCCCAGTGGCTGGTTTCCCCAGAACTGGCCTCCCAAAAAAAAGAGATACAGTCTGCCACAGTGTATTATAATATGGGGGTGACATCATTCAGAGTCCCTGATACATCTGACATTTGGGAAGAGATTTTTAGAGTAGTGCAGGGAGATTGAGTCATTAATAAGTACATATTAAACAAAATCATCAATTGATTAATTCTGGATGGACAATAATTATTTAAGGGACAATTTCATGCACAGCTGTATCATTTATACAGTGACAATAGTGTAAACATCAGTTACTGTACTAACCAAGGAGTATGATATAACTTATATTGGGAAGATGGGGGATAGGAAGCGCATATCATATGGTGAGTTGGATATGGGAGAGGAAAGAGAGAATGTCCACAGCATGTATCCATATTTAATGCACACAAATTAAGAAAAATATTATGTCATTTGGAGGCAAATTCTGAAATAATCAGTCAAAGGGAGGAAAAAATATTCTAGGAAATGACAGGAGACTGGTTCAGGGGAAGAAAGCAGGATTTCTGTTTTTCAAAACCTTTGATTCTTTAACCTGTGTGGTGGTCCAACTTTGATGAAAATAACAAACAAACAAACTTTTTAGCAAAAGAAATGCTAGGCCTAGATCATCTTACAGGTACACACCACAACCATTTAAGCTAATTCCTATTATATATAAACAGTTTCAGAGACTAGAAAAGGAAGGAACATGCCCACATTATTAGGTGATGAGCCTACTATGATCTGAATATTCATGTCCCCCAAAAGTTCTATGTTGAAATCCTATGGTATTAGAAGGTAGAGCCTTCGGGTGGTGCTTAGGTCACGAGGGTGGGGCTTCATGAGGGGGATTAGTGCTTTTGTAAAAACGGTTCTAGAGAGATCCCTTGCCCCTTCCACCACTTTGAGAACACAGTGAGAAGGTACCGGCTATAATCAGGAAGAGGGTCCTCACGGAAATGTGACCATGCTGGCACCTTGATCTTGGACTTGTTGGCCTCCAGAGCTGTGAGAAATGATTTTCTGTTGTTTGTAAGAAAACCAATTTATAGTATTTTGTAGAGGAGCCCAAGTGGACTAAGACAGAGCCTGATCTTACCATGACCCCAAAGCCAGATGAGGAGGTATAACAATGAAAAACATGCTCCAGGCTTGCTTAAGAACACAGGTATACTCCCAGTCCCTGGCCTCTGGAAGTTATGAGAAAGCTACTCTGTCCAAGGTGGAGGCAGATGGACCCAGGCTGTGAGTGTGAAGGCTAAAGGGTTGTGGTGGGAAGAAAGTCCTGTACCTTGTAAGCCAGGGGGCTATTTTGTTTCTTTTCAATATTTTGTTAACTTAAAAAAGACATTTGAAAGGAAAAAAAAAAAACAGGTACAGAAATACAAGGTGAAAAATGGCAAGCCAAATCAAGTAAGAAATGCATTTGGGCCCACGTGTGCACCTGCACACACACACACATGCACTAGGAGCAAATTGTGTATAACCCAGGAATGCAAGGAATGTCTTCACCATGGGCCTTGAGTTGGCAGTTCCCTGCCCTGAGCCTCTCATTTTTCCCTCTGGGGCTTCCAGTGCTGTTAAGGAAAGCCAGCCCGCTTATTATTATCACTGACCCAGAACTTGCAGGCACCAAAGCCGCCCCCCGTTCCAGAGCCTGACCTCCCCCTGCACCTCCTCCCAGCTGACCGTGGGTGAAAGCCATGGTGATTGTGATGCCACCGTGTACCGGGGTCCTCACACCCGACTTCCCACCAGCTGGAGTTCTGATTACCACCAGACTGGCGGGAAAGCTAACACCAGACCTGCCTCCTGAGGGTCTGCTGCCTTAGGACCCTTCTGATGCCAGCTGTCATAGCCTGGGTGCCTCATAAAGCAGGGTCTGAGGCAGTGAGAGTCTGCGCTGTCAATCACGTCTCTGGAGAAGACTGAGGAAAGGGGGTGGAAGCAGGAAGAGCCAATCCAAGAAAGTGTTACTGAGCTGTCCGCCATAGAGCCCAGTTGACTCTTTCATCTTGTGGCACATCCCCTCAGAAGCCACATAAACTGCTGGCTCCTGCCCGTTACTGGTCAGAGGTCTGCCTTGCGTGGCTGGAGCAAGGCTCTGTTGATGGCCCAGTAGATGAGAGGAACGGCTGCCACCATGAACACCTTGACCATGAATCTCAGCAGTGGGTACAGCTGGCTCCATGTGTGAGGGAACAACAGCCTGATGGAGGGAACCACGCATGCTGTTGCTCGGGCTGTTCCATGCACATGTGCACTCCTGAGGAAACAAAATTGAAATGGCATCCTTGCATATGGAAAATAATTTAATCCCTACCTCACTCCATACCCTAAGCAAAGTACTTTTCAGCAAAGATCTCAAACAAAATTTATTTATTTTCAGGTGGAATTTAATTGTATTATCATTACTTGTTTTATTTTGTTTTAGAGAGAAAGAGGCGGGGCAGAGGGAGAGGGAGTGAGAGAATCTTAAGCAGGCTCCACACCCAGCACAGAGCTTAATGTGGGGCTTGATCTCACAACCCTGAGATCATGACCTGAGCCTAAACCAAGAGTTGGATGCTTACCTGACTGAGCCACCTAGGCACCCCTCAAACAACATTTAAAGAAGAAAATATAGGAGATATCAAAAGACTTCTGGAAACAGAAGCACAAACCACAAAAAGTTGATGAATTTTATATTAAAATTTTAGAAACTGTATATCAAAAGATAATATGAGTTATAAACTTGGAGATGTTTACAACATATACCTTATAAAGAATTAGTACCCAGAATATATCAAGAACTGCTACAAATCAATAAGAGAAAGACAAAGTGTACAATGGCAAAATGGTAAAAGGATATGGACAGACAACTCACACAAGAGGAACCCCAAATAGGAAATAAACCTATGAAACAATGCTCATCATTATTAATAACAGGGTAATGAAGATTAAAATAGCAATATGGGTCTCTCCACACTTGGGTGTGGTTTACAGATGGACTGGTGCAAATGTTGTGTTGGCCAAAAATGGACAAGTATTGACTTAGGAATACATACCTATGAATAAAAGTGTGAAGACACACACTTCACATTTATGTAGCTGTTATCTGGTGGACGGAAAGGGTGCTGGGGTAGGGCTTCATCTGTATTTTTAATGTTTTTATCTTAATCTAGGTAATGGTAACATGCCTTTTGTCATTTTTTTCTAGTATAATATTTCACAAAAGAGAAGCAAGAGATATGTTCATATACTGAGCTTCTCTTTTCTGCCAGGCCCTGTGTGGAGTGCTGGTGGGGGCTAGCAGTGTTTGAGTCCCAGGCCTTACCCCGGGGGTCTCCCAGTCAGAGGGAGGGAGAAGAGAAGGCAGGGTTTAATAGGGGTTGGATGGGTTGAGTGGTAGTGGGAGGCCCAATTACAAACCAGTCATATAGGTGCCCACAAACACCTCTTGACTGGGCCCATGGGAAGAAGCGACCCAAAGGGATATGTGGGGAAGAAGTCAGCAACGTAAGAAGCCAGGTGGGCAGGACTTTGGAGCGAGATGTCCTGGGCTCAAATCTCAAGACCATTACTTACTGGTTAAGGGGCCTCTTTGAACTTCAACTTTGTCAGAGTAAAACAGAGATAGCTCCCACCTTTTCCTGGCTCTTGTAAAGTTGGGGGGCACATGGCAGATGCTCAGCAAATAGTAGGTCTTGTTTTAAAGAGGACAAAGCATAGGTCAGATCTATTCCTGTCTTCATGTTCACTTTGTATTTTATTTTTTCCAAATACAATCTAGGGTAGATAGAGGGGCGTATTGAATTCCCATGTGCCCATTCCCCAGCCCAGACTCACTGCATCTACACCTCTACCCCCTTTCCATATTACGTAGACAGTCTGTGCCTCATGTCACTTGGCCATGTACGTTGTCTAAAAGAGCTCCCCTTGACTTCCGGACAGATGGTGATCTCCCTGCAGAACACCACCGCGACCAGTCGCTACCTGAGAGTCCTCCCGCCTTCTACACCGTACTTCGCTCTGGGACTGGGTGAGTCAGCCTAGCGGTGATCTGGACCACCTCAAAATTGTATTTGTGCTCACTCCCAGCACAGGCCCGCCTGATCCTCAGATGAGCCTGGGCCCTCCTTTCCTGTTGCAGTCCCTGGGGCCCTTATGCTCTGCAGATAGCCTGTCCACCTCCCACCCAACCTTCTAGTGATGTCTCTGAGTCCTGCCAGCCCCTTTCTCCAGGGACCCCCTCCAGGCCCTGGACCTGCCCTCTGCTCACTCTCCATGCTAACACTGCCCGAGTCAGGCTGTCCTCATTCCCCACTTAAACCAGTGTGGGGGCTTCCCAGCCAGCCTTCCAGCTTCCACAACACAGCGTTTTATCCAAGAATAGCTCTGGTCATGTCGTTCCCCTCCCAACCACGCTCGGAAGCTCAAACGGCTCTCTGCTGTCCTCAGAATAAATTCTAAGCCATCAGGCCAGGCACCTCTCCCCTAACTATTCCAGATGGACCATATCACTCTGCCACCCACCTGCCCGGGCCCTGGTGTTCTCCCCTGGACTCCCGGCCTAGCAGCCTGTCCCCCTTGCACAGCCTGGTGGTTCTGCCATCAGCGTGGCTTTGGCACAGAAGGCATCTACACATGGAGCAGCCCAGCTGTGATGGGGTCTACCTCTGTCCCCTGGTTGCCACCCACACGCAACACATGAACCCAAGCCCTGGGGGCTGACTGGTCCCCAGGTCCTCATCTTTTGCTTCTGTCATGCACAGGGATGTTCCCAGGAAAAGGCGGAATGGTGGCTCCTGGAATGACCTGCCAGTTCATCGTCCAGTTTTTTCCCGACTGTCTTGGGGATTTTGATGACTTCATCTTAGTCGAGACCCAGTCAGCCCACACCCTCCTGATACCCTTGCAGGCCCGGCGGGCCCCCCCAATGCTGACATGTGAGTGTGTGCTCCACCCTCCCCGGGATGCAGTTCAGGTTGACAAGTCCCTGGAAAACCTGTCTGCTCGCAGGGGCCCTTTGTGGCAGCACATCACTTGGTCCTCCCAGGCAGGGGCTTCTAGGTCCTAAGGAGGCACCAGCTAGCAGCTTCCATACAGCCTTCTGCTGTGTTGGGCCCCCGTTGTCCTGCTTCCGGTGGAGGCTGACTCAAAATTGTACACAGCGGGAGAGGAGGCCAGCAGCCTAGCTAGCCCCAGCACAGGCTTTGCTGGCTCCTGGATCCCTAAGTGGGCCTGTGTCACACTGAGCCAAGCCAGGGATGCCTGGGGCCCTCAGCAGATGTCACCTCTGTGGCCGTGTGGGTGGCTTTGGGAAAACTGGCTTGGGTTGGGCTCCCTCGTTAGCAGCAAGCCTCTTCGGCTGGACCCAGGACTCTGACCCATGCTGCGTGGCCCTGGCTGAGGCCTGAGTCAACAGTGAGCACAGACTCCTGCTGATCTAGCCAGCAGTGCATGGAGACCAGAGACTGCCATGTGGGTGCAGGGCTCAGGGCGGGTGCCCATCCAGTCTCTCTGCTCCGGGTGCTGGGCCGGAGCCCCTGCATCCTTCCATGGCTGCTCTGAGCTCTGGCTGGACCTCAGGGGCACAAGGGCCACAGGGCCTGTTTGGAGCGACACGTTATTTCTGCTGCGCCCCTTCTCCTGTGGCTCCAGTGTCACCAGTGCTGGACTGTGGTTACTGCCTCATCGGGGGAATGAAGATAACCAGATTCATCTGCAAAAACGTGGGCTTCAGCGTTGGCAAGTTCTGCGTGATGCCTAAGAAGAGCTGGCCGCCACCAAGTTTCCGGGTGAGTGATCTCAGCCTGCTGCCTGGAGCGAGAGCAAATCCATCCCCGGAAATCCCGCCCACCCCCACCCCGTGAGGAACTTGCTAGAGTGACCTGTGGTTGGAGACAGACACACAAAAGAACGGTGTGGCGTCTCTCTCGCCCAGCTGCTGTCATCAACACCACGGAGACCAGCACTGTGGTTCTTGTCCTGCCACGGAGACCTGTGTCACCTGGGCAGCTTGTGTCACCTCCCTCATTCTTCCAAGCCAGGCTCAAGTGTCACCGCATCTACTCCTTCCTTCAGACATCCCTGTGGCAAACGTTTTCACAGAGCCAAGGCCCTATGTTGGCAGCCCCTTGGCTGTGTTCTGTGTCGTATTTATTTGGCACAGTGCTCAAAAACATTTTTTGGGCCAACATTTAAAACTAGGGAGATTTCACCTAAATATCTGCCTTTCCAGTCTCTGAAAAATTGGAGGGGTGCCTGGCTGGCTCTGTTGGTAGAGCACATGACTTTGATGTAGGGGTTATGGGTTTGAGCCCCACTTATGGCATAGAAATTACTTTTAAAAAATCTTTTAGGGATGCCTGGGTGGCTCAGTTGGTTAAGCAGCTGCCTTCGGCTCAGGTCATGATCCCAGCGTCCTGGGATCGAGTCCCGCATCGGGCTCCTTGCTCGGCAGGGAGCCTGCTTCTCCTTCTGCCTCTGCCTGCCATTCTGTCTGCCTGTGCTCGCTCTCTCTCCCTCTCTCTCTGACAAATAAATAAAATCTTTAAAAAAAAAAAATCTTTAAAAAAAAAAAAAGAAAAGAAAAAGAGAAAAGAAAAATTGGAAGATGTGCAGCGCAGGGCCAGGATTCCCCGTGGCCCCGTGGCAGCATGGACCGTGTGCTCACGCTGTTATTTTTCGATCTGTGTCTCTGGGAAACGGGATAGATCCGGAGGACTGCATGTTCCAAGACCATTTCGCTCACTTTTGTTACCTGCCAGGGTCCTCTAGGTGTGGGTTTGGGTCCCCGGTGCACTGAGATGGCCTCATTTGCCAGCAAGATGACAGCTCCCCTCGATTCCGGGACTTAGAGCCAAGGGTGGATCTGGGACTGAGGCAGCCACACAGGGTGCTGGGATGGCTGTAGGACTATGCTTTGAGAGCCCGCCTCCAGGTTGAGGCTTCATCTCACGCTTCTGCTTCACCACTGAGGCACTCACTCGTCAGTGGTGTTCCTTCTGCTCCTCACAGGGGTTCTGTGAGCCTTCAGCCCAAGGAAGGTGGAGGGAGTGCTTGCGGAATGGGCGAGCCTCAGTTTCTTCGTTGGCTGTCTCCTGGATGATCCTTAAGATCCTTCAGATTGCAAAATAGATGGAGGAGAGAAGTGTGTCATCAAAGGGCTGGATTTTACAATCTCTTCCATGCTCTTGTGTAATCTTCCACTTTTCTTTAAGGCTGTTGCAACCATTGGCTTCGTTGAGCAACCTCCATTCGGAATCCTGCCTTCGGTGTTTGAGCTGGCTCCGGGACAGGCCATTTGTATGGAGGTCAGTAGTTGGACAGCACGTAGAGTTTCTCCTCGTTACGATCGGTCATGGATGTTCCTTCAACTGCTTATGTGATTTCATTCGCCTCTGTTTTCGTGACTTGAATATCCACTCTCATTCCAGGATGGTTTCTGTGTAGGAGGGTGTTATTCTGTGGGGTGATGTCATCTGACCGTCTCATGACCCCTCTTACAGAGCAAGTGCGGACAGCCCTAGCATTCCACCGTGATCCCCCAGTGCTGTTTGTCCGCACTGTTAGCCTGGGAGTCCCTCCCATCTTAGCTGCCTCTGGAATCTTCTTTTGGTTCTTTGGTCTCTCTTGGACACCTCCCCCCAACCCCTACCAGGTCTGGTGCCTGGGGACGATAGTGACTTTGTCCTCTCTTTCCTCTTTCATCCTCAGTTACTTGGCTGGCAAAGTCTTCCTTCCTTCCCCCTTATCCTGGACCTCTGCAGAAGCTCCCAGACTTGGATACGCTGGCTGTGTGGCTTGTCCTTTCCTAACCAGCTTCTTTCAGTGGCCCCTTTGGCCCATCACACCTGCTCACTGATCCCCAGCACTGTCTGTGAGAAACAATGATGTATCCCTGCCCCCTTTTTAAAAAAAGATTTTATTTATTTATTTGAGAGAGAGAGAGAGCAGGAGGGAGAGGGAGAAGCAGACTCCCTGCTGACCATGGAGCATGACGCAGGACTCGATCCCAGGACCCTAGGGTCATGACCTGAGCCAAAGGCAGACGCTCACCGACTGAGCCACCAGGTGCCCCTCTCCCTGCACCTCTTGCTCCACACCTCGCCCTCCCCAACTCCACGGTCCAGGGCTCAGACACTGAGCTGCAAGCTTACATGGCCTTCCTCGCTGGCTTGTCGGAGGGGCACTGACATTCAAGAGTGAAAGCGGTCTAGTTTCTAGGGAAGGGCATTTGGACCGCACCTTGTCATCAGGTAGTGAGAGCCAAGAGCCATAGCGTTTTCATACTACCTATTGCAATCTTCTGAGAACCTTGCAAACTCACTGGTATCTTGGCCCCAGTCCTGAGGTTTTGAGTTAATGGGTCTGGGGTTTGTCTGAGGCACAGTGAAAAGGAAGGCTTCTTTTATAAGCTGCTTTCCAGTATCAAATGTCTGATAGGATCTCATTTGGGAGTCCTGGAGTGATGCCTTCTTGTTCATGCCTGTGCCAGTCTGATCCCTGATAAGGACCTCACTTTTGGGGTTGGGATGAAGCCAATTCAGGGCATTATAGGGCTTTGTCAGACCTCACCTGCTGATGGAGTGTGGCTTGGGTCCTGTTGCCTGGTCCAGGCCTTGTCAGTACCTTGTGGTATGGCTTTAAGGAATTGGGGCTGACCACCCCTGCCCAGGCCAGGACTTCCCCTCATCCCATCCTCCTGTGATCCTCAGGGAAAGGAAGATGGGAGCAGCAGGACTCTGGGGAGTCATGAGGAGTCAAAGGGAGGTATTTTCCCCCTTGGCATTCCTTGTGTATTTTTTTTTTTTTTAGATTTTATTTATTTATTTGCCAAAGAGTGAGAAAGAGAGAGAGCACACATAAGCAGAGGGAGCAGCAGAGAGAGAGAGAGAAGCAGACTCCCTGCTAAGCAGGGAGGCTGATGTAGGACTCCATCCCAGGACCCTGGGATCATGACCTGATCCGAAGGCAGACGTTTAACTGACTGAGCCCCCCAGGCATCCCCCTTGTGTATTTTATTTATCGATTGTTTGGGGTTTGTTTTAAAATGTGTTCATATTTCCAGGCTGCCTGGATGGCTCCGTGGGTTAAGCATCTGCTTTTGGCTCAGGTCATGATCTCAGGGTCCCAGGATCGAGCCCCGCATCAGGCAGCGCCACCAGTCTCTCACCGCCCTGCCAGATAACACCATGCCCAACGAGCAACTGTGTGCGTGCTTTCTTTCCTTTGCTTCTCCCTTTCCTTCCCACAAATCACTGACCACACTCTGTTCTGCCCACTCACTGTTCTGCTCTGTCTTAAAGAGCGTTCTCGTATTTGTCTGAGCTGCATAGTATCCCACTGAACAAATGAACCTTAACCCAGGTCACTTGTCCCCTACTGCTAGCCACGAAGATTCTTTCTGATCTCTGGCCATTTCGGCAACTCCGTACATCACTCTGTCCAACCATGAGTCTCCCAGCAGCTTCCAGTCCTTGAAGGGGCTTTGCCGTCTCCGGGGTCTCTGCTGGTCAGAATTGTGACCGCATTGAATCCCCACCACATGGGTGCGTCAGAGTGTCTGATCCCTCACACCCTTGCCAGTACAGTGTGTTATCAAATGTAAAAGAAAAGCTGTTAAGAAAGAAATCAAGAAAAGCCTGTCATCATGTGTATTTTAAAGCACATGCAAACATGGAGTGGGCTCTTTGGCACCCAGTCAATGTTCCTCAACTCTTGGCCAAGCTCATGGCATCTGCGCCTCTCCGCCTCTTCCAGCCAAACCCCACCCTTCCCCTCTGGATAATTTTGAAGAAAATTCCAGCTATCTTGTCATTGCTTTCCTGATTGCTGGCTTTCTGCTCCTTGCCAATATGAAGGGTGAAAATTTTTTCTGGGTGGTTTCCATTGGCATTTCTTATATCACGAATGAGGTTAAGCCTGTGTTCCCATGATGAAGAGCCGTTTGTATCTCAGTCTCTGTGAATGTCTTCTTCATGCCTTTCAACATGCTTCCTGCAAGTCTGGGCTGGGGCCTTGGCAGAACCCCCTGGCCTTAGGGAGAAGGCTGGGGGTGGGGGGAGAACGGGGGGAGCAGGGTGGGAAGTGAGAAGTGGAACAAGGGGAGGGGGGGTGTGTCTGCAAGGAGGAGGGAGGTCACAGGGCAGCCCTTCTCTTCTCCAGGTCTTATTCCTCCCAACGAACCTAGAAAAGGCAGAGCGGACCTTCATCATTGTGTGTGACAACTGCCAGATAAAGGAGCTGGTGACTGTAGGTAGGCTTATGTGTGCTCCCAGGCCTGGGGCTGGGGTGGACAGGTGCCATGACTCCAGAAACTGCCACATTAGCCTTGGCCGTGGCTCAGCTGTGCCCACCCTATCTCGGGGGGGGGGGGGCGGTGCCCTGAAGGGGTGGTTGCAGCCCCCAGGCTCTGGGGTCTGGTTCTGGTTTAGTCACGCTCTGGGGTTTGCTCTGGTCAGACATTGGAGACCCAAGTCAGTGTGGCCTCTGGGACAACCCCAGGGAACCTTCTGGTGATAGACAGATGGAAACCTGGGTTTTTGAAGTCTTTGATTTCTTCATTTTGAAACTCACCTTGATCTCCTTTGGGGTATTGCCAGAAACTTAAATATAAATGACCGGAGGCACCCCATGTTCTGTGGAGCTAGAAGGGACATTCTGCTGGATTTCCCCCAAGATGTACTCCTTCCTTCCTCCTTCCCTCCCTTCCTTCCTTCTTTCCATCCTTCCGTCCTTCTGTCCTTCCATCCAGTTTCACCCAGCAAACATTAACTGAGTGTCTGTTAGGTGCCAAGTTATCAAAATCACCTCCTTGTAGTCTAGGAAGATATGGGTATGGGATGTGTGTGCTAATGGCCCCCTGTTCCCCTCTTTGCACACTTCTGGGGTTCATGGTCAAGGCCAGCTGCATGTGGATGGTGGCATGGATCCTGGGACAGCCTTTGGCCATAGAGCTCTGATTTCAGCCCTGGTGAAACTTTACCATCTTATGGTGTCAGGAATCGGGCAGCTGGTTGCTTTGGATCTGATCTATATTTCTGGTGAAGAAAGTCACCCGGAGCCTGGAGAGCTCACAGACTTAACAGCCCAGCACTTCATACGCTTTGAGCCTGAGAACCTTCAGTCCACAGCTAAAAAGCAGCTGATTATTAGAAATGCTACGTGAGTGACCCCTGTGCCGGGCCCTCCAACATGCACCCTTCCTCCTTCCGCACCTGGCCCAGAGTTCCATTGAGGCTGGAGCTTCCTTCCAAGGGCCAGGAAGGAATCTGGGCACAGGATGAGAGAACTCAGGTCTACACTGCCCATCACGGTAGCTACATGTGACTATTGCAATTGAAATCAATTAGAAGTAAAGTAAAGCTCACTTTTTTTTTTTTTTAGAAATATGGTGTTTCCATTTTTTTTTAAAGGTTTTATTTATTTATTTGACAGACAGAGATCACAAGTAGGCAGAGAAGCAGGCAGAGAGAGAGGAGGAAGCAGGCTTCCCGCCGAGCAGAGAGCCCGATGTGGGACTCGATCCCAGGACCCTGGGATCATGACCTGAGCCGAAGACAGAGGCTTAACCCACTGAGCCACCCAGGCACCCCTAAAGCTCACTTTTTTGATGGCACCAGTCATGTTTTAAGTACCAGCCACAGATGTAGCTCGTGGCTATCCTATTAGAGTAGATACATAAGACTGCCACTGCTGCAGTCTGTTATATTGGACAGTGTTGTCCTAGATCATTCTGGAGTATCCTTAGCCCAGAGCAGTTTTGCAGAGAGGTCTTTCCCTGCACGTGAAGGGAGGCCAGCCAAATTCCAGGATCAGGCAGATTGTGACCAGTGGGTTCAGTTCCTGACCATTCTGTGAGCACGGCCATTAAGCCAGCACAGACCTTTCCTGCCGACCCCAGGCCTTACAAGGGTCTGTCCCCTGAGGTGATGAGCTATACCCATCGGCGTCCCCCACCCTCCATCAGCAGCACGCCAGAGTCCCACCTCCCCACCGCCAAGGAGTTGTCACTGCTCTGCTGGGAGCCGGTGGGCACACCCCCTTCTGGATAGAGCTGTCTTGGGAGGCCACAGCTGGAGGGGCAGAGGGTGGTAGAGTGGGGACACCAGGCAGCAAACCTTTGGAACTCTTGTGTGGTAGGAGCCATGGCAGAAAAGTCTCCAGATATCTACAGTTAAACAGTTAGAGCCGGGTTCCTTGTGTTTACCATTCTCCCTGTGTCACCGTGGCCACTGCAGTGGACCCCCTGACCCCCGTGCTCCCCCACTTCCTGATCTTGGGTCCTCTCTGCTCACTCCTGGAGCAGGGCCCAGCCAGACAGGGGGTCAGGAGACTGGTCCTGGCAAGATGGGGACGTGGCTCCACTGGCCCCCACAGGCACGTGGAGCTGGCCTTCCACTGGCAGATCATGAAGCCCAACCTGCAGCCCCGGATGCCTGGGGAAAGCTACAGCCTGGAAAGCCTCAAGTACCACCCGGACAGGGAGACGGCCTTCTCTGTCCAGCCCGACAGGGGCCTTCTCGGCCCCCACGCGGACTACGAGTTCATCCTGAGCTTTTCTCCTCATGAGGTAAGAATGATGCCATTCTGGTAGTCACACGTGATGGGGCCATGGTACTTTCCACCCCCCGTCCCCTCCCCCCACCACCATCCTTCTTTAGTGACACTGAAGCCGCCGCTGAGCCTGACGAGATCCTGGCATCCTCCAAGGCCGGGACTTAGCTGAGAGTGGGGCTGGAGGACAAAGCGGCCTATTCTGCCTGGTCCTGATGGTGTGCACACCTCATCCACCTCGGGACCCTGGGCTCGTTTCCTCAGCTCTGGTGTCTTCCGTGTTTCCACTGTGTTGGTGACAGTACCATCTCTGCCCAGCCCCCCGCCTCCCCTGAAGAGTGAGGTGCAGGAGCCAAGGGCTGGGTTCACGTGGTGGGCTCCTGTGCGAGGCCCTGTGTGTAACTCAAGAGGGGAACGAGAGCTGGGTGTGAAGCGGGTGCTCTGGGGCCCCCTAAGAGCTGACTGGCCTGTCCAGCCGGCATCCCGGCCCTATTGTTCTGGGAGGCCCTGGTGCTTCCCACAGTCGAGGGCACTGCCCATGGGCCATGTCAGGGTCTGAAGAGCCTGTCCTTCTTGTCCGCTCTGGCCCAGCTGAGGTAGGAACACCAGTCTCGGGACTGCGGCGGCCCCCACACTTGAGTCCTGCCTCCCATCCTGGCAGGCCACCCCTCTCTTCCTAGGATGGGGGTGTGGCAGAAGGGGAGCACCACTATGTTCTTTGGAAGGCTTCTCTGGCAGCTAGGCCAAGGGGGAGAAGGAATTCCTGCCATGGCTCCCGGCTTCTCTAGGGCAGCCTGATTGGAATGCAGTTTGTTTTCAAGGTGCCGTGTTTGCCTTGCAGCCCAGGGATTTTCACAGTGTGCTCCAGATGGTGCTAGAGGAAGTCCCAGAGCCCATGAAGTGAGTGGGGACAGGGCCCCATATGAGGGGTGGGCCGCAGGGCCTGCCTTCCCCCTTGGGGATACTGGGGAAGGCGACGGCAAGGAGTGAATGAGCCCCCTGACCTCAGCAGGCTTTGACATGGGGGAACACTTCTGCCTTGCCCTGGCACCTAGGCCCAGAGGGGCTCAGCTGCAGGGAATGGCTCACTGGGCTCCACTTAGCCTTAGCCCAGGGCAGCCATACTGCTGGGTCCTGGGTGGTGGCCAATGAGGAGGGGAGGCTCTGCCCCATTGTGGGCATCTCCACCAGCTCTTCCCCAGGCAGACTGTCAGGGTGGGTCTCCAGTCAGCGTCGTGTGGAGACCCCAGGCTGGGCGCCACCACAGCCAAGTCCCAGGAGGCAGCAGGCAAGGCATCCTGTCCCAGGACTGTCACTGGTTGGTTGGCTCATGCCTCTGATTTGAGGGCACTTAGGAGCTACGGGTAAGGGAGTGCTTTCTTTTTACAAGACCACAGATAAGGGACAGAGGGAAGGGCTGTGCTCCTGGGCTGTGTTGGCACTTAGCTTACAGTGGGTTTGTGTTCAGCTTGGATCTGGAAAACCGGAAGGATTCCTCCTGCTCTATGGATGATGTGATTGTCCTGGAAATCGAGGTGAAAGGCTCAGTGGAACCTTTCCAGGTTCTCTTAGAACCATATGCCCTCATCATCCCCGGGGAGAACTACATTGGCATAAATGTGAAGAAGAATTTTAAGGTAGGCTATGGTCTCCCCCCAGCCTAGGCTGGCCGAGAGTGTGCGGAACTTGGCGTGAGTATGGGGAGGACGTGGCTGGAGGAGCGGGTGGCAGCCTCCGCACAGAGGATGAGACTGCCCCCGGGGCTCCTGAACCTGATTTGGTGTGCACAGGTGGTGGGCCGGGCATGTCTGTCATTTTACCAGCTCCCCAGCATCCTCTGAATGATAGGGCTGTGGGGCCATTCCTATGGTCGTGGGTCTTTGATGGGATACGGCGCCCACAAACCCTGCTGTGTGGTGGGGGTGCTGTTGGATGGCCAAGAATTAGCTGGGAGGGTGTAGGGAGGACCCACTGTAGGCCCACAGCCCTGCAGTCCTTCGGTGGGTGCAGATTTGTGCAGGGGCGGTGCCTGTGGAGTCTGGATTGGGGTGTGTCTTGCAGATGTGGAACAACAGCAAGTCCCCCATCAGATACCTGTGGGGAAAGATCAGTGACTGCCACATCATTGAAGTAGAGCCCTGCATGGGGACCATAGGTACTGCAGGGACAGTGGTGGGGGCGGGGTGGGGGTGTAGGTGAGACGTCCTGAGGCCGGCTGTGGGGGAGACCTGAGAGAGGACGGTGGCCTGTGCAGGGGTTCAGGGGGTTCTGGGATCAGCTCCCGCTGCAGCCTGGCACGTGTAGTGGATGAGAAGTCAGCAGAGGCCACACATCTGGGCCCAGCCACAGCGGGGAACTGTCCCCCTCCCTTTCTCCAGCTCACTTCCCCCTCTCTTCCAGAGCCTAGCGAGGTGGAGGATTTTGAATTGAGCTTTACCGGAGGTGTCCCTGGCCCAACAAGCCAGGACCTGCTGTGTGAAATCCAAAACTCACCCTTGCCAGTGGTGTTACACATTGAGGCAGCCTTTAAGGTGGTGCTGTGGGGAGGGGGGGGGTTTGCTGTGCGGTTGGGAGGGCTTGCAGGGTGGCAGGGGTAGGGTGCAGAGTCTGTTCCCAGGGTGGCCTGGTGACAAGCCCCTCTGGGTGTCTCAGGGGCCTGCCCTTGTCATCAGCGTCTCAGCCCTTCAGTTCGGTTTGCTGCGCCTGGGGCAGAAAGCCACGGACTCCATCCAGATCCAGAATGTCAGCCAGCTCCTGGCCACGTGGTGCATGAAGGAGAGCCTGGTCTGCCTCCAAGAGAGGGGCGAAGATGTAAGTCGGGCGCCCACCAGCTCCAGGGCTGCCTCCCCCGCCGCCGCCGCTGGCAGCTGATTCACCTGTCCTGGCACATTCAGAGCATTGAGGCTGGAAAGGAGGAGCCTGCCTGATCACCCCAGCCTGGCAGTGTCACCGGTTCTCCCCATCTCTGACGCAGCTGGGGTACCCTTGACAGCAGAACTTGAGCCTGAACTGGATGTTCCTGTTCCTTTCTCCGCCATCTATCTGATGTGGAAATAAGACATGGGTTTCTCCTTCTGTCAGAGCAGACTGAGTTGGGAGGAAAATGGGCAGCTGAGCTGGGCGGGAAGCTCCCCAGTCTCCAGGGAGGGTCAGGCCCTCAGGGCTCACCCCCAAGTCTCCCAACCTCTCAGGGACAGTACTCGCAGCTCCAGTACCTGCCACCAGGGGGCACTTGCTCCTGGGCTTGTGGCCCCAAACAAGAGAATCCAAGATGTATTTCCACTGAAGTAGCTCTTTCCTTTTAGCTATAAACTTAGAGAATACTAAAAGTGATTAAATATAATCATCATTATCATCACTAAATACGATGTAACAAAACCAGAACAAAACCAGAGCAAATGGCACAAAATATCAGTTACTCCCTACCTGCCTGTGGCTAGCTGTGTGTCACCACTGGTCACCCCCACTCTTCATACACGGGGCAGCTGTGGCTTCTTGGAAGCTGCCTTAGATCATTGTTGCCCATGTGAGGCTCTGATCAGGTCTGTGTGATGAAAGCACCCTCCCTCCGACTCCCTGCCAAGGTCCCCCTCTTGCTTGCCCACATACCGTCTAGGGACAGAACATTGCCCTTCCCTCCTTTCGCATTCAGAAGCTGAGGAAAGACAGGTGTAGCCGCAGATCTGCTCGTGGGCGTTCCCTTTCTCTCAGACTTTTCCTTTATACTTGACCAGCCTTGTTCCTTAGGCAACGGCTTCATTTCTCCCTCTGGGCACTCTGAAACTTAGCAGTTGGGACCATTTGTCTCAAATTACCAACACCATTGCCAAGAACCGCTGGCAAGTGCCCTGTTACACAGGGTTGGAGTTTTGCACTTTCCATCCAGGCTCATTGGTCTCCCTGCTTGGATTCGGGAAGCATGGAAGATGGGGACAGGGACAGGGTGGTATCAATATCTTTAGGCAGGAAGCTCTTCTTCAAATGAAACCTTAGGCAGAAGCTCAAGATGGAGAATAAAGTGCGACTGCTCTGGCCACCCAGAGATGCCCTTGTTAGGTGCCTGCTGCCCCAGCCTGCCTTTTCCCCCAACCCTAGTCCCCTTCCTTAAGTACTCTGGGACTTCCCAGAGCACAGAGCACAGCCGTGATCCTTACTAGATAGAGACAGAGAGGGATAGTGACTTCCCTAGGGTCACACAGCTAGTGGGTGGTGGAATCATCAGGTCCTCTGCGTTTTTTTTCCCACTGTGAAGAATGACAATTTTTTTATAATTGAAGTAACCGTCAATTTCATAATAGGTTAAGATTTATGTCTTAATCGAGGCTGGTACGAATCCTGTCTCTACAGTTCTCTGTACTCTGTTCTTCTGAGCTCTCAAAAATAATGTTGGGATTTGGGGTCTGTTAGATGTGCTCAGGTCAGGGGCACAGAGATGTAGTCCTGGCCTACAGGATCCCCCCCCAGGACTCCCGGGGAGATTCATGTGAGGAACAAAGACCAAGAAAAGCAAAGGGGCTCTTCTTTACTGCTAGAGCTTGGGGCCCAGACTTGAGCACATGAGCTGCTTTTACTGAATTAGGCCAGCTCCTCCCTCCCACCAGTGCCAGGGAGGAAACAAGAGAGCACAGAGCCCAAGACAGGCAGCCTGCACCTGACCTTGGCTAGCGTGGCAGACTGGGTGGGAGGAAGGGGGTGGAAGATGGCAGGCCTCTGCAATGTGGGCAGGCTGCCCTCCAGGCAGGGCCTGGCACTCACTGCCTCAGTTTCCTGGAACGAAGAGACCACAGAGGAGAGAGCATCCCTCCTCAGTGTGACCTTTCAATGTTCAGTGACACCCTCACTAGGCAAGTGTGACCACGGGGCCCTTCAGTCAGACCAGTTGCAGGTCTGGGACCAGAAGAGGGAGGTAGAGAGCCCCCCTCCCAGGTGCATTCTTCTTCCTAAGCTTTTGCCCTTCTCTTCTCCTTTCCTATGGCTGGTATGGAGGCTAAGGGGTTCAAGCCTGCAGTGGGCAACTGTGGGTGGGGGGTAGTCATGGAAGCATTGCCCTACTCCCAATCTGGTGACTTGGTGGTTTGCCTTCCTTAGAGCCTTCAGGGTCCTGACCCATGTGTGCTCACTGGGGCTGGGCAGAACCTCACAGAGCCACTGAGCCTGCCCTAGTGTGTCTCCCCTTTCCCCTTGGGGCACATCCTCTGTCCTCTACCTCTCAGATCTGGGCCAGGACATGGGGACCGTCTCCTTTACTTAGAGACTTGGTCTTTATTCTCTTCATCCCGAGGGCCCTGCTCTGCCTGTTTGCTTTGTCCTGCCTCCTAGCACCTCTTTGAAGAGCCAGGGTGGCTTGGGGGCGACTCTGGTTGGGGGTGACCCAGCTGCCAGTTCTGCAATTCCAAGTGTCCTCTCTCCTCATTCTTCCGGATTGACCTCCACATCAGGTGTCTCCCTTCGACATTGAGCCCTCAAGTGGCCAGATTCACCCTCTGGGGGAGTGCAGAGTGACCATCACCTTGGAGGCCAAGCAGTGTCAGCGGCTGCAGACCGTCCTGGAGCTGGAGGTGGTGAACGGGGCCTGGAGGTAAGGGGGCGGGGGGGGGGGGGGGAGGGTACAGCCAGGACAGCCCACTCCAGGCCTCTTCACAATGTATGGATATTGTATGCCATGAAGGATTTGGAGTGATTAAAGAATTTAAAGGTGGTGAAACCTGTTTATTCTATCAGATTTGGAAATTACAGAAAAGGAATTCCATGACCCAGAGAAAACCCACTGGTCATATTATAGGGTGTATCCTTCCAGTTTGTGTGATGAAAGATTAGAAATAAGCATAATCACAGCAGCACTTTGTGTCACCCAGTAAAGTGAAGACTGTGCTTTCCCTGTGACCCAGCATGAGCCCTTGGAGAGGTGCTCCCTGAGAAACACACACGTGTGCCCTGGGAGCCGAGCACTCACAGCGGATGCTCGTTGCCATTGTTCATAGTCGTGAAAAACTGGAAACGACCAGGGTTCGCCAGCAGGAGAATGGACACCAAAAATTGTGATGTGTCTAAATGAGCAAATACCACTGTCTTCTGGGAGGCCCACACTGGAAACCTCCAAGGTTTTTGGTGCTGTTCCCTTTTTTTCTTCCTCCCTCCCTCCCTTCCTGCCTCCCTTTTTTTCTTTCTTGTGGACAATTTCTTACATACATAAAAGCAGAGCAGTATAATGAGCCCCCACGTACCCATCACCTACCTTCAGTAATTATCGTATCACTACAAATATTGTTTCATTCCTATCCTTCTTCCCTTCCTAAATTATTCTGAAGCATCATATTCATTCTTCAGCTGGGCGAGGGTGGTACACAGGTGCTCTTTTTATAATTCTTTAAACTGTATATATATTTACGCTGTTAATAATAGTCATTTCTGCATATATTTGGTATTTCACTAGAAAAACACTGAAGTGCTTATTTTAAATCTTCATGGATCCTCTTGAATTACCTCCCAAAAGACTGTCATTTTATATTTCCACCTCCAGTGCAGGAGACTGCCCATTACCCTACACACTCTCACAGCCACAGATAGAATCTGACTTTTAAATGTGACCACCTGATGGCTGGGGGTGGGGTAGTACCACCTGTGTCCCTTCGGTTTGAATGTATTTCTACCCAGCATGGGTTTCAGTGTGACTCTGTCTCATTGGTCCCACGTGGCATCTTGTGGGCCTTAAATACCAAGGTTAAGTCGTTCTCCTCTGGGAGAATGCCTTTTATTAAGTCTGCCTATTTCCTTTCCCATCTCTCTTGTTCTTCAAGGACTCCGCCTGAATCAGAATGTTTCCAGGTGTAAGTAATGGAAACACAGATGTAACCAACTTGAGCAAAACTGGGAAGCTGTTGGCTCCTGTAACTGGGCGTTCCTGCCCTGCTGAATCCATGGGCTCCAGTCTTTTCCTGGGTCCGTTCTTCTGCTTCTCTCTCTGTCTCTACCCACTTCCCTCACCCCTGCCCCCGCCTCTAATTCTGCTTCTCTGTTTGCATTTCTCTCCCCTGAGGGCTAGGGCCCTTGGCCACTATCCTGGGGGCGGGGGCCACTTAGGGCTCAGGCTCACACACTTCCTTCCAGCTTAACAACCTTTGAGAAAAATAAAACCAGCTTTCTCCGGCTCTGACTGGGCCTCTTTGGGTCACGTGCCTCCCCTCCCCCCATGCCTGTGCCAGAGTGGGAGGGTCGGCCTGGTGGGAAAGTTCGCCAGACAATAAAGGCTATAGCCCACCACAGGCCTGCTGGATCTGTACATCAGGAACTGAACCATTTTCCTCGTATCTCTCAGGGTTTGTGCTCCTTGTTCAGGGAGATGTCCTTGGCCTTGCCGGGTGCTCATTCAGTGTTGGGTAGATGCCCTCCTTGTGGCAGTCACATTTTTAAATTTCCAAGCTTTTTTGTTCTCAGATTGTTCCTTTTTTAGAGCTGTATGTCATTGTCTTATGGATGCAACAGCATCTCAGATCCCCCACCAAGGAAACTCATCTTTGTTTCCTCATGTTGCTGTTGAGATCCTTCACCTTTACTTGGTGGGTTTTCTTGTACAGTAAGTAATCCTCGGCTGCCCACTCGGGGTCTGGAGTGTGAGAGGAAGGAGACTTACACGAGCAGCTGGTGGTCTCATTTCTGAGGAAGTGGGTGTAGGTGTGGAAAGCACTCCTCTTCTAGGGAGCCGAGTGTGCGTGAGCGCCGTCAGTACCCAGCAACCTGAACCCGGGAGGAGGATGGACCACTGTTGGGGAAGGCAGCCAAGACAAGCAGTAGAGGCAACCCACGCTGGCCAGCGACCCGAATCTTTGCATTCCTTTATCCGTAAATAGGAATGAAGTGGAGCTCTGTGGCTCTTTTCCCTGGTGATAGCTGAGAGGCCCAGGGTTCCTGCAGGATGGGCCCTGAACTGGCCATGCTCACCTCCGGGCAGCCTTGAGTTAAGTCCTTGGCCCTTTCCCCACGGACCCCTCCTGCCCGGGAGGCGCCCTGTTCTGCTGTTAGGGGAGCTCTCCAGGGAGTTTAAATAGTCTGTTCTCTGTGTCATTAGCTAATCTGATCACAGCCGCCCTTCTTTTTCTTTCTCATTAGAACAGCACCGTATGACTTCTTTATTCTTTATTTACAGTTTTCCACAAATGGCACAGGGTATTATATAATGGTGCAGGGGTAACGGTGGCCAATCCTGACCCAGCCTCCCGCCTTCTCCACCCTGTTGGCCTGTCTATCCACATCCTCATGATCTGTTCATGGTAGCTGTCCCAGTGTGTGAAGTGACATTTCATTGAGGATTTGGTTGATTTTTTTTTTCCTGATGCACCTTTCATGTGCTTATTGGCCCTTTGTATGTCTTTTTTGGAGAACTGTCTCTGGGGATTTTTGCCCACTTTTAAAAAATAGGGTTGTCTTTTTTTATTACGGAGTTGTAAGTGTTCTTCATATATTCTAGATATGAACCTCTTACTAGGTATATGATTTTCAAATATTTTCTCCCATTCTGAGGAATATCCTTTCACTTTCTTGACGATATACTGCAAAGCCTAAAAATTCTTAATTTCCATGAAGTCCACTTCATTTTTCTCTTGTAGCTTGTGCTTTTGAGGTCATATCTAAAAGACCATTGCCTTGGGGCACCTGGGTGGCTCAGTCTGTTAAGCGTCTGCCTTCAGCTCAGGTCATGAACCAGGGATTCCTAGGATTGAGCCCCGCATAGGGCTTCCTGCTCACTGGGGAGTCTGCTTCTCCCTCTCCTACTGCCTGCTGCTTCCCCTGCTTGTGCTCTTTCTGTTTGTCAAATAAAGAAATAAAATCTTTAAAAATAAAAATTTTAAAATCTTCAAAAAAAAAATATAAATCATTGCCTGATCTCATGTCACAGAGATTTTCTTCTAGGAGTTTTGTAGTTTGGGCTCATGCATTTAGGTCTCTGATCTGTTTTGAGTTAATTTTTGTGTATGGTATGAGGAAGGGATCCAGCTTCATTCTTTTCTATGCAGATAACTGCTTGTGCCAGCACCATTTTAAAAAAAAGAAAAAAGGATTTATGTATTTGGGAGAGAGTGAGTGTGAGAGCAGGGGGAGGGGTAGCAGGCAGAGGGAGAAGCAGACTCCCAACTGAGCAAGAGCCCAGCTATTGGGCTTGATCCCAGGACCCTGACATCATGATCTGAGCCTAAATCAGGAGTCAGACGCTCAACTGACTGAGCCACCCAGGCGCCCCTTAGCACCATTTTTTAAGAACACTATTCTTTACCCACTGACTTGTCTTGGCATCCTTGTCAAAATCAGTCAGGGGCCCCTGGCTGGCTCATTCAGTGGATCACGTGACTCTTGATCTCAGGGTTGTAAATTTGAGCCCCACACTGGGTGTAGAGATTGCTTAAAAAAAATAAAATCTTTAAAAAAATCAATTGACTATACACGTGAAGATTTATTTATGGCTTGTCAATTCTGTTCCATTGATCTATATAATTATTCTTATGGTAGTACCACATTTTCTTGATTATTGTGGCTTTGTAGTAAGTTTTGGAATCAGGAAATATGAATTCTTCAACTTTTTCTTTTTCAAGATTGTTTTGGCTATTTTGGGTCCTCAGAATTTTCATAGGAGTTCTAGGATCAGCTTATCACTGATGGCAAATAGCCAGCCGGAATTTTAATAGGGAGTGTACTGGATCTGTTGGTCAGTTTGGGGAGTGTGTTCACCTTAACCGTATTAAAAGTCTTCTTATCTGTGAACATGAAATGTCTTTCCATTTATTTAGGTCTTTTTTCTTTTGATGATGTTTTGGCATTTTCAGTGTATAAATCTTCTACTTCTTTTGTTAAGGTTATTCTTACGTATCGTTTTTGGTGCTTTTGGAAATAGACTGGTTTTCTTAATTTCATTTTATGGAATATTCATTGCTACTTTATAGAAATAAAAATATTTTTGTTCATTGATCTTGTATCATGCAACCTTGCTGAATTCATTATTATTTTAGTTAGTTCTCTAAATAGAAGATTGTGTCATCCATATATAGAGATAATTTTACTTCTTCTTGTCCAATCTGGATGTTTTTTATTTCTTTTTCCTGCTTAATGGACCTAATACTCCAGTACAGTGTTGAATAAAAGAGGCAGAAGTAGACATTCTTGTCTTGTTCCCCATCTTAAAAAGAAAGCACTCAATCTTTCACTGTTATGTATGATGTTAGCTCTTGGCTTTTTGTAGATGTCCTTTATCAGGTTGAGGAAGTTCCCTCCTATGCCTAGTTTGCTGATTGTTTTTCTATTGAAAGAACGTTAGACTTCCTTGAAGGTTTTTTTCAGCATCTATTGAAATGTCCTTTTTGTCCTTTGTGTGCCTCGGCATGGTGTTTTACATTGACTTTTGGATGTTAAAACCAACCTTGCATTCTTTTAAAAAATCCCGTTTGGTCAGTGTATGATCCTTTTTATATGTTGCTGGATTGGGGTTCCTGGTATTTTGTTGAGGATTTTTGTATCTGTAGCCATAAGAGATATTGGTCGGTGGTATTTTGTGATGTCTTTGTCTGGTTTTGTTACAAGAGTAATACATTTTGGAATGAGTCTGGAAGTATTCACTCCCCTTCTCTGTCATTTAATAGTTTGTGAAGGATTGGAGTGGATGTATATCTAGATTTTCTATATTGTTCCATTGGTCTGTGTGTGTATCTCACCACCAATGGTTCACTAACTTGATTACTGTAGCCATAAAGTCTTAACACCTAATACAGCAATTTCTTATTTTATTCTTCTTTTTAAAAATTGCTTTAGTTATTCTATGTCCTTTGTCTTTCCATATAAATTTTATAATGAGCTTGTCTATATTTACAAAAATCCTTTCTGGGATTTTTCCTAAAATTATGTTAAACCTATAAATTAATTTGTGGAGAATTGACATCCCTACTATGTTGAGTCTTCTAATCCATGAATATAGTTCGTCTCTCCTTTTATTAAATCTTTGATTAATTTCATCTGCATTTTGTAGTTGTCAGCATATAAATCTTGTATAGGTTTTATTAGATTTACATCTAAGTATTTCAGTTTTTCTGAGCAATCATAAATAACATTGTATTTTTAATTCCTATGTCCACATGTTCATGGTTAGCATATAAAAAAATGTGAATTTTAACCTCATAACTTTCCTGTGTAAGGACCTATTTCACTGTTCCTGCTCCCCTTCCCCCAGGGGATTTAAAAACAAGTCCCCGAAATCAGCTCCAGGTGTGGAGGCCAAGAAAAACAAGGCTGTACCCACCTCGAGTCTAGCCCTGACATAAGTACAGCCATCTTGGCAAAGCAAAAGCTGGCACCTTGCACTGTAAGACTGGGTTAGCATAAGAAGGGCCATCCTGAAGGCCGGGAAGCCATTTTACTGAGTGTCCCTAACCAGCCCACAGGGCGCACGTGACTTGAGACAAGAGAAAGTAGCTAAAACCTGAAAAAATAACTTAATCCTATACCACCAGGTTGGTTAGGCGATGGTGCCACAGGGACCAAATGTTAAAGAAAAACAAATAGTTAACTTGCTGAGATCACAATCCTGCAAGACTGGAGTCTCCCTTGGTTTGCAAATGTCCTGGTGATTTACAACAAAAAGGTCATCTCTTCAATGGCCCAATTTCCAGAGACAAATGGCTCAGTTCCTGGAGGCCTAAGGTCGCCCTCCCCACCACAAAACTGAGGGAGGCTGAGGCAGAAGAAAATGTAAATAAAGTTAAATTTCTTCTAAACCTAAATCTCACTTACCCGCCAGGATGGCGCCAGGGTGACACTGGGGTGGCAAAAGGTTAAACAAAGTTAAACTGTCAAAGTGGGACGCAAGATATGTATGTAGCCATGAAAAAATGCCTTGAAAATGCTATATAAACCCTTGGCTTTGAGTGCTCGGGGTACCCGCTGCGCCGGGCGGATACTTGGACCCCAGCTAGCTGGAAATAAACCTCGCTGTGTGACTTGCATTATCGAGAGTGTTCTCTGTCTGATTGGGGGGTGGTCAGCTCCCTACCCTAACACCTGACTCATTAATTGTGGGAGGTTGTTATAGTTGTCGTTGTTTTTGTTTTTTAAGAAGTTTTTAAAATACAATCTTCTTGGGATTTTTCACATAGACCATCATGTCATCTGCCAATAGGGATGGTTTTGTTTCTTCTTCTCTAACTAGTATACTTGTTACTTCCTTGTGTTCCAGTTATCTTCCTGTGTATGCCGAAGTACAGGAGCCCCACGTGTACCTGCAAAGCAGCCACATGGAAGTCACGAACCTCTACCTGGGCGTGCCTACCAAGACAACCATCACACTCATCAATGGCACACTCCTGCCTACCTGGTTCCACTGGGGCAAGGTGAGTGAACTTGCACTGTTGAGCACCGGGTCTGCAGTCCTCAGCGCTAGAGGCCTGTGTGGAGCGGGCCTTGCCTGCAGTTGCCCCCTAGGTGCTCCCCAGACCAGAGTCTCACTTCTCTCCCGCAGCCTGCCCCTTGCCCCATGGTGATCCGACATGCTGGGTTCCTTGAAGGAGCAGCACATCTGGTCTGGTTTTTCCTTGCCCTGCCTCCAGGGAATTCCAGTTCCCTCCCTGAGAAGGAGTCTCTGGAGCACACAGCCAGGGCTCCCAGCCAGCATAGCCCATGACTGGTCCCCACACTGTTGTGAGCCCCGCTAGGCACCACACGTGGGGCTCACTGTGGAGCTTCCTTTGCATGCTGTGGGAGGTGGGGCCGTGTCCTGTGCCTCCAAGGCAGCTGCCTTCTGCTCACCATCACTCTAGGCCTCCCAGGGCAGCTAGCTTAGTCCAGGCAACTCCTGACAGGTGGGAAGTCTGCCCAGGGTTGGGGAAGGGAGGCGAAGGGAACAGTGAGCAAACAGCCCTTTCTGGCCCTGCCGTGGGCCCCCAGACTGCCAGCCTCCACCAGAATGTGCCCCAGGACTAAGCACTGTCTGGACCCCAGGTCCATGCTGGGAATCTAGTATGTGACAAGAGGCCCTATGTCTGCCAGCTGCTAGGGCGCCAAGCAAGTGTCTGCACGGCAAAGATCTCCCCTAGACGGGGCACGCTGGGTCCCAGTGAGGAGCGCCAGCTCAACCTGGAGTTGACTGCGCATACCCAGGTGAGTAAGGTGGGGAGAAGGCCTGAGGGACTACGAAGGTTCCCCGGAACTATGTGCCGGCAGGGAGGTCCGCCTCAAACCCCACTCCTGTAAGAGGGCAAGAGATTTCTTGCCTTTGTGCCTGGGTTCCCCATTCCTGTTAGGCCTGCTCTCTAGGGATACAAAGTCCAAAAGCCTGGAGCAGGCCTGAACGTGCTCTCAAACCCACTGGCCACGTCCAGCCTTTGGCACCAGCTTTACCCTTTCCCTCTTCTGCAGCTGTAGGTGGGCCCGCCTTTCCAATTTGCCCAGAGATGCAGAGCAGAGCTGCTGCTCACAGCAGGCCCTGTGCTGGGTGCTACTGGGAGAGGTTAGCCGGTGGCCACCTTCCCGGAAGAAGGGCACAGCTGCTCCCTGGCATGGCCCACAGGAAGGCCCTCGGGGCAGAATGTGCTCAGGACTTGGTTGGTGGTTGCTGGCTGTTTGTGGTTCTGGTGAGAAGAGAGACTTCTTCCTTGCGGAGGCTTGCAGACCCAGTCCCATTTCTCCCTGGCAAACCCAGAGATGGTGGACTTTCTTTCTCAGCTGAATCTGAGCACTAGGATGATAGGCAGATGGACGCAGACATGGAACAGACCTCACTTGGGATGGGCTTGATTTCTGTGGGAACAGCTTCATCAGAATAAGTGTGTGGCTTCTCCAGAGGCCCGCCTGGAGGGTCTCCCTTCATGAGGCTATGCACAGATATTTGGAGCAGACTCAGCCAGGAGCCCTGAGGAAGGTGTGGAATGTCAGGCTGGACCTGTGAATGGTGGCTCACTGGAGGGACTGGGGAGACCTTTCACAGAATGGAGACTAGACAGAGGTCAAGGCCTTTGTGCTGAGGGCCCCACAGCAACCACCTCTTCTAGGCAGGACCATCTGGGGCCCAGTCCCGGCACTTACAGGTAGTGATGTGCCCTTGGTGCGCTTTCTTATAGGAAGAGCTGACTGATCTGGCCTTCCCTTGTACCGTGTCAGGCATGAAGGATCCACTGGTTCTGGGCATTTCTGGGAAGCCCCAGGGACTGCAAGTGGCTATTGCCATCTCTATGGAGGACTCTGACAGCAGGTGAACCCAGGGCTGGGGCCAGGGCCTGAGGGTTGAAGCACCACACAGAGGACCAGCACCTACTCCCAGCTGACTCCTGTGGCCAGGAAAGGGCCACAGTATTATTGTGCCACCCCCCGCCCCCCGACCTCTCTGGAGCAGGTCTCTACCCAAACCCTGCCCTCTGTGTGGTCTTTCCCCACACACCTGGAGACATGGCGTCCAGGCTGGTGGGAGATGCAGGGGACAGGGCTGTAGGTAGCTTGGGCTCTCCCACACAAGGCCAGTCACCCCTGGTCAGAGAGGGTTTGTGGTTGAGGCCCCTCCTGGTGTCACGAGCTGACAAGAAGGATGTGTCTGTGGGCCAGCAGCTTCACAGGAGGCAGTCCAAGGGCGAAGCCTAGTGTGTAGGCGGCTCTCACACTCCCATCCCAGTGGGCTCTCTGGGCAGGCCTGAGGGTGGCATGTAACTAGTGCCCTGGGCCTGGGGCAGTGTGCCCAGCACGGAGCTGTGTCCAGACCGCCTGGAGGAGCTCCACCTTGACTTCGGCTCGACGGTGCCTCTGAGGACCCGCGTGAGCTGCCAGCTCATCCTGACCAACCACTCCCCGATCCAGACACCTTTCACTCTCCAGTTTGAGTACTTCGGGAGTCCCCAGAACAGCCTGACCCAGAAGGCCAGCCTGTAAGTCTGGTTTCTCTCAGGGGCAGTCCCCAGGGAGCATGGGGCCTGGCAGGGTTGCCGTTAAGCATCTGTGTAGCTCAGGCGGCCCGAGGCTGTTTGGTGTGAGGAGTGAGAAAGGTGTGTTTTCACAAGGATACGTGGAGAAATGTAGAGAAACAGCTCCCAGCACCCATCTCCCAGACTCTGCGGGGAACTTCGGGAGATGCTGGGGTTGTGGTGGGGGACTGGAGGGGGCTCCTGGTAGATGAGGCAGTTCAGGCCAGTAGGTGAGGGAGAAGTTCCTGGCAGCCGACGGAACCATGAAGTCAGAGATGTCACAGTGAGGCATTCTGCAAATCTGTAGCTGGACGTCAGCCTGGGGGAGGTTTTACGCCACAGAAATTGGCAGTTTACCAGCATACCAGAGCAAACCCCTCACCGCTCCGTCCCCTAAGGCAGGAGAGCCCAACTTCAAAACCACTGCCATGGACGGTGGGGAGCCACTCGAGGTTTGTAAGCCATTAACTTTCCCAGTCCAGTAAAGTTAGTGGATACTCGATGCTGGACAGATGTCAGCAGGAAAGACCAGAAACAGGGCCTTTTGCAGAAGGCTGGGCAAGAGATGAGTCTGGGCTTGGTTGGTATCCAGGGTCAGCAGGACAGAGCCTGGGGGTAAGAGGTCTCTACCACAGCGCCCTTCTGTGTTTCTTGGAAGGCAGTCCCTGGGCTGGCAGGTGGCCTCTAGCCACAGGGCTTTGGGTGGCGGGGGTGTAGCAGATGCCAAGACCAGAGAGGGAGGTGAGCAGACCTGACCTCTTCCCTGGGAGGAGCAGGCCAAGCCGCTTTCCTCCACTGGGCGCCTGGTAGGATGCTAGTTGCTGGGAGGCATGGCTCAGCTCTGGGGAACAGCCCTGATGGCTTGCTGCTCTTTCTGTGCCCTGTCTGGTGAAGTCCTGACATGCCCCCTGCCCTGCTGAAGACGTCTCGGATTCGAGAACACTTGGCCAAGCGAGAGCAGCTGAGTAAGAGCCCCATGGTGGGCCAGAGCAGGGTTTCCTGGGGCCTTTTCAGGGGCTGGGCCACCTGCTGCAGGGAGGGGATCCTGGTCACAGACCCCATGTCAGTGTCTTTTCTAGCAAGATCTCTGAGATGGCCATGGCCCCCTGCCTGATGGTACACCCTTTTTTGAATGGGGCCATCTCCTGGCTAGGACATACAGCCCATGGACAGGGTCTGGTTTGGATTTGGAATGGGTGTTGACTCAGAAGGGTGGGCTCCCATGGGGTCCTGGCCCCTGAGAGGTGAGGGAGGCTGCCTGCTGGATACTGGCCTCCCAGGAGGAGGGTCTGGGCTATGGACTGGCTTGTCTGGTATAGTGCTTTGCTAACTCCTGAGGTTTTGGACCTCCTTCTTGCCCTGGAGTCCTGAATCCCATTCCTGGTTATCACCCAGATTTTATGGAAAGCATGTTGTCTCATGGGAAAGGAGCTGCCTTCTTTCCCCACATTTCTCAGGGCATGCTGGGGGCACACCAGCAGCTAAGCATCGACATCACAGGCTATGCGAACATGTGGGGCGAGTACTGGGACAACCTCATCTGCACGGTAAGCCTGAGCCCGGCCTCACCTTCAGCCTCTCCCTCCCCCAGCTCCAGGCCCTCAGCCTCTTGGATCTGTCCTGGTTGGAGGACAATGCCCCTGAGCTTGGGATGGGCATTCGCATCCATAGCAACCACAGGGATTCAGGAGGGAGGGGTTCTGGGGAGCAGAACATTTTATAACTTTTCCCATGGGGTCCCCTGAGGCTGGGCACACTGAAGAGGGCAGACGAATCTGATAGGCTGCCTACTTGGGCCAGGACTCGAGACCTGAAGGAGCGTGAGTGTGGCAAAGCAGTAACAGCCTCCCAGAGCCACATGTCACCTAGCCCTTGGTGCAGTCACTCATTCTCCCATTGGCCCTTCACTCACTCATTCAGCCTGAAGGGGGCACCTGCTGTGCATGGGTTCCTGTGGGGTCCCTCTGGATGGGGACAAATAAGAACGGATGATCCAACAAGGAGTTCCTAGTTCAGTGCAGAGGGGTGAACTCTGTCTGTTGTTCAGTTGGAGGGATGGCCTTGAACGGGAGGGGAATGGGGAGCCAGGGCAGGGGACAAGAGGGATCCAGGATTGGTGTGCGTTTTCAGGTGGGGGACTTGCCACCAGCAGTCATCCCAGTGCACATGGCAGTGGTGGGCTGCCCCATCAACTCCCAGAGGACCACCTACTATACCACTGACCAGCTACAGAAGGAACCAGTCATCAGGTGACCGCACTGGCCTCATCACCCAACCCTTGAGACCCTCTGGCCATCACCCTGGCTGCACATGCTGACCTTGTTGCTCTCCAAGAGGCCCAAGGCTTCATGGCACCACCCAGCAAGAAAGCCCCAGGACAGGGCTGCCCAGGAAGGGAGAGGCCTCTGAGGCCATGGCTTCTGTCTGCACAGGGCTTGGGGGAGTTGGGGAGAGAAGTAGCCAGTGGTCAGGGTGGCCTGAGGGCCATGCCAGACCCTGGGCCCCACATACCACGAGTGGGGATCTGTCGGGAGGTGCGGGGCAGGGAGCAGGTGCTACCAAGGCACTGAGCAGTCCTGGGTCACACTCGCTGGGTGCTGCACGGGAAGGCCTCCAGCCCTAGGTCTCCGTGACTTCAGGATCCACCACCGCTGCGGGCCTCCTCCGTGCTAGGCCCCAGTTCCAGTCCTGCTTACGCTGTGTGTGCCTGCTGTGGTGGCGCTGAGCCTGGTCTCTTGCCTCCAGGTTCGGCACCCGGGTCTCTGGAGGGGACACAGTCACCCGGATCCTTCGCTTGAATAACTCCAGCCCCTGTGGTGAGAGGCTTTTGAGAGAAACTGGGGCTCTCATGACATGTCGTGCCATGTGGTGGGCCAGGCTGGAGGACGATGGCACTGGGGGGAGGCTGATGACCCTCTAACCCAGGAGTCCAGGTGGCCTGTGGTTACTGAGGGAGACCCCTGAGGGCCAAGGTGGGGAGTGACCTGCTAGTTGGGGGTTGTCAGAGATAGCCGCTTCCATGCCCTAGGACAGGATGCGCCTTTGCTCACCCCTGGGATCCCCCAGTGTCTGTGCGGCACAGGTGCCCTGCTCTCATCAGGTTCACTTTGCACAAGGACAGATACTGGTGGGCGACACCTTTCTGGTCCCTTCAGCCCGCACTACCTGAGCCATAGCTAGGTGCTGTACAAGTTGCTGGGGACCCAGAGGGAACAGGACAGCTCACTACTGTGCTGGTGGGGGTGCCGTGGTCAGGTTGAGTGCATTGAGGGGGACTGCTGGAGGACCGCACAGGGGGCGTCCAGGCTGCGTCCAGGAGGCAGGATGAACCAGCTGGGCCTGGGGAAGTGTATGGGAATGGAGGGTATCCGGGCCGTAGGAAAGGCTTTGGTGGTCTGGAGGTGGACCAGGGTTCCAGGCATCCCGAGGCTGGGCCATGAGGGGCTGATCCAGTCTTCAGGGGCAGGGCCTGAGCAGCTCTGACTTTAAGCTCCTTGGTGCCTGTAAAGAATATGCAGCAGGGGAATGCCAGCCCTCCTGCTCCGTCTGTCCATGGAGTCCCTGCTTTGTCTATCTATGGAGTCTGGCCAGTTAGGAAAGGGGCACTGAATTCACTGCTCGAATTGGCTTTTTCAAGATCCCCTGGCATTTCCAGGGGTACCTGGTTAGCTCAGGCGGTAGAGCCTGTGCCTCTTGATCTCGGGGTTGTAAGTTCGAGGCCTGTACTGGGTGTAGAAGTTACTTAAAAATACAGGCTTAAAAAGAAAGATCTGGTGATTCCAGCAGTTTTACTTCTTAGCTGTTAGATACATTTGAGAACTGAATCATATCTTTGCCTTTGCCGTTTTTACCCTTTATCATTTTGATATGTTTCTTTGTAAACAATGGAGAACTGAGCTTTTAAAAAGCCCAACCTGACATTAGCTTGGAATAGGAATAGGAATAGTCTACATACTTATTTCATGATTTTACATTTTCTACTTTCTTTTGTTTGTTGTGACTTAGTGCCATTTTCCTTTTGTTTAATTTGGAATTTCTCTTCTACCTTCTTTTGTTTTGGTGGTTCCCTTCTTGTCCTCGGGACTCATCATCACACTCCATTTCTCTGTCTTTACTGAACTTCGGTGGGAGGGTGGAGGTCACTGGTGGCCTTGGTGAGGGGGATTTGGTGGGTATAAGAGGCAGGTGCCGAGGTCATAACTTGAAGAAATATGAGCTCAGGAGCGTAAGCCTGTTCGCCAGGTCTCCCGCAGGGCTAGCCATGAGTCAGATGTTAGCTGGGGAGTGGCTGAGAGCAGAGTGGGGGAGGCGATGGTGGACAGGGTCCTACAAGTGTGCTGTGGAGGGACAGAGGTTTGGAAAGGTCTTCTGGTGGAGGGAAACTGTTCAAGGTGGGGAGACTGAGCATGCCTGGCCCCTGAGAGGGGGTGGAAGCCGACGGAGGTGGGAGGGAAAGGGGGATAGCTGAGATACCTGCCGAGCAATGGGGGTGTTGCGATGGGACTTCAGGGCCTTCTTGATTTGGGGGCTTTGGGGAGGGGAGCTGCAGGCAGCAGCCCAGTGCCCAGCAGCCCCGTGCCCAGGAGGCAGCTCAGGTGTCAGAGAACAGGGAAGGCATGACAGTGGGGCCAAGGGTCAGTTCAGTTCTCCAGGGTTAGGCTTTGCCAGGTGGGTAGAAGGCTGGGGGTAGGGAGGGATGAGAATCCTGGCAAGATGGCGGTTGACATGGTGGCATCTAGATGAGCCCAGCTGGGGAAGGAAGTGAGTGCAGTGGGAGCTGATGGAGGGAAGGCAGGGAGAGGGGCTGGAGTGCCTGGGGAGGCTGTGGGAGAGCCCCAAGGACCTGGAGCAGCGCATTTGGATGGGAGGGGCTGCTTGCTGCAATCCTTAGGGTAGGGCTGACGGAGCCGGCTGACGCAGCCTGTGGTCTATTCTCAAAACAAGAATTGCCTGAAGTGGCATTAGGGAGAAGGCGAGACCCCTCTCCACCCTACACCAGTAGGGGTAGTGGGGCAGGGGTCCAGGGAAGATTCGCCTGCCCCTTCCTCAGCCCTCCCCCTCCTTCCTGCAGACATCCGCCTAGACTGGGAGACCTACATGCCGGAAGACAGGGAGGACCGGCTGGTGGAGCTGCTGGTGTTTTATGGGCCACCTTTCCCACTGCGGGACCAAGCTGGGAATGACCTCTTGTGCCCAGAGACCCCTGAGAGCAGCAGCCCCTTCTTGTCCCCAAGCCCCTCCAACACTTCAGACTCCAGCCACGAAGCCGCCCAGACTGTGAGCAGGGGTGGAGGGGTGGGATGGGATGGCAGCTGAGCTGGGGCCAGTGAGCCTTGAGCCTGTGTGAGCCCCAACAACTCCCTGATGACAGGCCGAGGACAGCTCCTGTGTCAGCAACAGGGTCTCACAGAAGCTCATCTCAGTTATTCTGCGGGAGCATGATGGGGTGCCCGCTGACCACCTGTACTGCATCAGCCCCAAGCAGGTGGTGAGTCGGGGGGGGGGGGCGGCGGCTGCCGCACAGGGGGGCAGCAGCACCAGCTCCGTGGGCAGGAGGAGCACTGAGGCTACTGTCCGTGTCAGGTGGTCCCTGCAGGGGGCAGCAGCACCATCTCCATCTCCTTCACACCAATGGTCCTGGGCCCTGATGTCCTGCACAAGGTGGAATGTGTTGGCTATGCCCTGGGCTTCATGAGCTTGGACAATGAGGTGAGCCCTCCATGCCCAGGATGGGGCCACGGCCACCCCCTCTTCCAGCTGGCATGCTGCCCCTCAGCTCAGGGACGGCCCATAATCAGGCTTGGGCCCCACAGGTGGAAAGAGAGCTTCCGGGGAGGAGGCGTCGCCTGCAGGACTTTGCAGCAGGACCACTGAGGCTGGACCTGTGTAGCTACGTGAGGCCCGCACAGTGAGTGGCTGGGGCCTCCCGTGATCCCCTTGTGGGGAGCACCTGCACTCTGGGAGCAAGAGGACAGGCATGGGAGGGAGAAGCCAGCAGGAGAGCCCAGGCAAAGGCTGGCCGGGGCCCAGTGAGCACAGTGGGACAGCCAGGAGGCCCCCAGGGCTCAGCCGTGCTCCTTGTTGGCAGGCTAAGCATGGAGCTGGACTATGGGGGCGGTGTGGAGTTCTGGCACCAGGCCAGTGACCTCATCCCGGAGCAGCCCTGTACTGGGGTGAGTGTGCTGTCCTCCCTAGCCCTGCCAGTCCACTTGGGCCTCAGAGGTCCCTGTGAGCCCTCTGACAGTCCGGGTCCTCCTCCCCCGGGGATGCTTCCACCCCAGAGCTGCAGGCTCCTGGAGGGTAGAAGTGCAGCCCGGCCTCCCCACCTCTGTGGCTCCCCAGGTGCTGAGTGAGCTGGTGACCACCCACCATGTGAAGCTGAGTAACACCACTGAAATCCCACAGTACTTCCGGCTCCTGGTCTCCAGGCCCTTCTCTGTTTCTCAGGAAGGGGCCAGCCGCAGCCGCAGCCGCACCCGCAGAGCTCCTGGCTGGGCGAGGGGCTGCGAGGAAGAGCAAGCCGCAGCCAGCAAGCAGCTGGTGCTCTACCCGCGGGAGAACATGCTGGTCAGTGGGGGCTCTGCAGGCCGTCACCCAGGCCGGAGGTCACCTTCCTCGCACACACATGCACATGTGTAGATGGACGTGTGCACACCGCCATCCCGCACTTGTCCATATCAGTGTCCAGACACTGCACGCTCTCATGGCATCCGCCTCCAGAGCTTCCATGAGCGGTCATATCCGCTCTTCCAAACCATGTACTTCCGTGCAGGTGTGCTGAGTGCCTGCCATGTGCTAGGTGCTGTGCTAGGTGACAGACCCCCCAACCCTCCACCCCAGACCTCATCACGGAGGGGACAACTGCTACAGAGGAGAGGAGGAAGGGCACCCTCGGCTCACTTAGCCTTGGCTCCCTTCTTCAAAGGTAAACTGAGGCAGCCCCGAAGCACAGCCAGAGGTCCTGTCCCAACAGGGCACCCATGAAACCACAGGCTGTCACCGAGTAAAGGTCCCTCTAAAATGCCTCTAGGAGCCCCTGGTCTCTCAGAGAGAGGACATTTTGTAACGGTAGGACTTCTCACCCTCCATGTGCTGACCCAGGCATCTGGTCCTGATCAGAGTTCTAGCCCAAATTCATTTTTCCACTGTCCTCCACACCCAGTCCTGCCCATGCCTGAGCCACCACTCTTGGCAGGAGCATCTGATCTCGGCAATACCATTGCGCCCAACCCTGTGCCCAAGCAGAGCCCTGGCATTCTGCTCCACAGCCCCTCCCTGACCAGCCAGCCTCCAACGCCCTGTTGCTGCCCCTCCTCAGTTTCCATGTCTCCCCACTCTTCATCCCACACCCACAGCCCTGGTCATGCCAAGAGGTAAAGGGTAGTTTGCCAAGGGGTAAATGTCCTGCTCCTGAGGGCAGGCAGGGCCCTGTCCCCAGGACTACCGGGTGCTAGGCACAGAGTAGGGCACCATGTCTGTGGACCGAATGCCCCAGACAGCGGCACTGGGCTGCCAGCCGGGCAGGGCTGGCTCAGTCTGGGTCGGCCCTGTGGGCTGGGTGTGGGCAGGTGCCGAACTGGGGCCTTGCTGGGCAGTGGGGGCCATGGAGGGAAGGAGGCCGGAGCTCCCTGGGGAGGGGAAGCGGCCGCCTGCCTCCGGCAGCCTCGGGTGACCGGCTGGCTCACATGGCTCAGGTGAACGTGTCCTTCTCGCTGTCCCTGGAGCTGCTCTCCTATCAGAAGCTGCCGGCTGACCAGATGCTGCCCGGGGTGGACATTCAGCAGCGCGCCAGCGGGGAGAAGGAGATGGTGTTCACTCAGAACCTGCTCCTGGAGCACGCCAACCAGACCACTCAGGTCAGTCCCGGGCGCCCCATGTCCGAGAGGACAGAAATGGACCCGACTCCACTCTCCTGGGTCAGAGGGGGACAGACCCCACCGGGTCTTCAGAAGTGAGGAGCCCCAGCCCTCGCCCCAAGGGCCTGGTCTGCCCTGGAAGAGCCCCGGCCCTCGCCTCGAAGGCCTGGTCTGCCCCGGAAGAGGCCTTTCCCTGGAGAGAGGAGGGTCATCCTTCCTTACCTGTCTCAGCACAGAACCAGGTGAGGTGCTGGAGGGTGGGAAATAGGGAAGGTTTCCTAGAGGAGGTATGCGGCCTATGAAGCCTCCCAGCTGGAAAGTCCAGGCGAGAAACAGAAAGGAATAGCCTAAGGGGTGGATTCTAGGGAGGCCGGAGAAAGAATCCGTTTGTGACCAGGCAGGCCCTCCAGCCTGGTCCTTGGGTGGCTGCTGGGGCTCGGGGGTTGGGGGTGGGGAAGGCTGATGTGATGAGGTGTGTATGGCAGTGCCTGAGGCAGATGTGGGAGGACCCCCGGCAGCTTGGGCAGGTGAGCGCACAGGTGGGGCCCAAGGCCAAGGGAAGAGGTGAGATGGCCCAGAGCTCAGGAGGAGCAGAGGGCTGGGTCTTGGGCCCTCAGGGGATGGGGGCAGAGGGGGAGGGCGGCCTAACCAGGGAGCAGAAACCACAGGGCTTGATCAGGGCAGGGGACATGGGGTGGAGGGACAGCAGATAGTGTCTTCGGGACCCCTTATCGGCGCAGACCCCCACCAGCCCTGGTTTTAGATGCCGGTGCCAGCCCCCTTCCACTTGCTGTGGCGCTGCCCGTGTGCTCCTCCGAAGCTTCAAGACTTGGGGTCAGCAGGGCCCGGCATCCCTGAGACCCTGGCCTGGAGCCCGGACGGAGGGGACGAGGGCCCTACATTCCAGGCTCTGTCCCCCAGGTGGTGCCCCTGAGGGCCACGGTGGCCGTGCCCGAGCTGCAGCTTTCCACCAGCTGGGTGGACTTCGGGACCTGCTTTGTGAACCAGGGACGGGTCCAGGAGGTCTACCTCATGAACCTGAGTGGCTGTCGGAGCTACTGGGCTGTGCTGATGGGTAGGCTGTACCTGTCCACCATGTCCCCTGCAGGCTGGCACCACCCAGGGTGCCCCATGGCCACCCATGGCCAGTGATCATTTCCCAAGTGATCCCAGGGTAGCCTTACCCCGTGGCACTGAGCTGGACCAGAAGGGCACACCTGAGCTGCGGGGCGGGAGGGCTCTCTGGGGCGGTGCACAGAGCTGCCTATGCTCTTGTGTGCTCCCTTCCCTTGGGGCAGGCCAGCAGGAGCCAGACAAGGATGCTGTGGCATTCAGGGTATCTCCAAATAGCGGGCTGCTGGAGGCACGACTGGTCAACGGGCCCCCAAATACCGTCACCCTCCAAGTTTTCTTCACTGCCAGGTACCAGCCTCTCCCAGCCTTCCCACAGGCCCGGGCCCCCTTCCTAACCTCAGCGAGTGACCCTCACCCGCACAGGAGCAGCATGCTGTATGAATCCACGCTGGTGGTGGAAGGCATGCTCGGTGAGAAGGCCTGCACCCTGCGGCTCCGCGGCCAAGGCTCTTACGACGAGAAATACATGTCACCCCACCAGCTCTGAGGTTCTATCCTCAGCCCCCCAGCTTTGGAAATAAAACATGACCTCGAGCTAAGGAACAGGTTTGCTGGGCTAGAGTACACACCGGAGGACCTCCAAGAGGCTCCGGGGAGGGGAGGGACTCCCTTGGAGGGCAGTGCTCCCAGCCCAGGCCCTGCCTTACCTGCCCTCCACATGCAGCTGGGCCAGAGGCGAGGCCCGAGCCAGCCAGAACTGGCCTTTGGGAAAAATCACAGCCACCAAGATAAGAATACGTATTTATTGTCCACTGCACTCCTCATCCCCAGGACCCACATGGTGACCTGGGTGGCCTGGCAGAAGGCAGCCCTGAACCTCAGCCACACCTGTATTGTGTCACCAGTGCTCATGTTTGTCCCAGTGCTGCCACCTACACTGGAGCGGAACTCAGTGGGGCCCTGCTCAGTTTCCGGGGTATTCAAAGACAGCAGCTGCTCCCATCCCGGTCCCGATGCACATGGACACCACCCCGTAGGCCCTAGGGAAGCAAGACTGTGTTGGCTGGGTGAAGGCACCAAGGGCAAAGTCCTCCCCACCGAGCTCTCAACAGATCTCTGGGCCTGTGGGGCTCCTAGACTGCCCGCTGAAGGCCACACCCAGGATGGCAAGTACTCGCTGGCCCCCAGGGAGAATAGGGGTCACGGCCCTGTGTCCTCCGTTCAGAGCACACATGCATGTGTGCCTCCCCCTCAGTGAACCCAGCTTACCTCTTCCCACGGCGCTTCAGCTCATTAAGGAGCGTGATGACCTGTCGAGCTCCAGTGCAGCCCAGCGGGTGGCCCAGGGCCACTGCACCCCCAAGAGGGTTCACCTTCTCGGCGGGGAGACCTAGCTTCTCCACACAGTAGACAGCCTGGGAGGGGGCAGAGCATCAGTTACAGTTCCCTCCCCAGCCCCTGCATCCCATGCCCACAGGCTCCTCCTTGGCCATCCCAGGCCCAGGCAACATGGAAAAAGGAAAGCTCACCTGGCTCGCAAAGGCCTCATTGATCTCAAAGATGTCCACATCATCCACCGTCAGCCCTGTGGGCACGGGGAGAAGACCTAAGCTAACTCAGCGTCCCCGTGGCAGGACTCTGTCCCCCAGGGCCCCATCCCAGCCATGGCCTAAAGGCTGCTTGCTATGCCTAGTCCACATGGGCAGGTGGGTCCCGGCCGTGAGGTCAGGAAGGGCTGGGGGGTCAGGAGGCTAGCCTGGCCCACCTTCACTCGGCGGCACTCACATGACCTCCCCCCACAGCGGCAACAGTACGAGAGGCAGGAGTGGGAAACAGATAGAGATCTCGAAGAAACCGCCTTACCTGCTTTCTGCAAAGCTACGGGGATGGCATAGGCAGGTCCAATGCCCATGATGTCAGGCGGGACCCCAACCACCGCATAGGACCTCAGGACCCCAAGGATAGGAAGGCCCAACTCTTCTGCCTTGGACCTCCGAGCCAGCAGGAGGGCAGCTGCCCCATCACTCACCTGACTGGAGTTTCCTAGAGGCAAATCGTAGGGGTTAGGATGCGTCAGGGCAGGCGGAGGAGCTCCACCTGCACACCTTGCCTGGAGGTTCCAGGTTCCCAGAGAACACCCCGCAGGACACGGCCCCTCCTGGCCCTCCCCCAGCCCAGTCTCACCAGCCGTGGTAGAGCCGCCCTTCTTGAAGGCAGGCTTCAGTTTGGCCAGGCCCTCCATGGTGGTGTTGGGGCGGATACCCTCATCCTGGGCCACGGTGATGCTCCTCTCGGTACCCTTGTCATCATGGACCGTGGTGGTCACAGGCACAATCTCAGCTTGGAAACAGCCCTTGCTCTGGGCTCTGGCTGCCCTGCCAGCACCATGGACAGCCAGGCTCAGGCTCCCTTGGGGTGCCTTCCTCTCAGGGGTCCCTTCCTTCCAGGGGCCCCTCCCACTGCCTCTACCGCCCCTGCCCACTGGGGCAGACACACTAATTCAGACTCCTAAATATGGGGACATGCTTGCCTCAGGAGAGCTGTAAGCGACTGCTGAGGGCCCCTCTTCCCAGCCTGGGAGTGGGAGACCTGAAGCCTTATGGGGCCTTCTTGGCCTTCAGCCTCCTATCTTCAGATCTTGGCCAATCCCAACCTTGAAGGGCAAGGGGAAGTTTAGATGTGATACCTCCCCCTTTGAGCCCTTCACCCACGAGGGACTGAGCCAAATTGAAGACGGAGCCCCAAGAATATCTGTGCTGGGTTTTACCAACTTGTCTGCTCCATCCCAATGGCTCAGTTTCATCTATTCCCCAGTTTCCAAACATGTAAAATGACATACACTAAATTACTTAATGAATCTTATTTAAAGAGTACAAAAGCACAAAGTGTTTTTAGGGTGATCCTTGCAATCATATGCAAGATGTCAGTGCCCAGGGTTTCCCCTGGAGAAGATTCCAGTTTTCAAATGCTTCCTTGACCCCAGGTGCCTAAGAACCACTTCCTCAGAGAAGCCCCCTCCCTTCTTTTGCTGTCCTCTCTAGGCATCTGGGGCTTGTCAACCTCAGCCTGCTCCTGCCCAGAGGCCTGAGCCCCCAGGGGTCTTCTGATGCTCCCCAGACACAGGGGTGGTCCAGAAGCTGGGATGCCAGGGTCCCCAGCAGTGCAGGCCCCACAACCAGGCTATCTAGTGACGCCTGTGGCTGCCATGTCGAATCACCAAACCACAGACAATCAAGAGTCCTGCTCCTCATCACACTCCTGATGAATAGACGGGGAAACTGAAGCCCAGCTAGGGAGAGACTCGGGGTGATCAGACAGTAAAAGGACATGGAAGAGCTGTCAGTGTACTTCCAGCACATCCCCGGTCCCTGCCCACCTCTCCCTCCCGACAGGCACTAGGCTTGGAAACCACTCACTGCCCAGCTGTAGCCTAAGGGCAGCTCCACCTGAGGCCACTTAATCCAGCCTCAAAACCTCTCTCTCTCTAGCCCCTTACACACCCCATCCCAAAAGACACTCACTTTTGCTGGGAAGCCAGGGCAAAGGTATCCTGCTTCTCCCGCGAAATGCCAAACCGCTCAGCTACATTCTCTGAAGTTATCCTGAAATAAAAGCGCGCACTGTGGGGACATGTCCAGCATCCTGGGGGCCTGGGCCAGGTTGCAGAGCTCTGCTTGCAACTCTGAGTCCCTGCGGCTGTAGGCAGAGGAGGACAGGAGGGCCAGTCCACGCCATAGAGTCAGAAGATGACTTAGGGTGGAGTGTGGGGGCACAGAGAGGGAGGCAGGAGTGCTGGCCGGACCCTGAGAAGCTTGTACACTGGAAAGACCAGCCCAGTAGAGGGGCAGATGAGGGAATGGGTGGGAATACTAACCAGTTACTCTTAGCCAGCTTCCCCTATGCCTTGAGAAAAGCTGCTCTCAGGTGGGAAGAGGAAGGCCCCCATGGCTCTCTGGGAAGGCCACCCCCAGGCTTTCTGCTCACTGTGACCAGACCCAGCCCTCACTCTCAAAGCCCAGAGACACAGCCAGGCCTTCCAACCTGGCCTTCTGGCTTTAGACACTTCCCTGGGAGATAGGGTCACTGGATGTGGGGGCAGCCAGGGTATTGCCCCTCTCTTAGCCTCAAATCTCACATTCAGGGGAGCCATGACGCCCTGCTTATGAACCTGGGGGATGGCCAGAGGCTCAGTGATGCTGGCTGCACAGCTAAGGTGCCGAGGAAATGCAAGGCACTGTGATGTTGCTTCTGACAGGGCCCAAGACCCCGCACCAGAGTGTTCCAAATCAAAGCCCTTCCACTTCAAGTTCGTAGGCCTCCAAGCCTCTGGCATGCAGATGCCATTGTTCCTTGTGCAACTGGCCCCTCAGGGTGGGAGTGACAGGCTGGGCCATGACCAGAAACCTAGAGACATAGAGGACTTGGAGGCCTCAAGAAAGGGAAGTCAGGGGCCGCAAGTCCCATCCCCATGTCCCAGCAAAGCAGAACAAGCCCGGGAGGTCACAAGATGATCCAAGTCTCTGTGCGCCTGCTCCAGGCCAGGAAGGGAGCTGAGGGGGCAAACTCACCCCATAGGAATCAGGCAGTCTCTGGCCTTCTCCTTCTCCACCAAGCGCGAAGTAATATTTCCAGGGTTTCCTCTGTCAGCCAGGGACATGGACTCCACCCTGAGGAGGCAGTGGAGGAGGGTGGTCACTCCCAGGACTACCCCAGGGACAGCTATGCCTCTGGTGAGTGCTAGGAAAAAGGCAGCAGGCCCTGGGAAATCCAGCAGGCTGTCTCGGAACCCTGGGCAGGGCACTGGCCAGGAAGGCAGAGCTGGCCGTGCAGGGCTGCTGGGTCCCCTCCACCCCCACGCGAGGATGGAGCGTTGCACAGTCCACACTCCCAGGCAGGGCTGTGCTTCTCTTGCGCAAATGCTCCTGCAGCTGGCCAGTCCATGGTTCCCTGGCAAAGCCGCCTAGTGCGAGCCACATCCAGGAAGCCGGGGCCCTGCCCTCAGGCAGCAAAGGTTCAGAGGGTAAAAGAAATAAGTATTTTAAAAGCCATAGATCAAAGGCCATCTGATCTGCACCCACGAGGTGCTAGGAGCTCTGGAAGGCAAGATCTCAGTTTGGAGCTGTCAAACAGGCCTTTAAGGGGCCGGGGTAGGGGTGGGGGACACCTGGGGGGTGGAGTCAGTTAAGCGTCCAACTCTGGGATTTGGCTCAGGTCTGATCTCAGGGTCATGAGATCGAGCCCAAAGTCCAGCACCATGCTCAGTGCAGAGTCAGCTTGGTTTTCTCTCTCTCCCTCCCGCTGCCCACCCTTCCCCCTGGCTCGGGCGCATGTGCTTTCTCTCAAATAAAGGTTAAAAAAAAGGCCCTCAAGGCCCTCAAGGAACATAGGGCCTCAAGGGATAACATGTAACTCTGAATGCTTTTCACATGCCCTGTGCTATTTGAAAATCTGTTCAGATATTAGAAAGCTTTCAACAGCATCAGTCACATGACATACATCCCAGAGTGATAGCTGCTGTTACTACTCCCTTTAATATTATCAACGTCAACAGGACTGAGGTCTTTTTCCCCTATTTTATACATGAGGACACTGAGGCCCAAAGAGCTGAGTAACTTGTCCATAGTCACTCAGCAGGGATCCGGACTTAGATGTCTGGCCCCAGAGCCTGTTCCCAACCAGGATGCCCTGGGGCTCCTCTTCATGATCAAAGCCTATGGGGGACAGTCTTGGCCCAGACCTTCAATACTCTAGAAACATAGTCTTTAATCTGCCTGGGGACTCAGATGCCCTCTCAAGAACTCATGAAGACTCCACCCTTTTCAAGTTATCCATACCTGTCCCACCCCTAGGAAGATAGAGGACCATGAGAGAAATCCAAGGGCAGACTGGCAGTGGCCCTTGCCTGGCCCAAGGCTCTGCAGTGTGGTCTCTGGCTTTGTTTACAAGCGCAGACAACCAGTGCCAGGCAGCACAGCCCTGAGGCAGCCCCACAACACTCCAAGAAATGCTCCAAAGTGGAAATGAAAGGCAGAGAGAACGTGTCAAAATCCTGGGGCTGCTTGCCTCCCAGAGCCTGCCAGAGTCCTGGCTTTGCCTGCCTTCTGATACCAGATGCCCACCCCAGACGGGGTCCCAGGGCCCTTCCCCTCCCTGGAGGCACTGCCCTGTATGCCTTCTGTGACTCCAGGTGCTGCAGCTGAAGACAGAGCCACAGCTGACAGTGACCAAACCACCGCAGATCTGACCATGCCCCTCAGAGCCCAGCAGGCAACTGCAAGTTTCCACCATGGTACCAAGGAGGGGGTCAAGGGGACCCACAGCCTCATAAAATGAACAGACTAGTTACATAGCAGACAACTGTCCCTGGCTTCAGGCAACCCAAACTGCAACACCTCAATAGCATCATAGGGCCACAGAAGGAAATCCAAGGGCGCTATTTTCTCAAAATACTTGCATTTTCCAGCCTGACAAATTCCCAAGAAAGCAAGCTTCTAAAAGCCAATTCCCTTTCCCCACTAGTGCTGAGAGGTGTGAGCAGTTCTGAGCATGCAGAGCTGGGGGCTACTTCTAAGCTGAATTTGTAGGAATCTACTCCCAGACATCTGCCTAAAAGGGCCAAGGGAGAATCCTGTCATTACGGCCCCTGAGAACTCAGGACATGAAAATGAGTTTTATTGTTAGACGTTGATTAGTAAGCTCTGGCAGAAAGAAATTCTTACCCACAAGCCATGCCAATGTCATAAGACCCATTTCTGATGCCACCTGCAACAAAAGCATTTCATAAACATTCTTTATCAGAGTCCATCTGCTCTAAAACAGAGGAGCCTCTTCCCCACCTGGTCTCTAAGTGGGACTCAGCCCCAGCCTCAGAGATGGTAAGACCCAGGTAAGGTAGACCTTAGGTAAGACCTAAACCCATGGAGCCAGGACCAAGGCCAGGCTGGAGCAGTGGGCACCCACCCCTTCATAACTTACCAGCTATGTTGGCCACTGCCTGGAGCCCAGATGAACATTGTCTATTGACGGTGGACAAAGGCACGGTCTCTGGGATGTCACTGAAACAGAAAGCGAAACCACAGTCAGCCCCCTCTCCTCTGCCAGCCTCTCATGGAAAGCAGGCCTATGCTCCTGGTCAATAAGACTGCCCCAGCAAGGGATACAAAAACCAGGGGAACAAACCAACAGCCCTGTCGCCACTCTAGGCCAGATCCTTACTGGGCAGACCCCATCTCTGCAGGGACCTGTACCCCAGGGCCCCACAACACATGTTCTTTCCTCCTGTGAGTCTCCTTAACCAAGGTCAAGAACAGCCCAAAGGCAAGGAAAACTGGTTGGACCACAAGGATCCTTCTTTCTCTCCCTTTGAAGATTAAAGAAAAGGAAAACTATACATCCGTTTCCTCAAAAAAAAAAAATTAATAATAATAATAATAATAGTAAGAATGGGATCTGTTGCTGGGGCAGAAAACCAGGGCAAAAATAATAAAATTAAAAAAGAATGAATGAATGAATGGATGAATGAACGTCTCAAGCATGAGGCCAGAAACCATCAGCCTTACCACTATTTAGCTAACCCTTTTTTTTTTTTTAAAGATTTTATTTATTTGATAGACAGAGATCACAAATAGGCAGAGAGGCAGGCAGAAAGAGAAGCGGGGAAGCAGGCTCCCTGCTGAGCAAAGAGCCCAATGCGGGGCTCGATCCCAGGACCCTGAGATCATGACCTGAGCTGAAGGCAGAGGCTTAACCCACTGAGCCACCCAGGCGTCCCTTTAGCTAACCCTTTAAGTTCCCACTCTCTGGAAGGTCTGTTCCCTGCTGGACAAAGAACCCTTGATGGGTACCAAGTATTCTAACATCCCTTGTTTGGGGGTGTTCCCCTAGGTTTCCACACTGGTACCAGTCTGAGAAGCTGGTGGGGCTGTCCCTCCTGATGTAACCCTCCCTGACCAAGGGTACGAACCCTGGAAAAATCCCCAGCCCTTCCTCAGACCCTTGGATTCAGAACTTCAGGGGGTGAACGTGCTCTGGAGATGCTCTGGTGTGTAGCCAGGGTCGGCAACCTGTGAGCTAGTGCCCAGGCCAGGCCCTGGTGAGAGCCTCTCAGGTTGGTAGCCTCCTAGACTCATGCAGCCTGTATAATCCCTCCCAGGTCTCCTAACTCCTTACTAGCTAGTTTCTACTTAGTTACCACTTCTTCACCCAATCCACCAGCAGTTCACCAAAAACCTGCTCTATACAAAGCACCATGTGAGGGATGCTGACATTCCTAGAGGCAGGCTGACCAGCACAGAGACAATGGATCAGCTGGCAGAGACTGCAATAACAGTGCAGAGAGAGGAGGGAGGGACAGCACTCCAAGGGGAAGACAGTGGGCAGACAGGTGGGCTTAAAGAGTAAAAGTCAAGGCAAATAAACAGCTGGGAAATAAGGCTGGATGCTATGTCTGGAGCCAGATCGAGGGAGTCCTTGAACTCCACGCTAAGCAGTCTGAACCTGTCCCAGTCCCTAAAGGTTTTGTCAGTTTTCCTGTTCCTTCACTAGCTAACGTTCCTATTATTTCTTCTCCAGGTAATAGGAAGTGCAAAGTGGTTCTTAAATCTATACATGACGATAATTTAAGCACTCCTCCCCTGTCTTGGGACAGCAAGTGGTGAAGGGCAAGTTTCCCAGGGCCCCTCCAGGGCTACCCCTCACCCCAGGGTTGTGCCGAATCCCCAGGCCTCTGCTGATGAACTATGTCTTGAAGGTCTCAGTTTGCTCAACTAGGTTTTAAAAGCTCGAAGTTGGGGCATCTGAGTGGCTCAGTGGGTTAAGCCTCTGCCTTCGGCTCAGGTCATGATCTCAGGGTCCTGGGATCGGGCTCTCTGCTCAGCGGGGAGCTTGCTTCCCCCTCTCTGTCTGCCTGCCTTTCTGCGTAATTGTGATCTCTGTCTCTCTGTTAAATAAATAAAATCTTTAGAAAATAAAAAAAATAAAAGCTCAAAGTCACCCTTCAGTGTGCCTTACTGGTTAGTTGCCTGGCAAAAAGAGGACAGAGTCCATGCTTAGGCAAGCAACAGCTGACTTTGGCTAAATGATCAGGCCCCAGAGAGCTTTTGCTCTAGTCCCAAAGGCCCTGTTTGTCTTGGCTCAGCACCGATAATACAAACTTCCTTCAAAGTAGGGGAGTGGCACCCGGCTGGCTCAATCAGTAGAGCCCACACTCTTGATCTCGGGGTCCTGAGTTCAAGCCCCACACTAGGCACAGAGGTTACTTTAAAAACACAACAAAACAAACAAACCAAAAAAAAAAAAAAAAACCCACAAAACAAAAACAAACAAAAAAACACAAGAATATGCCAAAGTAGGGGAAAGGTAGTGTCCACAAAAGCAGGGTGTCAAGGACCCTGGCTGCATCTGGGTCTGGTACTCAACCACTCATAAGCTGAGGTCCCTGGGGCCTGAGCCTACTCAAGAATCAAAATGGCCAACCCACAGCTAGAACTAGAAAAGTTTACCTCAGAAACTGAGCAATTCGGGCCATGATTGCTCCGGCCCCCGGCTGAAGCACATTTCCTGTGGACAACAAACCTTTATTCAGTGCCAGATAGTGTTCCAGACACTCAGGTACAGTTGTGAATACTAGAGAGAGGACATTCCAGATCTTTCTTCCACAACACAAGCCCTCAGCAGGCTCCACTGGGGCTCTGGAATTTCAAGGAGCTGGTCATACAGCACCTTGCCCTGGTCATACAATTAAACCCTGCCCACAGGAGTCACAGATTCCCTTGACCTGGACCATGCTTTTCCAAAATCAATGAACAGCGGGAGGGCTGGGTGCCTGCCTTTAAAGGAAACGTGGACGGAAGACTGCAACGCAAAGCTCGCAAACAAACTGGTCTTGTCGGGAAAATGAATTTCTGAAAATGCACACCTTCTGAAGTGTCCTCAGCCAAATCTGCTGGCATTTCAGAGGCAGAACAGTGATGCCCCACCCAAGGATGGCACCCATTGATAGGAGTCTGGCCATGTTCTATTGTTTCCAGGCCAGAGGAATAGGGTTGGAGGTAAAAGGTTGGAGAATGTCAAGAGGCTCTGGCTTTCAGGTCCAATTTCTGCTGCTAATTTCCCAGGACTGAGTGTCTCCATCTGTGAGGGGCTGAACTTCACGGTTTTGATGGTCCTTCTGTTCTGTGGTGGCACAGGCAGGATGGGTTAGAGAACCCTGTCTCCTACGGTGTCTGCAAACTCCTGTGCCAACAGCTTGGGTGTTAGAATGGCATGAAGATCGCTGCTCTCCATCATACTTAACAGGCAGAACGTGCTTGGGTAGGGGTGGAGAGGCAGAGAGCGCCTGGAGGTGGGAGGAAAGGGTAGGCTCTGAAGAAACGATTAAATTCACTGCATGGGGTCCCTAGACATTCCCCTCAGTGAAAGCACCTAGAAGATGCCTGGAGGGTGAAGAGGTGTTTGCGGAGGGCTTTGGCCGGATGGAGGGCGAGGAGGACCAAGACCAGAGCTCGGGGAATGTGCTCACCCACGCAGATATCCCCCAGCTGCGCCGGGCTCAGCTTCATGTCCCGGAGAACCGCGGTCATGACGGCCGAGAGAAGCTCGTCGGGGGTGGTGTCCTGCAGCGAGAGGCACCGCCTTCGTGATCCCCCGCCACCAGTGCACGGGGTTCCTGGGACCCCCGCTCCCCCACCCCACCCGAGAGACACAAAGTGGTCACAGCTCGGGCGCGGAGCCCCCTCCGGCGCCGAGGGGCCAGACCCCAGCCCGCTCAGGCCCCCAGTCTTTCACCGGGCGCCCGGACCCCGGGGCCTCACCTTGAAGCCGCCGCGGCCCCCTCGGCCAATGGCAGTGCGCCGCCCGTGCACCACCACCACGTCCTCGGCCGAAACCTGCGGAGCGCCGCTCAAGCACGGCGCGGCCTCCGGTGCCGGCTCCCCCCGACACTGGGGGTGGCCGGTCAGGTGGCCCAGCACCACCTGCAGCCTTTGCATCACGCCTCTCGGCCCAGTTAAGCCCCGACTCCGCCCGGAACACTGTAGAAGCTAACAGACCGCCTTCCGCGCAGGCGCAGAACCCACTCTACCAGGAGGCTTTAACTCTGCCTAGAGCCCCGCCCTAAAGTCTCGCCCGCCTCTCACCTCAGCCAACCAGAAGGGGTGTCTACCTCAGGTGCCGCCCCCTTCTTCTAATCAGACCACCTAAAGCAGAGCTCTTGTTTTGGTGGAGAGTCTTTCCCCTCAAAGCCCCGAAGCCCCGCCTGCCGTAGCCTAAGGCTGCCAACCAGGAGGGGGCCCTTTCCAAGCCCCGCCCAGAAATGCCGGCCGGAAACCTTTCCCGTTGCAGTCCTGCCTACTGAAGAGTCCTTTCGGTGGCTTGTGTGTGTCTTTATTTTTTAAGATTATATTTATTGGGACGCTTGGGTGGCTCAGCCTGTTAAGCGTCTGCCTTCGGCTCAGGTCATGATCCCAAGGTCCTGGAATCGAGCCCCGCATGGCACTTCCTGCTCAGTAGAGAGTCGTCTCGCCCTCTGTCCCTCCCCTCCTGTTCGTTCTTTCTCTGGGGCTCTCTTCCTCTCTCTCTCAAATAAATAAATAAATAAGCTTTAAACAATTCTTACTTATTTATTTGTGAGAGAGACACTGAGAGCTCAAAATCATGAGCTAGAGGAGAGGCAGAGGGAGAGGGAGAGAATCTTAAGACTCCACAATGAGCAGCATCCTCACTCGGGTCTTAGATCTGTAAGCCCTGAGATCCTGACCTGAGCTGCAACCAGCAGTCAGAAGCTCTACCGACTAAGCCACCCAGGAGCTGCATAGCCCTTTCAGTATCTTGAAACAAAGTCCGCCATTGCCGGGGCTGTTTCCCCTATAACCCTGCCTGCTGCAGGCTACCAAACCCAAGAAGAGGGAGACGGCCAGCACCACGCCCCAACCCGCCCATCGGCGGCTTCCCGCTTGGGAAAGAGGCAGGGACTTTTAATTCCTCTTTCCACTTGTCAGTTTTCTCTGCTGTCTCCTGGATCTCTGCAGGCGAGCTGAGAGTCTTAAATAATCCCCAGAGGCCCCAGACCCTTACCCTGACAAGCTTGCGCTGTCCCGGGAAGTCTTTCGAGAACACAGGGAATTGGGGACTCTTTTCTGTAGGAGAACAATCTGTAGGAGAACAGATTGTATGAAGTTGCCGAGATGTGATAAACTCCCTTCATAAGGAGAGTGGCACATACCTACCCATTTTACAGTGGTTTGGGTTTATTTAATCAGTGCCCACCCCCCACACTAGGCTGGGGTCTCCACCGAGTGTATCCGGGGTGCCTGCAACATGCTTGACACTTACTAGGTGATCAGTAAATACCTACGGAATGAAAGCCCAGAGCTTCTTAGGTCAGGACTGTGTTTCTCAACCTCCCGCCCCTGAACAACTCTAAAGAGCAAGGCCAGGTGCCCCCTTGACTCCAATGGTAAAGTGTTCCCTCGACCTGAGAGAGTAGTAGGGGGTCTCTCCTAGACACCAAAGGCCAGGGTGCCCTGTTACCCCCAACCCAGAGGGGCTCCCACCTTTCAAAGGCAGGGCTGTGGCATGCCTCAGACTTCAGAAGGGAGTACACCCTTTTCCACCTCACCTCTGGAATGTGCCTTCCCAAGAGATCTAGGAACGGGTGTAGTGGGGGGAATGTCTCCCCCTTTGCCCCCTCCCCGCCATCCTGGAGGGCAGTACCATATGAACCCCTCAGATCCCCAACAGAAAGGACGTGATTCTACCAGATCCCAAAGAGCAAGGCACCTATTTCCTACAACCCCCAAAGGAGGGTCGTGTGACGCCCCTCCCGCCCCCGCACTAGACCCCGGAGGCCAGGCCGGTGGGCCTCCACAGACCTCCCACGGCTGGTCCCCGGTTCGCATATAACCTGTTGCCCCAGACCCCGAGAGCGGAGGCGGGGCGTCCCCACCTCCACACAGCTGCTAGGGCTCCAGATGCAAGTGCAGGGCGGTGCTTCTCGGAAACAGAAACCGGCGGGGCGGGGCCGGGGGCGGGAGTGGCGGTAAAGGAAGGAGGAAGCTCGGACAGGCTAAGCGACTCAACAGCGCTGAGGCTCCGGGGTATCCCGCCATGGCCGCAGAAGTCTCCCCCGCGGAGTCCGCGTCCCTGGTCTGCTCCACGTCCTCGCTGCCCCTGGCTGCTCTCAACGTGAGAGTGCGGCGCCGCCTATCGCTGTTCCTGAACGTGCGGACGCAGGTTGCGGCGGATTGGACCGCGCTGGCCGAGGAGATGGGCTTCGAGTACTTGGAGATCCGGCATCTAGAGATGCACGCAGACCCCATGGGCAAGCTGCTGGACGACTGGCAGGGACGCCCTGGGGCCTCGGTGGGCCGTCTGCTTGAGCTGCTCACCAAGCTGGGCCGCGAAGATGTGTTGGTGGAACTGGGGCCCAGCATCGGTGAGGAGGCGCGCGCTTCCGGTCTCCTACCTGCGGTGGGGGGCGGGGGGGGGGGAGCTGACCTTCCCCAGCCTCAGCATCTAACCTCCCCTGGAGAAGCCCTCCTTTTCTGCCTGGGGTGGGGTGGGGACGCTGGAGGTAGCCTTGCAGGGGTGGTACCACCGTGGGAGACCAGTTCCTTCTTTCAGTGGGGTGATAGGAGCTGGAGAAAGGGGGTGAAGGCTGGGGAGAGGTAAAGGCGTTCACGTAGGCCAGGAGTCAGAATCAGGGTCCTTTGTGGGGGAGGCAGGACTGCTTCAGGTAGAGCAACAGGGCAGGTGAGGGATTGAAAGCTGTCATTTAAATCTCAGGTCCCTGGGAAATGCAGCCCTTCCTGCCCCTCGGTTACACATAACATGCATGCACAGTGTAGGAACAGTGGCCTATAGATGACACATCTTGCTTGGCTGGGGCCTCTGCCCTCGCTGCACATAACCACTGGGTCTCTCGAACTGTTCTTGCACACCAGTCCCCCGCTGCCATCAGCGGTGGGTCCTAGAACAAGCAGACCTTGGGTTCTATTCTCAGGAGTTCTAGGAGGGAGCACCAGGACAAAGGGACAGAAAGACACAAGCCTGACCATGATGACTTTCCAAATGACCAGAACACCAATGACATCCTATTGGGATGGTCAGAACCAGATGGGAACTCAACTTTTCAGAGCTGTTGAACTGTGGATGGCACCAGTGTGCTGGAAAAGGCCTGGAGCACAACATAGTTAAGGGAGTGGGAAAAGAGCTGGATCCTAACTGGGGGTAGAGGCATGGGACAAACAGGGGGAGCCCCTGCCACACCCTGTGTCTTCTCTGCAGAGGAGGATTGCCAAAAGTATATTCTGAAACAGCAGCAAGAGGAGTCTGAGAAGCCCTTACAGGTGCCTGCTGTAGACAGCAGCGACCCACGGACACCAGAGCGGGGAGGCATCACCATGCTTGATGACCCCCTAGGTAAGGATCCAATATTGCTCCCCAGTTGTGACAAGTGGATCATAGGATATTGGGTTAAAAGTATAGGAGATGGGCTGTGGCCCCTTGGGCAAGTCACCTAATCTCTCTAATCTCCCCAATTCCTTACCTAAGAAATGGGAATAATAATAATCCTCTCCCTTAGTTGGTATGAGACTCGTGAAATTATGTGTCTGTTTCATGGTCAACCCAGGGCTTGGCCCCTGCCGGGGGAGGTGGGGGAGAGACACTCATCTTCCCTCTCCTAGGAAGGGCACTTTCTCTTAGAGTCACCTCAGGATTGGTGTAGGGTTCAGGACCAGGGTCACCTAGATTGGGGGTTCCTGGCTGGGCTCTTCCTCTGTAGAGCTTTGACAACACCCTTGTGCTCTGCACCCAGGGCAAATGCCCGAGCGTTTTGATGCCTTCATCTGCTACTGCCCCAGCGATATCCAGTTTGTTCAGGAGATGATCCGGCAGCTGGAACAGACAAACTATCGGCTGAAGTTGTGTGTGTCCGACCGTGATGTCCTGCCTGGCACCTGTGTCTGGTCCATTGCCAGTGAGCTTATTGAGAAGAGGTTGGCTAAGTAGCCGGGGTGCAAGCGGGGGGGTACATAAAGCCCTGCCCAAGAGATCCAGATGCTGGGATTCTCCTAGCCAGGCCCGTCTAGCCTGGGGACAGTGGACTCCTCCTGAGTCTGTTCCCTGGGAGCGGGGGGCGGGGGGGGAGTATGCCGAACTAGGTTGCCACAGTGCCTGCAGCCTGCCTACTCTCCCCTAGGTGCCGGCGGATGGTGGTGGTTGTCTCTGATGATTACCTACAAAGCAAGGAATGTGACTTCCAGACTAAGTTTGCGCTCAGCCTCTCTCCAGGTAAGTACTGCCTTTGCCACAGAGCGGTGGGTGGGTGGGACCTCAGGATGCCATCAATCTCTCACCAAGGGCCATGGGTGCAGCACCAAGGAACCGTGTAGGTTTCTGTAGACCTGAGTGCGTGTGCACATGAGTGCCCTCTCTGTGAGTGAATGTGTGCCAGGGGTGCTTCGTTGAGGGGAAGGCTGTTGTTAACCCCGGGGCTGGGGACCGATCACCCCACTACTGTGGGGGGAGGGCCTGATGTCAGCTTGGAACTCCTTGGCTTGCAGGTGCCCATCAGAAGCGATTGATCCCCATCAAGTACAAGGCGATGAAGAAAGAGTTCCCCAGCATCCTGCGGTTCATCACTGTCTGCGACTACACCAACCCCTGCACCAAGTCCTGGTTCTGGACTCGCCTCGCCAAGGCCCTGTCCCTGCCCTGAAGACTGCCATGGGACCCTGGGTGTGTGTGCATATGTCTGTCTTCCCGTACATGTACTTCTGCCCCTGCTTCCTCCTGCAGTTGTAGGGGTAGTCTGAGCTCCACTTGCCTCTCAGTTCTTCGAGATGCCGACTCCACAGACACATCCGTAGCCACTGTGCACAGTGTGGACGTTGCATCTCAAGTCCTGCATGGAACCAGTGGCTGCAAGGGGCACGTCCACGTGTGGGGTTATCTGTCAACACAGTGAAATCCAGAGCCAGCTGGCACTAAGAGGACCAGTGAAAGCAGCCCTGACATGTCCACACATCTTGGGCCTCAGTTTCTCCACCTGAGAACTAAGTAGGGTGGGAAGAAGTGGCAGTAGCTGTGTTTCAATCACTACCGAGGGGGCCTAACCTTGGACAAAGGTGGGACACGCTTATATTCCTTTTCTCTTTTTTTCCCTCTTCATTGAAACCTAACTCTGGAAAGAACCCAATATGCCAGCATTTATGCCCTCTGTGAAGCACAGAGCAAGAAAGAATTGCTTGAACCCGCAGAGCAAGTAAGCTGCAGACTTCCCTCCCAGGGGATTTGTGTGCTAGTTATCTTCAAGCTCTCCCTGGGGCAGAAAATGTTATGGTCTCAGGTTTCTGTCCCATGGCAGACCCTAGGACCCTAAATCTAATAGGAAATGTATCTTTCCTGCTCCACACCCAGCCAGGGCTAGGGCAAGGTACCTTTCCTCAAGGTCTTGGGAGGGACTGGAGGCCCCTCTCTACATGATCTTGATGAAGCACTTCGCTAACCGTGCACTTATCCTCACTTTGATCTTGGGGATTATTTTTAAACAATTTCAAAAAAGTACCTTTCATACCTGTTTTGTATGCACTGTGAGAATTTCAGAGAGCTGAGATATACCTATGTTTGTCCTTTCTCTTCTTTATCCTGGGTTTATAATAAAGAGTTCTATACTTTTGGAATAGCAGGTGTCACTCGTGTCTGGGAGTTCAGAAGCAGTAACCTGGGATAAAGCTCTCCTGGGTAAGAGAAATTGGCCCATGGGGTAGGCTCCAGTGCGTTTGGCAGGGGCTTCCTGAAGGCTGGGCCTCCTCCTCACAGGTCCCAAGCCTCACCAGGGCTGCAGGCAGAACCAGGAATAGGGGCCTCAGTTCCAGACTCTAGGGAGACTGCTCCCCTCTACCAAGCTTGGTCTTCCCTGGATTGTGCCATGTTTCTGGGTCCTTGCTTGGCCCTTCTAAGCTCCAAGGAAAGTCTGGAGAACTTCTGGCCCACAGATCTCTGGAGAACTCAGTTATGAATAATAGTTATCCTGAAGCATATCTGTGTTAATCCTGAAGATTTTTATCTATTTTTGCTTTTCTTTTTTTTTTTTTAAGACTTTTTTTTTTTTTTTTTTTGAGAGGGGCACCTAGGTGGCTCAGTCAGTTAATTGTCTGCCTTCAGCTCAGGTCATGATCCCAGGATCTGATCATTATCCCAGAGTCCTGTCATAATCCTAGGGTCCTGGGATTGAGCCTCACATCAGGCCCCCTGTTCTGTGGGGAGCCTGCTTCTCCCTCTCTCTCTGCCTGCTGCTCCCCCTTCTTGTGCTCTCTCTGTCAAATGAATAAATCTTTTTTTTTAGAGATTTTTTGCTGTTGTTAAGAGAGCAAGCAAGCATACCTGTGTGGGGGAGCAGGTAGAGGGAGAGGGTTAAGAGAGAATCTCAAGCAGATTCCATGTCCAGCATGAAGCCTGACACGCGGCTGGATCTCAAAACCCTGAGATCATGACCTGAGCCAAAATCAAGAGTCAGACACTTAACCAACTGAGACACCAGCACCCCTAAAGATTTGATTTTTAAGTAATCTATACACCCAATGGGGGCTGGAACTTACAACCCTGACCAAGATCAAGAGTTGCATTCTCTACTGACTGAGCCAGCCAGGTGCCCTGGTTTTGATCTATTTTTTAAACAGAATGCCACTTTTTTTACTGTTCACTCAAGAAAATTTTGAAAATATACTATTTTTAAAAATTCAGTGATAATTCTAATCCAAGAGATAACTCTAGTGGTCTTTTAGAGTACCCAGACGTTATCAATGACCATAGCTTTTCACTCAGTGGTCTGTTACCATGTCCTGGCTCCTGAGCCTCCTGGATACTGGAGGCTCGCCAGCCTTGCCCCATGCCTTCAGGGACTACTAGAAGTGCCCCCATGTATTCAGGGCAGCCCCGAGATAGGACTTCCCTCTTCAGTGTGCCCTGGGAGGCAGAGCCTCAGTGTGGTCCTGGAAGAGTGCCCCCCCTACCCCAGGATCTGCCCTGTGCCACCTATGACTGGGGAGATAGCCTGTGGGTCGGCTCCTGGTCTTGGGGTTGGGCGGGGGGTGGGGGAGGGTGGTCCTCTGGGTAACACCAGTAGAGTCATGGAAAACACTTCCATTCTTTCAGGCCAGGCTGGTGACCTGAATGTGCTCACTCACTCCCTTCTGATTCTCATACCTCTCCCGCATTCCTTCCACCAATGCCCGCTTCCCTGCAGGCAGGTTCCCAGATACCAAGAAAACTTCCTCTCCTCATTTTGGGCGTAGTCTTCTAGGAATCTTTTATTAAGAACCCCTCATTTTTCAGTAGGGGAGATTCACTGCTGAAATTATCAAAGGCAAAAGCAGAAAATTTGGGAGGGTAAAGTTAAAATACAAAACTGTAAGACTACATGACTATGAACCTGAACTCTGCCACAAGTCAGTGCCAGGGGGTAAACAACAGGGAGAGGGATTTCCTCCAGATTAGACAATAAAATATATATAATATAGGGTGACTAGGTTGGATCCTGGTTCAAACAGATCAATTGTAAAAAGACATTCTTGGATCATATAACGGATAGAGGTTAATATCCAGAACTCCTACAACTCAACAAAAAAGAAATATTAACAATTCAAAAATGGGCAAGGGACTTGAACAGACATTTCTCCAAATCAAAACCACAAGGGGCACCTGGATGGCTCAGTAGGTTAAGCGGCTGACTCTCAATTTCTCGACTTGGGTCATGATCTCAGGGTCGTGAGATCGAGCCCCACATTGGGTTCTGCACTGGGCATGGAGCCTGCTTAAGATTCTCTCTCCCTCTCCCTCTGCCCCCCCCCCCCCAAACACACACAATCATACACACAAGACACCATATCACACCCATTAGGATGCCTTCCATCAATAAAACAATGCAAGAACATAACAAGTGTTGGCAAGGATGTAGAAAAGTTGAAGCCCCATGCTCTGCTGGTGGGACGGTATCATGGTGCGGTTGCTGTGGTAAATGGTTATGGCAATTTCTCAAAAAATTAAACACAGAAATACCATATGATCCAGCAATTCCACTTCTGAATATATAGCCAAAAGAACTGAAAGCCAGGTCTTGAAGAGATAGTTGTACACCCATATTCATAGCAGTGTTATTCCCAACAGCCAAACCATGGAAGAAACCCAAATAACCCTTGACAGATGCATGGGTTAGCAGAATATAGTATACACATAAATGGGGTACTATTCATCCTCAGAAAGGAGTGAAATTCTAATACATGCCACAATATGAATGAACATTGAGGACATTACACTAAGTGAAATGAGCCAGTTGCAAAAAAGATACATACTGTATAATTCCATTTTTATGAGTTATCTAAAATAGACAGATTTATAGAAAATGAAGTGGTGGTTTCCAGACTGTGAGGGGAGGAGAGAATGGAGAGTCACTGTTTAATGGGTGCAAGGTTTCAGTTTTGTACAAGGAAAAAATTCTGGAGATTGGCTGTATGACAATGTGAATGTACTTAACACTACTGAACTGGATACTTAAAAAATAGTTAAGGTGGTATGTTTCATGTCATGTGTATTTTGTTTCTTAAAAAAAGACATTCATTAAGACATTTCTTAAAAAAAAGCCTGGATGGCTCAGTGAATTAAAGCCTCTGCCTTCGGCTCAGGTCATGATCTCAGGGTGCTGGGATCGAGCCCCGCATCGGGCTCTCTGCTTGGCGGAGAGCCTGCTTTCTCACCCCCTGCCTGCCTCTATGTCTACTTGTGAATCTCTGTCTGTCAAATAAATAAAAATCTTTTAAAAATTTTTAAAAAATAGAATAACCTCTTTAAAAAAAAAAAGACATTCTTAGGACAATTGGGGAAATTTGAGTATTAGATGATGCCAAAGAATGATCACTATCTTTTTAAGATGTGATAATAGCACTGCAGTTACACAATATCCACGTTTTTAAAAAAAGATTTTATTTATTTGACAGATAGCACAAGTAAGCAGAACGGCAGGCAGAGGGAGAGAGAGAAGAAGGCTCTCTGCCGAGCAGGGAGCCCGATGCGGGACTAGATCCCAGGACCCCATAATCACGACCCCAGCTGAAGGCAGCCGCCCAATCAACCAAGCCACCCAGGAGCCCCCAAATCCAAATTTGTTAAAAGAGTCCAAATCTGAAATACATTGGTATGAAATAAAAGGTATCTGGGATTTGTTTTTATTTTTTATTTTTTTTAAATATTTGTCAGAGAGAGAGTGAGGGAGAGAGTGCACAAGTAGGGGGAGCAGCCCGCAGAGGGAGAAGCAGGCTCCCCATTGAGCAGCTAGCCTGATGTGGGATTTCCCAGGACCGTGGGATCATGACCTGAACCAAAGGCAGACACTTAACCCACTGAGACATGCAGGTGCCCCTCGAGGGGAAATTTGATAATATATTTTCAGACATTTGAAAATCTCATCTCTGACAATTGGCTCTAAAAATTACTCATTCATTCTGAGGCTTAAAAATAGTATATCAAAAACATTTTAACTCAAAATATTTTTAACTTTATCTTCAAAGGGACTTTCATGAATGGCATGACATTTGAGTTAGAAGGACCAGACCCAGGGGTGCTTGGGTGGCTCAGTCATTAAGTGTCTGCCTTTGGCTCAGATCATGATCCTAGGGTCCTGAGATTGAGCCCCATGTCAGGCTCCCTGCTCATTGGAGAGCCTGCTTCTCCCTCTCTCACTCCCCCTACTTGTGTTCCCTTTCTTGCTGTCTCTCTGTCAAATAAATGAAATTAAAAAAAAAAAAAAAGTAGAAGAAGGACCAGACCCATGGATACCGGACAAAGGGAGAAGGGCCATGGTTCTGTTTCGGCCACACTGAAAGCCTTGCTTCATAGCCAAGAGGGACCATGGCTCTTCAGCCAAGCCAGGAAGACGTGGATACAGTTCTTTCCCTCAGCAATGCAGAGCAGCCTCTCTGAGGCCTCTGGCAGACAGAGAAATCTGAGTCGTGGGGCTGAGAAGTGGCAAGTGGTGGAAAACTGGTGTATGCCTGTTCAAACCAGGCTGGAATGATTTCAGATTCTAGAAGGTGAACTCAGAATCCCAGAGCAGAACACATTGGGCCATTGTGCAGGTAGGTGGGTGGGTGAGGAGGGAATGCATCATCAATTCAGGGGAACTTTGTCCCTGCTCGCTGCTGTCTGCCAGATTATGCAGAATAAATGGTTTAAGAGGCCCTGGGGACTTCTGGTCCTGGGAAAATATGGAGTAAACACATCTCTCCCTATTCCCTCTATTAAGTATAGTTAAAAGAACAACATAAGGAGACTCTGAAAGGTGAAGAAAAGGAGACATACTGGTTAGGGACCTAGGGACCCACATAATGACATGGTGGTGATTCCCAGGGTTTTCTTTTTGCCTTATATAGCTCACACTGAGTACTGGAGAAGCCAGCAACCCAGAAACTAATTGGTACAGACCCAAAAAAGGGGGGGAGGGGAGAAAAAAAAGGGTTTGCTCTCTCTAGCCAAAGGACTAGCAAGGGACAGTCTAGAAAGAAAACTTTTAGGGGCCCCTGGGTGGCTCAGTCAGTTAAGCGTCTGCCTTTGGCTCAGGTCATGATCTCAGGGTCCTGGGATGGAGCCCCGTGTCAGGCTCCCTTGCTCAGCCAGAGTCTGCTTCTCCCTCTGCCTTTCCCCTCTTCTTATGCTCTCTCTCTGTCTCTCTCTCTCAAATAAATCTTAAAAAAGAAGGAAAGAAAAAACTTTTAGATAATAACCAGCCATAAAAACTGTAGAAAAAACTGCAATTCCACCTATGCCCTGCCAGGCATGGACATTTCTATTCCTACCTGCCGGGTGGTGTCAGAAGAGGCCTAGTGGGGAGTAAGGATTTTAGCCTCTGACAGCGGCCGGTGGTGCTCCTCCACTATGCCGGTGGAGGCCACACGGGGGCAGTACTGACGCCTCCCGCCCCCTCCAGCCAGGGTGGTATCAGCAGAGGCTCAGTGGGCAATCTGAATTCCTACCCTGGCCCCGCAGTTACTACACACCCCCTCATGCCTGCTTCCCAGGATGTCAACGGAGGCTGAGTAGGGAACCTGAACTTGGGACAGCACTGAGAAGGGTTTCTAAAACAGAAGGTTTCAATAAGATCCAGAGTCTCATAGCACTCAAAATTTTCAAGGCTGAAAGTCACTCTTCACACCAAGAACCAGGCAAATCTGGAGCAGGAAAAGACAATCCAATCGCACTGATGCTAATAGAAAGGTGACCCTGATGTTGAAATTACCTGACAAGGATTTTAAAACAGCCAGTGTTAAAATGTTTCAGTGAGCAATTATAAACTCACTTCATTTTCTATTTGCTTTTTATTAACAAGCAAAATAATGATTACAAAACAACAACGCAAGGGGTGCCTGGGTGGTTCAGTCAGCTGAGTGTCCAACTCATGATTTAGGCTCAGGGTCGTGGTCTCAGGGCCACAAGATCAAGCCCCCTGTCAGGCTCCACACTGAGCATGCAGCCTACATAAGATTCTCTCTCTCTCTCCTCCCCTGCAACTTGCACGTGCTCCCATGAATGCATTCACTCTCTCTAAAAACACCACCACCAACAACAACAGAACAAGAACAACAAGGTTAAAGTTGGAACAGCAACGAGTCAGATTGCTGCTGGAGTTCCTGAATGTACCTGGGGTCCATGCTCTCTCATTGCGAGCCAGGACCCAAGCACAACTGTGCGTTTAGGTATATTTATGACCAAGGAAAGTCGGAGAGAGGGAAACCACTAGAGAAAAGAAAGAATTAAGAGCTTTTCATCAGGCAATCCCAAAGCACTCTGCCCTTTTCCTCTTCTTGGCCTCTGTATCCTCTGTGGTTCTTGTTCCATTGGAACTTGTAGCAATTTCAAACCACTCCTTCCTATTTCTGCTTCTCATCACCTTCAGACTTTCTGGAGATTGACAAGACATTCAAACCAAATCTTTGAGCTCTTTCCTTTAGTTTATCCAGGTTAACCATTGGTTTGGCATCAGATGGCAGACCTTTTAACCCACTGAGCCGCCCAGGCACCCCAGATGACAGGCCTTTTGATGGAACTGAAGAAATCCCAAATCTCACTGCCCAGGCAGTGGTCTTACTCTCCAAGCTCACAGGTACATTGAATCATTCAGCTCTCTTCTGCATTCCCTGGGTCTATGGTATCTCCAATGTAATTTTTACCACTTTCTTTTTTTTATTTTTTAGATTTTATTTATTTTTATTTGACAGAGAGAGAGATCACAAGTAGGCAGAGAGGCAGGCAGAGAGAGAAGAGGAAGCAGGCTCCCTGCTGAGCAAAGAGTCCAATGCGGGGCTCGATCCCAGGACCCCGGGATCATGACCTGAGCCGATGGCAGAGGCTTTAACCCACTGAGCCACCCAGGCGCCCCCACCACTTTCTTCTCTGCTGCCGCATCTTAGGAGTTCTTCCTCTTTGACAGACAGTTCTATGGGCTTTGGTTCTTCCTCTGTTTCATCTCCCAGTACATCTTCGTTTGTCTCCTCTTCAGCATGCTTCCAAGAAAAGCCTGGGTGGCTCAGTCGGTTAAGCATCTGCCCTTGGTTCAGGTCATGATCCCAAGGTCCTGTGATTGAGTCCCACATCAGTCTCTCTGCTCATTGGGGATCCTGTTTCTCCCTCTCCCTTTGCCTGCTGCTCCCCTGCTTGTGTTCTCTCTCTCTTCTCTAATAAATAAATAAAATCTTTAAAAGAAAGCATTTGCCTGGAGCCTGTAATAAGATTTTATTTTATTCCCTTAGTCTCCAAACCATGAGCAACACATTGCTGCTTTAGTTCAGCAAGCTTCGGATTATGGAGCTCCACCTTCTGCCGCCATCTTGTTACCCTTCTAAGTCCACTCACAATTGCACTTCAAACAAACAAAAAAATTGTCTTGGAAAAGATATAAAAGAAATGAAGAACTAGATTGAAAATTTGGAACTGAAAAAAGTGAAAAAAAAAAAAAACCTCAGTGGATGAGTTCTATGGTAAAATGGACAAAGGAAAGAATCAATGAACTTGAAGATAGAATAATAGAAATCACCCAACCTGAGCAGAGAGAGAATAGATTGAAAAAAAAAAAAAAAAAAAAAAAAAATCTCAAGAATTTGTGGAACTTTAAGAAAACATCTAATATTTGTGTCACTGTGATGTGGAAATGGTGGGTATTGGAACTGGTAGTCCAGAATAATTCTTGAGAGGTCTTCAGCGCAGTGGTTTTATTAAAGCATGGGGATAGGACCCGTGGGGGAAAGAGGTGCACTGGCGTTGTGATGAATTATACTTTGGAATTGGGAGAAGTAAAGACAAAGGAAGTTTCCAAAAGGATTTTCATATTTAAAGAAGATTGGATCTTAGAGGTCAGGTTAGTATTAAGATAAGGTTGCCTTTTGCGTTTAGCATATTATCACTGAGGCAGCTAAGCTCCTTGAGGAAGGTTACTCTGCCTGTCCCAAGCACTTGTCAACCAGCTATAAGTCATAAGATTTAATTTTATGTACATTTCCTTTGCCTTTGTTTTCCACATCAACTGGAATCCCAAAATTAGAGGAGAAAGAAGGTGGGGCTTTAAAAGTATTCAAGTAAGTATGGCTCAGTATTTTCCAAATATGGCAAAAGACCTAAACCTACAGATTCAAGAAACTCATCAAATCCCAAACAAGATAACCCCCCCTGCCAAAAAATCCATTCCAAGATACATCATAGTCAAACTTCTGAAAACTAAGGACAAAGAAAAAATCTTGAAAAGCAGCCAGGGAGAAATGACACCTTCCCTATAATAGGAAAACATTTTGAATGACATAAAATTTCTCATTGGAAGCTTTAGAGAGCAGAAAAAGTGGCACAATATTTCCTTTCCTTTCCTTTTCTTTTTGGCACAACATTTCCAAGTGCTGAAAGAAAAGTGTCAACTCAAAATCCTATATCCAGTGAGAATTGGGAATAAAAAGGACATGGACATTCTCAGATGAAGAAAAACAATGAGAATTTGTCAACAGCAGAACTACCCTTAAAAAGTCGCTACCGGGGCGCCTGGGTGGCTCAGTGGGTTAAGCCGCTGCCTTCGGCTCAGGTCATGATCTCAGGGTCCTGGGATCGAGTCCCGCATCGGGCTCTCTGCTCGGCAGGGAGCCTGCTTCCCTCTCTCTCTCTCTCTCTCTCTCTCTCTCTCTCTCTGCCTGCCTCTCTGTCTACTTGTGATCTCTCTCTGTCAAAAAAAAAAATAAAATCTTAAAAAAAAAAAAAAAAAAGTCGCTACCGGAAGTTTTAGAAAGAGAAATTAAGTGATTAAAAAATGATTGAAAAAAGAATCTTGAATCAAGAAGGAAGAACTAAAGTGTAAAAAAGTCTTAAAAAAGTTAATATAATATGCTTTCCTTCCTTATTTGAGTTTTCTAAATGACATCTGATGGTTTAAGCAAAGAATTAGTAGTTGTGTGCACGATAAATTAGGGAAGTTGGTAAGTGTAGTTATAATTTCTCCTTCAAGCAACTGTATAATGAAAAGGAGAAATGAAGTAACAGCTGGCCAGGAGGAGGGGCTCTGTGGTCCCCATGATTTCCTCTTTCCTCAAAAGATCAAAGCCCATCAGGTCCAGTCTAGTGTCCCCTCCCAGTCTAGTGTGTCCTGTCCCATACACTCACTCATTCATTGTCTGATGTGATTCTCAATTTATGTTGAAGAAATATTTAAGACTGTTATAAACAGGGGCAAGTAAAGGGACTTAAGGGGAAGAAACTTTTTTTTCTTAAAAGATTTTATTCAGGGGCGCCTGGGTGGCTCAGTGGGTTAAGCCACTGCCTTCAGCTCAGGTCATGATCTCAGAGTCCTGGGATCGAGCCCCGCATCGGGCTCTCTGCTCAGCAGGGAACCTGCTTCCCCTTCCCTCTCTGCCTGCCTCTCTGCCTACTTGTGATCTCTGTCTGTCGAGTTAAAAAAAAAATCTTGAAAAAAAAAGGCTTTATTCATCTATTTGACAGACAGAGATCACAAGTAGGCAGAGAGGCAGGCAGAGGGGGATGGGGGAAGCAGGCTCCCTGCGGAGCAGAGAGCCAGACATGGGACTGGATCCCAGAACCCTGGGATCATGACCTGAGCCGAAGGCAGAGGCTTTAACCCACTGAGCCACCCAGGCACCCTGGGAAGAAACTTTTGATATCTCATTGAAACTGCTAATGTCAACACAAGTAGAACTGAGATAGATTATACACAGATAATATTATACTGAGTGCCTATTAAATATCTATACAAAGAAATACTCTCCAAACACTGTCAATAAATCAAAATAAAATTCTACTCAAAATAACCAAAATTATTTGGAGTGCCTGGGTGGCTCAGTCAGTTAAGCATCTGCCTTCAGCTGGGGTCATGATTCCAGGGTCCTAGGATGGAGCACCACATCAGGCTCCCTGCTCGGTGAAGAGCCTGCTTCTCCCTCTCCCTTTGTCTGCTGCTCCCCCTGCTTGTGTTCTCTCTCAGTCAAATAAATAAATCTTTGGAGAAAAAATGACCAAAATTACAGAAATGGAGAATAGATTATTCAGCTGTTAGGGCTGCTAGGGGAAAGGGGAGTGGTCAGTCTATAAAGAGGTAGCCAATAGAGATCTTGTAGGTAAGAGTTCTGTATCCTGATTGTAGTGATGGTAACACAGATCTCTACATGTGATAAAGAGGCAAGGAATTGTACACACACACTGTACCAGTGTCAAGTTTCTGCTTTGATATTGTATCACAGTTACTTAAGAGGTATCCATTGGGGGAAATTGTATGAGAGGTTCAGAAACTACTCTGTACTATTACTGCAACTTCCTGTGAATCTATAATTATCTCAAAAGTTTTTTAAAAAAATTTTAATATAAAAATGAAGTAAAAAAATTATGCAATGATCAAAGCTTAATTTTCTATCCTGCCTCTCCCCCACCCCATTTCACCGAGATGTAACTGGCATATAGTACTACATAAGTTTAAGGTATACAGAATAGTGACTTGACTTACATACATTGTGACTGATTACCACAGTAAGTTAACATCCATCATCACATATAGATTTTTAAAAAGACTTTTTTCCCTCTTAGGATCTACTCTCTTTAACAAGTTTCATTATACTATATAGCAGTGTTTACTATAGTCATCATGTTGTACATTGTATCCCCAGTGCTTATTTATTTTATAACTGGAAGCTTGTACCTTATGACCACCTTCATCCATTTCCTCCTCTCCCAACCTCCCACCTCTGGTCACCACACATCTGATTTCTAAGAGTTTGGTTCTTTGTTTAGATTCCACCTTTAAGTGAGATAACATAGTGTTTTTCTCTGTCTGATTTCACTTAGCAAAAAGCCCTCTAGGTCCATCCATGTTGTCTCAAATGGCAGGCTTTCTTTTTCAAAATGGCTATTTCATTGTGTGTATACACACACACACACACACACACACACACACACACACATATACCACTTCTTTACCCATTCATCTATTAGTGGACACTTAGGTTTTTTCCATGTATTGGCTATTACAAATAATGCTGCTATGAACATGTTAGCGCAGATATCTCTTTGACACAGTGTTTTCATTTCCTCTGGATATATACTCAGAAGTGGAATTGCTACATCATACAGTAGTTTTAATTTTTTGAGAAATTTCCATACTGCTTTCCATAATGGCTCGGCTATGGCCAACAGTCCACGAGGATTTCCTTTTCTTCACATCCCTGCCAGCATTTATCTTCTATCTTGTTTTTAAAAAAATACTCTGCATTATAAACATAATCCCGGACAATATATACTTATGTGTAAATAAAAGTCTTCGTATTTCCAACTAGCAATTTATGTTGGGAAAATGAACCAAACTATATTTTTTGAGGAGCTACTTATTATATTGGTCCTGATAAAAAGCAGAATTCAAACATAAACAAAACAGGGCTCTCTCCTCAAGGAACTTAAAGCCCAAGGAATCAAGGCACAAATGCAGGAAAACCTTTATAACTCAGGAGTTAGACAACACAGCCCCTCCATAACAGATACTCTGGCTTGTGCCAGAGACAGCACCTCGTACAAGTTCTAAAGGCAGGCTTCTGTGGGCCAGTCCTTAAAAAACCCCCACGGAGGCAGATAACCTTGAAATGGGTTTTGAAAAGTGGAGAAGGTGAAGCCAGAGATTCAAGTAGTAAGGGAATAATTTAGACAGATGGTGAAAGTGAGAGACACATTGGGGGCTGGTGGACTGGAAGACAAGACCCTCTGGGTTCAGTGGGGAGCCCCTGGAATGCAGGCTGCAATTTGGTGCATGTATCTGGGCAGGAAAGGGCTAAACCAGAGCGTGGAGATTATTTTAGTGGTTGTGTGCAGGACAGATCAGGGAATTGGATAAGCACAGTGGTAATTTCTGCTTCAGACCGCTGCATAAATAAGAATAAGAAATGAAGTGACTGCTGGTTGGGAGGGGCACCTCTGGGACCCCCAGAATCTCCTCAAACCTCAGCAGGCTTATTCCAGTGTCCCCTATCCTAAGCATTCATACATTAATTCAACCTGCAACTACCTAACCCTGAGGTCCTGAGGTCCGAAGAGTGGGCCAAGTTCAAGGACCCAGGAGGCAAGTCTCACATGGTCCTTGCTGTATTAGGTTCTTCTGAGTATCCATAAGTGAAAACAAATTTGTTGAAAGACCACCACCCTTATCTACTTCATTACCTCCTTCTAGAGTAGCACTATCCAACAGAAACAGAGAAGCCACATATGCATTTTTAAATTCTCTAGTAACAATGTTAAAAAAGGTAAAAAGAAGTAGGTGAAATTAAATTTAAAATATATTTTATTTAACCCAATATATTTAAAATACCTTTTTAACATACAATCTATATGAAAACTATTGATGAGATTTTAACTAGTTTTCATATTAAGTCTTCAAAATCCAGTGTATATATACACTTACAACACATCTCAAGTTAGACTAGCCACATTTCAAATGCTCAATAGCTACACAGGTGGCTAGTGGCTACCATACTGGACTATGTAGCTATAAAACCTTGCTACTCTCAAAGTGTGGTCCCTGGACCAGTAGCATCAACATCAATGTTAGAAATAAGGAATCTTGGGGCACCTGGGTGGCTCAGTGGGTTAAAGCCTCTGCCTTCAGCTCAGATCATGATCCCAGGGTCTTGAGATCAAGTCCCACATCAGGCTCTCTGCTCAGTGGGGAGCTTGCTTCCCCCCCTTCCCCCACCTGCCTCTCTGCCTACTTGTGATTTCTGTCTGTCAAATAAACAAATAAAATCTTTAAAAAAGGGGGGGGGGCACCTGGGTGGTTCAGCGGGTTAAAGCCTCTGCCTTTGTCTCAGGTCATGATCTCAGGGTCCTGGGATGGAGCCCGGTGTCAGGCTCTCTGCTCGGCAGGGAGTCTGCTTCCCTCCCCCTCCCCCGTCTCTGCCTGCCTCTCTGCCTACTTGTGATCTGTCTGTCAAATAAATAAATAAAATCTTAAAAAAAAAGAAGAAATAAAGAAAGAAGGAATCTTTGGCCCCACTCCAGAACTAATTCATCAGATTCTTTACTTTAATAGGATCCCTGAGTAATCCACAGGTACAAAAATGGAACAGTTCTGCCTCACACATTAGAGAAGAGAGATATACGGTGCTTTGGCTATTCAACATTAACACTTCTCCTAGTCATCTAAGTTCTATGCCATGATTTAACTCAGTCCTGGCTCCAGACAGAGATCTAAGCCAAGCAGCACTTCTCCTTGGTGCTGAGCACTATGGTTGGTTCAGGCTTTTCACGTGACCCGACAAGAGTCAATGAGACCCAATGAATCCTTTGATAGATTCATTTGATAGAATCCTTCGGTAGATTGAATGAAAAAGGCTGTGCATTCTGGAGCCATTTTTGAGCATGATGGGAGAGCCTGCCTGCATATATATGAAGCCTGTGAATGGAGGAAAAACCAGATACTGATGACTTCATTTGAGTCCCTGCTTCAGGGCTTACAGCTTGACTTTTCAGACTTGTGAGCCAGTAAATTAGCTGTTTGTTTAAACTTGTTTGGGTTGTGTGCTAGTTAGGTATCTGTCTCCTCCTCCACATCTCCTCTCCTGATTCTCTACCAGGCTCTGTGCCTCAGGGTATTGACCTTCAAGGATTACATCAATAGGCTCCCTTTGCCCTCTGGTTTTCTACAGAGCTTGGCCAATGGAAGGTACCAGCAGCAGATCAGAGAGTAGGAAGAGACTGAAGCCGGGATATTTATTTGCTTGCCTCCCTCCTTGTGAGCTTGCTGAGGGCTAACTTCCTTTCTATCAAAGCTACTCTCAGGTAGCTTTCTCCTTCACTTACTTTCTCTGGTTCTAGTAGTCCTCTGTCTCCCTACTCCTTTATGGCCTACAGCTGTCTGCTCCCCAAGGTTGTCAGTCTTGCACTACTGCACATTCCTTCTGGTTTCCCTTTTCCCTGACCATGACTCTGCAATAAGTTCCTTTATCAAACTCTCCTTGAGGCATCCGTTTAGAGTGTGCCATTTGTTTCCTTTTGGGACCTGACTGGTACAATAATTAGTATCAGGAGTGGTCTTAAAATAGGATTCCATGGATAAAAAAGAGGTGGTATATGTGTATATGTGGTACACACACACACACACACACACACACACACACACACAATGGACTATTACCCAGACCTAAAAAAGAATGAGGTCTTGCCATTTGTGACAATATGTTTGGACCTAGAGGGTACTATGCTAAATGCAATAAGTCAGAGAAAGACAAATACCATATAATTTCACTTACATGTGGGATCTAAAAAACAAAACACATAAACAGGCAAACAACAAATAAACAAAAGAAACAGACTCATAAATGCAGAGGACAAATGGGTGGTTGCCAGAGAGGGGTGGGTAGGAGGATGGGTGAAACAGATGAAGAGGATTAAAAGGTACAAACATCCAGTTATAAAATAAGTAAGTCATGGAGCTGAAAAGTACAGTATAGGGAATGTAGTCAATGATACTGTAATAACACGATACAGTGACAGATGGTAACTTCACTTACTATGGTGAGTACTGCATAATACATAGAATTATTGAAAAAAAAAAAAAGAAGATTCCAGAATTGAGTTGCACATGTATTTGAGGAAGATATGGGTAACCTCCTTGTTGTGGTGAAATGGGACCCTGGCAATCCATAACATGCAGGGTCATCACTGCATCACTGGGCATGGCACAGGATAAAGCACAGGTAGAGGAGGATAAAGACATGAGGAGATTCAAGATTTAAGCAACTTGACGTACCTATCACAAACTGTGTATTATCTAGTCCAGTGAGCCACAAAATTGGAGAGGCATATCAGCTTGCCATTATAAAATGGAAATGGGTATACGCTGGGCAGATCCAAAGGCACAGTGAACTACTTGATTCCCCAGGCACCCAACACCTCTGCCTGATTTTATCTCCTTCAACATTCTACCAATGCTCTCAAGAGAAACAAATAAGGTCAGTTAATGGCAGAAAAAAAAGTACAGCCTTCTCTTCCAGAAGCAGCCAGAGTGTTGCACCACAGCCCACTCTGTAGTGGCTCCAAAAGCCTGGAGTGAAGAGATGTTGTACAGTGAGCAGTACTCTGCTACAGATCTAGCTAAGGCTCAGATCTACCCTGACGTGTGGGGAGTAACTAATAGGCTGGCCAGCTGGTCAGGAATTTACAAAGAATAAGATCAGAAGACCAGGGACAAGGCAGTCAAAGGAAAGGTGGACTTCTTGCCATCCACAAAGGATAAAGATATTCATGTTCCACCAAAATGCTCCTCCAAAGGAAGAAAAAAAAAAAAGACAGAAATGCTCATCCAAGGGCTTCTGTTGTAGATGAGGCTTTCAATAATCAGGAGGATAAGATGACCCAACCCGTGGAGATCAGATGGCCTCTTCCTCAGATACTCTGGTGCTTGGTCAATGGACCCGCTTACAAAGTGGCCATGATGACAGGAAAGGAGACAGTGATGGGCTTAACAACATAGACTTGCCCTCACCAAGCTCATCTGGCTACTGCCAACATCTTCTGTGTGTGTGTGGGGGGGGGGATTTTAACTACAAATTCAAAAATTTTGATAGCTATAACTCTATGCAGGTTATCTATTTCTTCATAAATGAGATTTGAGAGTTTGCGTCTTTCAAGAAATGCATCCATTTTGGGTCTCCTGGATGGCTCAGCCAGTTTAACACCTGCCTTCAGCTTAGGTTATGATCTCAGGGTGTTGGAATCAAGTTTCACATTGGGCTTCCTGCTTAGCAGGGGAGTCAGCTTCTCCCTCTCCCTCCCCACACTCATGTTCCCTCTCTCAAATAAAATCTTTAAAGATGCATTAAAAAAAAAAAAAAAAGCATCCAGGGACACCTGAGTGGCTCAGTGGGTTAAGCTGCTGCCTTTGGCTCAGGTCATGATCCTAGGGTCCTGGGATTGAGTCCCGCATCAGGCTCCTTGCTCAGTGGGGAGCCTGCTTCTCTCTCTGTCTCTGCCTGCCACTCTGCCTGCTTGTGCATGCTCTCTCTTTCTGACAAATAAAATCTTTTTTTAAAAAAAGTAACCATTTCATTTAAATTGTTAAATTTATTGGTATTAAGTTGTTTATGAAATTTCTAAATTATCCTTTCAATATCTGTAAAAACTGTGATGATATCAATTCAGTCATTCCAGATACTGGCAATTTGTGTTTTCTACACTTTTTCTCGATCAAAACTACAGGTTTAATAACTGTAGGGATCTTTTTTTTTTTTTTTCCTCAAAGAATCAGTTTTCGGTTTCATTGATTTTCCTCTATTTTTTCGTTAGTATTTCACTGAATTTCTCTCTGGTCATTATTTCTTTTCTTCTGTTTATTTTGAGTTCAAATTACTCTTTTCCCCCCAATTTATTAAGATGGAGGCTAAGGTCATTGATTTTTGACTGATCTTCTGTAAATACAACATTTAGTGCTACACATTTCCCCAAATACTGCTGCTGGGTGCCCAGCATGTTTATTCAGAAGCTGTGTTGAGCCCAGAAATGGTACCACTGCCACAGGGACCAGCCAGCCACCCAGGTACTGAACCCCTTTCAACATGTTGGGGAAAGTTATTTGTCTTTATAGGAGTAGACACATAGCACGGGTATAGATTTGCCTCCCCTGCCTAAAGCATTTCTGCCAGAATCACCAGTTTATGGGATTGCAAAATGCCTTACTTCTTGCCACATTTATCTCACACGATGCTGTTTCCATCAAAGGGACACATTTTATTGCAAACCAAGAGGGACAGTGGCTTCACTTAGAATTCCTGGTCTTACTACATGTTCGATATATCACCCAGAAAGAGCTAGTTTGGTAGAACAGTGGGTTGGCCTGCTTAGATCTCAGTTTATAGCCTTAAGAATCAGCAGTCAGTCTATGGAGCCATCTCCCCACAGCCAGAATGCATGGCTTTGGGAAACAGGGGTAAAGGGGGGTGACCCTCCTCACTGTTACACCAAGAGCACTACAAAGAAATTTTTGTGCTTCTCATATCTGCAGACTTGGGCTTTGTGGGTTTAGAAGTTCAAGTGCCAAAGAGGATGGTTCTTCCAGAGAACATATCCATAGTTTCATTAAACTATTAGAAGAAACTGCCTCCTGAGTGATAACACTGTGGCAGACAGTGTCCTCAAACTCTAGCTTCCTTTTCTTTCTTTGGGAATAGAACTCCGGAGTTTTAACTGGAGTTAATATGGCCACCCTGCTGAAGACCACGGACTAGATTATCATTTCTAAGACATTTTTTCCTTCCCTCCTCTCTTCCCTTCGTGAGCGCATACTTTCTGCCCTACTGATGTTGAGCTTGGGTATGTCACTTATGCGGGCCAATGGGATGTTAGCAGACATGATCCGAGCAAAGGCTTTAAATGTGCTTGTGAAATTGGTGGGCTCAGGCCTTCATCTTGCCATTCTGATTCTGGACAGGGAAGCGCAGAAGTAAAAGGATTCATACCTCTGCCAGGTCACCGATCTTGCTCTAAGGCAACCTTCTCCACATAGCTTCTAACCTATGTACATGACTTACCAAGGTATACGTATGCTGCTATTACCGTGAAAGTCATTACTGTGAGGAACGCATGGCCAGGGAGCTTGCTGGTAGCAAGAGGATGACAGATACATCCCAGAGGATGAGATCTGAACTGAAGGTGCAGCGAGCCATGTCCAGCTGAATCCAACATAGACTAGCCAAACACCAGTTCATCCGTAGACACATGAATGAGAAGTTAATGCTTACTATTGGCTGCCACTGGTATTTTGTGGTTGTTTGTTACACAGCATTTTTGCGGCACAGCCAACTGAGACCCTAAGTGTGGCCATGTGGCTAAGTTTTGGGCATTAGGATGGAAGAGAAAGTTATATGTGCAACTTTTAGTTGATGACCTTCACAGAAAAGGGTGTGCCCTCTACTTTCCCTCTTCTTCATGCTGCAGAAATGTGTGATGGGACTAAGAGCTGCATGCTGAGGATGACACACACAAGGTGGGAAGGGCCTGGGACCTCCACACTATGGCAATGAACTATCAGCATAGGACTGCTTACACTCAGACTTTTATATCAGAAAGAAACAAATTGTTATTTTGGCTACTGTTGCAGCAGGAATGCTAGCACCCTAATGCAGCATAGGTTTTCCACCAGTAGCAACCAGGAGGTCCTGAGAAAATGGGTTATTGCAAGCCCCCTGCAGTATTCATCCAACCACAGTCCCACCACGTCTGCTGCTGGTCTCCTCCTTGCTCTACTGTGGTTCCTGCTCATTTTGCTGTTGACCACTGTACCCAAGGTCTGCCTTGAATCACTGCTGCCCCTGTCACAAAGGCCCCCATTTCCTGCAGCACTGCTAGTGGTGAGGGTCTATCTGGCTTGACTGAAGGGCTAACTGTAACTGGACACTTTATGTGCTTGCCCTATAGTCTAAAGCACAAAAAAAGTTAAAGCAGGGATGCATGTTTATTTACCCTGTAAGTTGGAGGTACAAAGACAATGGAGCATCTTTGTTTTCTATAATCTAATCTTTCTCATAAGCACCTGCCCTGCTGGGTGCAAAGGGGAGATTTAGATTTGCCAGTAAATAGTAGGTGGGATTAGTTTGGTTCAAGCAGTGTCTTTGGGGGTAACTTGGTTTCTCTTAAGTAAATGCTGCTTCTCTTTCCCCTTCCCCTTCATCTTTTCCAGATGGTTATCTAGGAGTATGGAAAAGGAAAGGCACAAACGTAACTGTGTGATAGAAGGAAAGAATTGCCTTGGATCCCTTTGAGTAGGTCCTTGTACTATTCTCTGGTTCTGCCATGAAATACTGGGTCTGATTCCCGAGTTCCTATAATTATCTGCTGAGATGCAGTGGGCCTAATCTGGTCTTTGGAGTGTGATGCCAGTACCCAGAGTTGGTGTCCATGGTCCCAACATTTGCCTTCTGCCAGAAAGTCCTCCCTCTGAAGGCTTTTCATACCAGCTCTCAGTGCAAGCCTCTACAACACTTCCTCGTGCCTTCATGGGGCACAGGAAAGCTTTTGATCTCCTGCAGGACAAGTATAGGTCGTCAGGGCCTGGGTATGGTATCCTGGTTTTCATTGGCCTAGATTCTGCCCTCCATCGCTGCTAAATTATTGTTCCTACAGTATTTTGGTCATGATGCAAAGCCAAGTGCAAGGCTTCTCCTAGCAGCCTACAGCCTCCCTCATGCCTTACCTGGGGAAGTGGTCCACAAGCCTCGGATGTTCTTGGATTCTTCATAGTCTCTGTATCTGTCTCCTATAGCTTCCCCTGGTCAAGATCTGGATGGACTGGGGAGGATGGACAGGGGAAAATAAGAACCCTGGAGCCTGCCTGCCCTCCTTCCTTTCCCTCTTCTGTTTCTCCTGTCCACATGCTTGCAGATTAAAAAACACAAGCGTTACTTTTATTTCCTCTTCCTTTTTTCCAGGGCAGTGACCCTTACGGTCTGGACACTATAGGTAGGTGGAGTTTCATCCCTGCAGTATGGAACAGGCACCATGCTCTGAGTGAATTAGGCATGGTTTTTGATATAAGGGCTGCAGGGCAACTGTGAACTAGGGCTCTCTAAGAACAATTATATTGATAGTCCATCCCTTGAACATTACCTGTTAAAAGGTTAAGACGCTCTGCTGGGGTGCTTGGTGTGAGCACCAAGCCTGGTTGCTGGCTTTTGTTTTGTGGGGTACCAGAAACATCAGTACTTCTCTTTGTCAAATATTCACAGTGCAAATTCCTTTCTATCCTTTCTACATCCAGGGGTATGGCACAAAGATCTGCTCCCTTACCCCCAGGCAATCTGTGGGCACACTCATCTTTTGGCAGTACCTTTCCTACAGCTTGGCTTACTTAGCCTAGAAGAATGCCATATTTGTATGTGCCCTTGCATATGCACCTGCTTACCCAGCACCCTCCAGGGGGTTCTCGGCCCTCCAACTTTGTTTTTCAAGGTCTCCCTGCCAGGTGAAATGTTAGTAACACCCCATATGCACATTTACAGGTGTAATTACCCAACTCCTTACTGAGAAAGGCTTATTCCTAGCTGTGACAGTCTCTACAGCTTTACTTTCTGAAGACCGGGGGGTACGTGCTCTTGCAACATGTGCAGTTACTTCCTCTTTGTTTCCCTGCTCGCAGGCTGTTCCCCAAGCCTTACCTGCCACACAGGAAGGCCTATGGGAGTGCCAACTGTTCTACAGTAGTGACCACTATGCTACCGAATCTTTAACTAATGTTCTCTCTGGGTTTTGGGTGGTTTAAAAACTTGGGCAGGGCATACTGTAGTACACTTTTATGGAATTCTATGTAAGAAGTCAAGGTGGGCTTTATTATCTTCATGTCCAACTAGATGCTCCATGGGAGGATGGCATGGGGACGGGGCTAATGGGGTTAGCACTTGCAGAAGAGAGATCAATCAAGTTTCCCCCCTAAGACTGAACCAGAAGAGTCTGTTAATAGTAGGATAACACCTTCTCTGTCTGCTGGATGAGGTGCTCAAACTCTGCTCTAAGATCATGGGGAGCCCTCCCTCTGTCATGGTTTGCTGCCACTCACCGGGGAAATAACACCAGTTCTGGGAGCCAGGTCCCTTTGGATGATGGAAGGCAATTTTCTCCTTAGGCAGACTGCTAACAGACGGAGAACAGTTCATAAATGTCTGGGCACTCCATTTGATAGGGCATTTTTGTCCCCATTTCTTGGGTCCTAAATTTTCCAACTCAATGTCCAGGCAGTCGGTAGCCTAAGTTTGGTAGACCTGAAACCTGCATTCACTTTTTTTATTTGGGTACTAATGGCAAACAAGCCTTCAAAATTCCCTGAGAATCAAAGAGAAAGACTTTATTTCCTCCATCAGATTTTGCAATCAGAAATGAGGCAGAGCCCGGGGCAGCAGGGGGGCAGCAGCGGTATGCTGTGAATGACGTCACACACACGGTGGCGGAAACCTGTTTGTCCCGAGTAAGCAGACCTGGGTCAGACATACAACAGGCACTGCTGCTCAGCTTCCATCCCTGGAAAGCTTTCTTGCTTTATTCCCACCAGCTAGTAAATGACATCCATTACTTATTCAGCACTTACAACAAGGCAGGTACTGTGCTAGGCATTTCCAGGAATTTCTAGAGGCAAGTTCCCCAAACTTGCTGAGTTTGTTTCCTCATCTGTAAAACTGGCTCAAAAACCTCATGAGGCTATTTTACTGGCTACCTGAGGTATTTACTTCCCTTAGCACATTGCCTGGCACATTATGAACACTTAAATCTAGTTGTTGCTATAAAGATTTTATTGGGCTTTGTATCTGAATTTATATTAGGAAACTAGGCATTAAGTTCCAGGCTGTCTGAATCCATTCAGTTCCTGAGTTCAGAGAGGGAAGGATACCAACTTATCAGAAGATAAATGAGTATTAGGTTTCTGAGTTTAATAAGAGATACCTGTATTTTAAATTTTTTTTTTTTTTATAAACTACAGCTACCCTCAGAGATTCTGAAACCCCTACCTGAGGTTGAGAAGTAAAATGGCATACACCTTTGCGCAAACTTTCCCAGAGAGAAATGTGGTTCTTCATACGCTTCTAAACTGTCATCATGCTGGCAGAGCTTAAGGTGGGCAAAAAAGCAAAACAAAATACCAAACCCAAAACTCCACAAAAATCCTTTACTTCCTTTCTAGTGAGAGGGTATTCCACGCTCCTAATGGGTGACCCACAACCTAATCTGAAATACAGGATAATCATAAAAAGAGAAGACTATGGGTCCATGGCAGAACAGGCTCCATGCCCAGAAAGGATTTGGGTGAGGCGGAAAGTGTACATGACTTTGCTCAGGCCTGAACAATCTCAAAGCGTTCAAAGTGGAGGTGGACCATCAGCCGAAGCTGATAGAGCCAGCAAGACTTGGACACGTGGACAAGAAAGGTGGCGTCCCTGAAAAGAGGACCAGTCTGAACAGAGGGGCCAAGGGAGGCACAGTGAAACCAGGTTGAAGAGCGTGTTGGAAGTCCCCTCAGTTTTCGAGAAAAAAGCAGATCGTGGGGTACTAGAAACATTAGTACTTCCTGATATGAGAAACCAAACTTCAAACTACAAAATATACTTTATTTTTTTTTTTTAAGATTTTATTTATTTGACAGACAGAGATCACAAGTAGGCAGAGAGGCAGGCAGAGAGAGAGGGGGAAGCAGGCTCCTCACTGAGCAGAGAGCCCGATGTGGGGCTTGATCCAGACCTCGGGATCATGACCTGAGCCAAAGGCAGAGGCTTTAACCCACTGAGCCACCCAGGCGTCCCATATGAAATATACTTTAAAAGAGCACAGATACAAACTTGTAACCCGAATCTTGAAAGTCTTCTGCGTGCCAGCCCCTGGTTGCCTCCCTCTCCTTTCCCTACAGCCAATCACCGAACTGGATTTTTTTGGTTTCCTTGCTTTCTGTAAGTATTGAATACAGAAAAACTTATTCAGTTGGGCCTACTTTTGACCTTTTTGTGAGCGCAGTCATAGTGTATGTGTTCTTCTGTTACCATGTTTCTACTGTTTTGGAGATTCCTCTGAGTTTTTTTATATCGTTGTAATAAGTACCTTCACACTGTATAGTACCCATTCTATAGATGCTTTTACATCCCATTTGAGTGACTTCCTTTGCTTAGCTAATTATTATAAAGCATACTGATATAATTATTTTTATATATATAACTTGGGATATATGCACAGGAGTTTACTGAGGATATAGACCAAGGAGTGGAACTGCTGGGCTGTGGGGGAAGCATAGGTTCTACTTTACTAGGTAATACCAACCTGCTTTCCAAAGAGCTGTCTCAAGTGACATTCCAACCAGCAAAGTCATAGTTTCTGCTGCTCTTCATCTTGGCAAATACTTGCTGTTCTCTGGCTTTTGAATTTTGCGCAGCTGGTGAGGGTGAAATGGTACCTCACTTTAGATTTAATTTGCCTTTCCTTGATTATTACTGTGGCTGGGGTTTCTAATTCTGGGACTCCAAAATACTGTTGCGGAATCAATCTTAATGAACTACTTCAAGAATTTACATCATTGGTGCTAAAAATTATTGGAATGTTTTGTTCTTACAGTTATAACAATACACATAAAGCAAATGTGTATTGAGCCCCAAAACATCTCCCAGACCTTATTCTACACACTCACATACATGTATGTTATAGACTAAACATTTGTGTCTCCCCCAAATTGATATACTGAAATCCAAACCCTGAATGTGCTACTAGGATTACCTTTGGAAGGCAATTAGGTCATAAGGGTGGGGCCCTTAAAAATGGGATTAGGGCTTCCTCCTGCTCTCTGCTCTGTGCCATATGAGGAAACAATGAAAAGACAACCATCTACAAGCCAGGAAGCAGGCTCTCACCAGACACCAGATCTGCCAGTACCTTGATCCTGGACTTCCTAGACTCCAGAACTGTGAGAAAAAGATGTCTGTTGTTTAAACAAGCAGTCTATGGTAATTTGTTGTAGTAGCCCAAACTAAGCAACGCTGAAATCTAATGTATCTACAACTTGCTTGTTTACGTTAATTGTGGACCATCCCATTTCAGTATGCATAAACGTACTTCATTCTTTCTAGCTGCTGTGTGATAGTTCATGGTATGGATGACCCATAATTTCACAGTCTTCTCTTTATTAATTTTTTTGAGCATGTACTATTTGGATTTATAAAACCCAGTGTGTACAAGAGCATATTCCTCCTACTCCTCGTCCTCAGGAACTCAGTAGCACTGGCCTGGAGGCAACCAAATTCACGGTATGGATGACCCATAATTTCACAGTCTTCTCTTTATTAATTTTTTTGAGTATGTACTATTTGGATTTATAAAACCCAGTGTGTACAAGAGCATATTCCTCCTACTCCTCTTCCTCAGGAACTCAGTAGCACTGGCCTGGAGGCAACCAAAGTTAGAGGATGCAGTAGAAACTGACCAGATGCTCACCACTGCCATTTCTTCTTCCTGAGCACACCGGAAGCCATGTCCCAGTTTCCTTGACTTGGGTTGGGGTCAGACAACTCGGTCTGACCAACACCACATGGGAGGAAGTAACAGACAGAATTTCCAGTGTTTGCTACCTTTCGTGGTTTTCTCTCCCTTAGTTAGTTAGCTGGCTGAATGCAGAGTCCAGTGGAGAACTCCAAGGAGGCCCTAGGAGATGCTGCCACAAGATATTACACGCCAAAATCTCCAATTCTCTGCTTGGAGGAGAGGAACTAGGAACATCTGCATTAAGAAATAAGCTTTTGGGTTAAACCAGTCAACTTTTGGGGCTGTAATTTTAGCTAGCATTAATTATAACAATACACATATTTCTTATGTATCCTGAAATGTTTGAAGTAATAAGCAGTTGCCTGTCCTCTATCAATGAACACGCAGATTATTTCCAGCTTCTCCCTATTACAATGATGCTATAATAAACATCCTAATGGGGACACCTGGGTGGCTCAGTTGGTTGGACGACTGCCTTCGGCTCAGGTCATGATCCTGGAGTCCCGGGATCGAGTCCTGCATCAGGCTCCCAGCTCCATGGGGAGTCTGCTTCTCTCTGACCTTCTCCTCACTCATGCTCTCTCTCACTGTCTCTCTCTCTCAAATAAATAAATAAAATCTTAAAAAAAAATAAACATCCTAATGAGGTAGGTTTTTAGACATATTAAACCCTTAAGTGTTTGAAATGGAGCAGGCACCTGGGAACCTGCTCCACCTCGATGAGGTATCTCCTATCTCTTGCTTCATTCGGCTGGAGCTCATCAAGTTGGCAGCATGATGCCAGTCTGGCTGAGCCTCAAGCTACTCCCTGGCTCAGAATCCAGCTGATGCTGAGATTCGCCCTTCTGCACAGACTGATTTTTTTTCCTATAGTAACCTTTGCACCGACCTATTTCTTATACGCTCTGAGTGCCTGTCCCCTTGGACACTCGCTTCCTGGGTAAGCCAAGATATCAGCTTCTCACCAGGTTCCACACTCCTAGTTTGTGCATGTCTCCTGTAGTCTCATGCTCCCACCATGCTGGAGTAGATGCTGTCTACACCCTTTGGGCTTACTCTGGAGTTTGCTTTCAGAACATTCTAGTACATGAGGAAGATCGCCTGTGCCTGTTGCCTGAGTACATTCTCCTGACTTCAGGAGCATGTTTTTTCCCAGCACTGGGCTGGGTAGAAGTACAGGAGCATTAATCCCCTATAGAGGGAAAGGAGATGGTGGATAAGTACCTCAGCTACCTTCCTCAGGAACTCAGTAGCACTGGCCTGGAGGCAACCAAAGTTAGAGGATGCAGTAGAAACTGACCAGATGCTCACCACTGCCATTTCTTCTTCCTGAGCACACCGGAAGCCATGTCCCAGTTTCCTTGACTTGGGTTGGGGTCAGACAACTCGGTCTGACCAACACCACATGGGAGGAAGTAACAGACAGAATTTCCAGTGTTTGCTACCTTTCGTGGTTTTCTCTCCCTTAGTTAGTTAGCTGGCTGAATGCAGAGTCCAGTGGAGAACTCCAAGGAGGCCCTAGGAGATGCTGCCACAAGATATTACACGCCAAAATCTCCAATTCTCTGCTTGGAGGAGAGGAACTAGGAACATCTGCATTAAGAAATAAGCTTTTGGGTTAAACCAGTCAACTTTTGGGGCTGTAATTTTAGCTAGCATTAATTATAACAATACACATATTTCTTATGTATCCTGAAATGTTTGAAGTAATAAGCAGTTGCCTGTCCTCTATCAATGAACACGCAGATTATTTCCAGCTTCTCCCTATTACAATGATGCTATAATAAACATCCTAATGGGGACACCTGGGTGGCTCAGTTGGTTGGACGACTGCCTTCGGCTCAGGTCATGATCCTGGAGTCCCGGGATCGAGTCCTGCATCAGGCTCCCAGCTCCATGGGGAGTCTGCTTCTCTCTGACCTTCTCCTCACTCATGCTCTCTCTCACTGTCTCTCTCTCTCAAATAAATAAATAAAATCTTAAAAAAAAATAAACATCCTAATGAGGTAGGTTTTTAGACATATTAAACCCTTAAGTGTTTGAAATGGAGCAGGCACCTGGGAACCTGCTCCACCTCGATGAGGTATCTCCTATCTCTTGCTTCATTCGGCTGGAGCTCATCAAGTTGGCAGCATGATGCCAGTCTGGCTGAGCCTCAAGCTACTCCCTGGCTCAGAATCCAGCTGATGCTGAGATTCGCCCTTCTGCACAGACTGATTTTTTTTCCTATAGTAACCTTTGCACCGACCTATTTCTTATACGCTCTGAGTGCCTGTCCCCTTGGACACTCGCTTCCTGGGTAAGCCAAGATATCAGCTTCTCACCAGGTTCCACACTCCTAGTTTGTGCATGTCTCCTGTAGTCTCATGCTCCCACCATGCTGGAGTAGATGCTGTCTACACCCTTTGGGCTTACTCTGGAGTTTGCTTTCAGAACATTCTAGTACATGAGGAAGATCGCCTGTGCCTGTTGCCTGAGTACATTCTCCTGACTTCAGGAGCATGTTTTTTCCCAGCACTGGGCTGGGTAGAAGTACAGGAGCATTAATCCCCTATAGAGGGAAAGGAGATGGTGGATAAGTACCTCAGCTACCTTGCCTCTGCATGGGACAATTCTGGGGTGTGTTTCTATTTCTCAGACAGTTCAGAGCATGATTGAGCCTCATGAATTCATCCTTTAATGATTTTCCTTCCTGTCTCACTTCTCCACTCTTGTCAGAGTACCTCATGGGGACACTTCCTAAATAAACTATTTGCATCCAAATCCTGGTTACAGTGCCTGATTTTGGGAGAAACCAAAACTAACACAGAGTCTTCTTTGAAAATGTGAGGAAAAATAAGGTCTCTTCCCCCAGGAAAATATGTCATAATTTCAAAAAATCTAGGTACAATTTGGTGAACTTTTGATATTAGGGCCAGGCTTCCAGAATCACCTAACTTCTTTCCCTCCTCCCACTCCCCATCTTCCAAAACATTACTGAGGGAGCCATATATAAGGACCAGCAGCAGGATACTAACAGGAATGAAAGTATCACTTTAATAGCTTTAAAAGTGCCTAAAACTCCTTTACCTATTTAAAATACTCTCTGTATGAGAGGCTTCCTCTAGAGTTTTCTCAAAAAGGGTGTTTGCCAAACTCTTTAAGTATTTTCTAGCATGGTATACACACGGTCTCCGATTTACAATGGTTTGACTTACAATTTTTAGACTTCATGATGGTACATTCTACATTTGGTAGAAACTACTTCAAATTTTGAATTGGATCTTTGCCCAGGCTAGTGCTATGTGGGACAATCCTGTCCCATTAAGCTGGCCAGTGGCAGATGTCACAGCTCCCAGTCAGCCACATGATCACCAGGATAAACAACCATACACTTACAACTATCCTGTACCCATACAGCCATTCTGTTTTTTTACAGTATTCAATTACACGAGATAGTCAACAATTATAAAACAGGCTTTGTGTTAGATGATTTTGCCCAACTCCAGGTGAATCTAAGTGTTCTGACCATGATTAAAGTAGGCCAGACTAAGCTATGATGTTCAGCAGGTTAGGGGTAGTAAGCACATTTTCAATTACAGTATTTTCAACTTACGATGGGTTTTTTGGGACATAACCCCATCATAAGTTGGGAGATCTGTACTGGCCTTTTCTGCATGATGCTTTGCAATGATTTACATATTTGCTTAGTTGTTTACTATTTCTCTACTAGACTATATGCACCATGAAAACAGTAACTAAGTCACTTTGTTTACCACTGTATACCTGGAGTTCATGAGTGTTCTCACATGGAAGATACGCCATACGCTAAGAACGAGGTTGAGGTTTGGGCTCCTGGGCTCAAATAGTCACCAATTCCTTGCTCATTAAGAACATGGAATCTTAATCTCTATCAGGCCACATGGAGAAAGCCCTCGAGATAGTCAAAATTAAATGACCAGATCTGCAGAGCAGATTCTGGCTCAACTACACCATCAGGCTATGTGTGGAGGAGGGAGAGAACTCACTGATGAATGTATAGTGACTCTCCCACCCACCAAAAATGTGGGTCAATTCATAAACTATTTTCACTATTAGGTTAGTAGCTCCTTTCCATTGGGGAAGGGGGGAAGGAGGAAGGTGGTCAAAATCTTTCCCTCAAGTATATACTATTCTGCATATAATTTCAAGGGAGTAAAACAAAACAGCAACAAAAAACTTACACAAACTTCTGAAGTCTGTCCATGGTCCATGCAGGCTAACAATCCCAGGTTAACAATCTCTATGGATTTTTTTTTACTGGTACAAACCTTGAGATCTCTAATCTTTACCATCAGCTTTAGCTCCTATCTGATATAATTGATCCTCATCCCTCTTCTCCGGGCAAAAAGAAAGGCAACACATGGCAGTAAAGTTGTCAGTGGTAATGGCTGAAACCAATTGCTACAGTAAGGCCTGTGTTCTGCTTTCAAACTTGGGCAATGGCTCTTTGGCTGTCACTGGAATATTCCACCTTCTCAATTTCCACCTGTTGAAATCATGTTACCTTTGCAGGGCCTGGTACGAATGCCCCCTCTTCCATGAGAAACGTCCTCCAATTCCACCAACCATGTGGAAACTTAACAGTTCCACTCCTGCGGCTCCTGGTTGAGAACTTTTGTTTTGTGGTCATCGGCCCTTCTATGGCTGAGCTCAGCACAGGGCTTCCGGGCCTGGCAGGGTCTCGGCGAAGGCCTCTTTTTCTTAATGACTACTATTGGCCTGTTCAAGAGGGAACAGTTTCGTACCTGGCCCAATTCATGCCGATACTCTTTCTTCCATTTTACCAAGCGCACTCAATTTTCACCTCAGGAATTTCCCCAATGGACCTAAGTGGTCAACCTGAGAAAACTCAAGTTAGGGGAGGTCACACAAAAGCCGAGGCCCTTGCAACGATGCCAAACCACAGGGACCGAATCTCACTTGTTTAATGGCCCAAGCCGCGGCAGGAGAAAAGGCCCAACTTTTCGAGCCCCGCCTCGAAAAGACAGGTGCTCCTTTGAGCTCTGGACTCAAAGCTGAGACTGGACAAGTACTCCCTCCCTGCCCAATAAGGTGACAAAGAAGGCGGCGACAGACGCTGCAGAGAGCACTTCCGCCTTGAAAAAGGTGTCGTCAAGGGGCAAACTTCCAGTTCCATTCCTTCCCACTGCTCAAGGCCTTTCTTCGTGGTCTGTTGTCCGCACCCCATGGCTACCACACCCAGCTGCACCCTCCAGCTTCTCCACACCCTCCCGAGCCGTTTGCACGTCTCGAGGGTGTGACGGTTACGCCGTGACATCACTCCAGGAAAAGGGCTAAATGAGCAAGGTACTGGCGATCTTCGTGCGGCCCTGGCGCCAGGAAGCGCGCGAAGAGTCTGGAGGCGGGACTAACTTTGACTGACGTCCACACCGACCCATTGCCTTTCCGATCTCTTCTCAAACAAACCAATAACTGAGACAACGGAGACGGCAACGTGCCCCAGCCGCCAGGAGTGGCTCCGCCCCATCCATTGGGTCGTCTTTTGGTCGCCATGATTAGTGTGGCTGCCACTTTCTTGCTACTTTGGGCTCTCTGGCTATCTGATACCCTATCTGAATTCTTTCTTGAGCCTTTGTTCCCTCTCACTGTCAACTTCCACTTTCCCGGGATTCTTGCTAGCGCGGTGCCTCTACAGCCACACTTGAGATGGCGGCCGGAGGCGGGGCCAAGGCGGGGCATGCCCGGCGCGGTGACGTCAGCGCGCTGCGTATCGGCAGGTGGAGGGAGAAGGGAAAGTTTGGCCCGTGCGTGGGGCTGGGGTGGAGGGCGGGACAGAGGGGTTGGGCCCAGGCGAATACCCTGTCGCTGCTGCAGCGGAGGCCGAGGCCGGGACCTGAGCCGGGCAGGGAGTGCCGGTCGCCGAGGAGCAGGAGGCGAGGTCCGCCGGAGCTTCAAGCCCCCGCCGCTCTACCGCGCGGTGACCCCGCGCCCAGACGCCGTCCGACCCGTGGTTGTTCCCGAGGCGGTTGGTGGGGGCGCGGCGGCGGCGGCGGCGGCGGCGGTTGGGGGTGGGGAGAGGCGCGGCGAGGAGACGAGAGGTCAGCGAGTTTGAGGGAGGATCGCGAGCCGTGCAGCCGTCATGTCCGAGGACTCGAGCGCCCTGCCCTGGTCCATCAACCGGGACGATTACGAGCTGCAGGAGGTGATCGGTGAGCGCTGGCGCCGCTGAGGGGGGAGGCGCCGCGCTGGGCGGCGGGTGACACGCGGGAACGTGGGGACCCGCGGGAGCTCGGGGAGCCCAGGACTCACGGATACTCGTGGGCGCTCGTGGGGCCCGGGATTTGTAGGGCGCGTGGGTGAGGCTGTGGGTGAGGCTCTGGGTTTGTGCAGCGCGTGCGAAGCGGGGAGGGGATTTTGTGGCGAGCCTGTGAGGCCGGCGGGATGGGGTTTGAGCGGCTCGTGAGAGATTTAGGTAGTGCCAGATACTTGAACCTGAGCGTTAGATGGGTTTGGGAGGGGAAGAAAAGTGCAGGCACAGGACAGGCCTTTAGCAGGCTGTGTGAGAAATAGGCTGTTGGAATTGTGGGCACAGCCACCTATTTGGGGGATTGTGGGACGGGGGCTTTAGTTCATTCCCGCGCGGGTGTGAGATCACTTGTGTGCCCACGAAGTGCCAAACATTACTGGGGTGGAGCTGGGGATTCTCTCCGGATGAAGCTGAAGGTACCGGGCACCGAGACAACGTAGGCACAACTTCCCACTCTTTGGGAGTGACTTTCTGGTCAGAGAGGTAGACATTGAATAACCAGACAAATGAAAAGAATTTCAAGGTTTGGCAAGTGCTAGGAAGGAAATAAACAAGATGTTCTGATAGAGAGTGACCTGAAGACCTAGTTAGTGTGATTTCAAGGAAAATTCTTTTTCGGAGGTATTGACATTTAAGTTGAGCGCTGAAGGATGAGTCGTCTTCGGATTCCAGGGAAGAGTTTTCCCTGCTGAGGGATGAGGAAGTGCAAAGGTCCTGAGGAGGGAAAGAGCTTGATGTGTTTCAGGACCTGAGGGAACACTGGCACGGATAGAAAGGGATCTTATCAGGCTTAGTAAGGATTTTGGAATTTTATTCTAAGTGTATTGGAGGGCTTCAGGCAGAGACAGGACGTCATCTGAGGGATCTGGCTGCTGTGTGGAGTGGATTTGAGGTCCAGGAATACCAGTTGGCCGAGACCAAAAATTGCACAAAGGTGGATTGTAATTCTCAGGCACAGTGATGGGGGGAGGGTGGGGACTTGGGATGAGGGGAGTATTTGTTGGACAACAATAATCCAGTGACTTTAGAAATCAAAAGGGGGTGGCTTTAGCTACACAGAAGCTCAATCTCACTGACATGAGCAGACCCCTCTGTATTGGAGGAAGGAGATTGTCTGCTTTGCTAGATCAGCATCCTGTCCTAAAATTAGTTTTATAACAAAGACTGGCTGAAAGCTCTTTAGCTGCCTTAGAGGTGTGTTTATTGCAACGTGGCTGTATTTCAGAGCAACTTTATCTCATGTATATATATAAATATATATTTTTTTCTTTTTTTTGCCTCTTGTTTCAAAACAAATCTGGGCTAAGTTTTATCTGAAAGAAATCACATCTTTTTCCTTAAGCCACATCGTGGGTGTCCTTTCTGGATATTTGACATACACTGGTTGGTTCTAAAGACAGCTCGCTAGGTGTCTGTCTTGATTGATTGCTTCTGGGTCCTTCAGTCAGTTTCACACTGAAGAAAGAAATTAAGTGAGAGATTTCAAAATGATGTCTGAAAAGTAAAGGAAGGGGATCCTCATCATTGTTTTAGAAGAGAGTTTTGCTTCCTTTCTGGGAAAGTATACATCTTTCTGTGGTCATTTTTTATGCCTAGCCATTAAGGTGGCATAGGGTTCTAGATATTTAAAGACTTATTAATTTGGGATTCTCAAGCCAATAGGGTGTCTGTAAGTGGGCAAAAGAGAGTCTTAGTCCTCTGGGATTGGGTTAGTTTTCATCTCATTCTTAAAGTGGGCCATGCGTAAAAGTTTACTCCAGTGTGATTTGACCATCTTAGGTTTTTTGTTTTGTTTAAATTTTTAAATTTTTTATAAACATATAACGTATTTTTATAATCCCCAGGGGTACAGGTATGTGAATCGCCAGGTTTACACACTTCATAGCACTCACCATAGCACATATCCTCCCCAATTGACCATCTTAGTTTTAAAAGTAACTTTAGTGAGGTATTATTTACTGCTATAAAATTCACCCATTTTTAAGTACAAAATTCTGTGGTTTTTAGTAGATTTACTGTGGTGTGCACCAGCCAGTATAATAAGTTTTAGAATATTTTCATCACCCAGTAAGATCCTTGTGCCTGTTTACAGTTAATCCCTGTTCTATCGCCCAACCCAAGGCAACCACAAATCCTTCTGTCTCTATAGGTTTGCCTTTTCTGGACATTTTTCTGTAAATGAGATCATAATAACATATTGTCTTTTGTGTTTGGCTTCTTTCACTTCGCATAATATTTCTTCATTTGTAAAAACAATTTTACTGGGTTATAATTTCTATACCACAGTCCACCTGTATAAGTGTACAATTGTATAATTTTTTAGTAAATTTACAGTGTTGTTCAATCATCCCTACAATCCAATTTTAGAACATTTCCATCATTCCAAAAAGATGCCTCATGTCCATTTCAGTCACTCCCTGTTCCCACCCCCTGCCGCAGGCAACCACAAAACTACTTTCTGCTGCTATAGATTTGCCTTTTCTGGATATTTCATGTAAATATAATCATATGATATGTGACCCTTTATGGTGGTTTCTTTGACTTGCCATGTTTTCCGAAATTCATCGATATTATAGCCTGTTACCAGTACATTATTCCTTTTTATTGGATACCACGTGATGAACATTGGCTTGTTTCTGCTTTTTGGCTATTTGGAATAATGTTGTTATGAGCATTCACTCAGCAGATCTTCATGTGAACATGTTTCCTTTTCCTTGTGTGTAATTTCTGGGTCAATGGTAAATTTATGTTTAACTTTTTAAGAACCTGATAAACCTTTTCAAAATGACTGTCATTTTTCATTCCCACCGGCATGTATGAGGGTTCCTATTTATCTTTGTCAGCTTTGTTGTCTTTGATTATAGCCATCCTAGTGGGTATGAAGTGGTATCTGGTGGTTCTGTTTTGCATTTCTTTAATGACTAATGATGGTGAGTGTCTTCATGTGCTTATTTACTAGCTTTTCATCTATCTGCTTTGGTGAAATGTCTATTCAGATGTTCTGCCCACTTGGGTTGCCCCTGGGTTATTTTCTTATTGAGTTATAGGGCGTGTGTGTATGTGTTCATTTGGTTGTCAGTCCTTCACCTGATACATGATTTCAAATATTTCTTCCCCTGGTCTGTAGCTTGTGTTTTCATTTTCTTAATAGCGTCTTTTAAAGCAAAGGAGTTTTGAATTTTGACAAGTTTTAATTATCCCTTTTTCTTTATTGATTGTACTTTTGGTGGCGTATCTGAGAAATTTTTACTAATCCAACTTCACAAAGATTTTCTTTCCTGTGTTTTCTCCTAAGTCTTACAGTTTTAGCTTTTACATTTAGACCTCCAAGACATTTTGAGTTGAATTTTTAAGGTATGGTGTGAGGTAAGATGAACCATCTTGTTTCACAGATGAAGACAGTGGGGGCATAAAAAGGTAAAATGACCTTCTAAAGCCATAGAGCTAATTACTGGCACAGCTAATACCTGTGTCCGACTCTCCTGTTGCCTAATTCAGCATCCTTGTTCTATGTAGAAATTTGATTTCTATGTAGAAATTTGATTTCTGAAAGTTTAAGTAAAATTAATTAAGGGAAATATCCTTACAATGAAAGATCAAATAGGAGCAGATATTTTGAAGGTGACCCTTTTGGATGTAGTAGAATTTTTCTTTTGTGTATCCTATTTTAGTTTTAAATGTCACCCCCTCATTTGTAAGTTCCTGAAAGTTCCTAATATCCTTCCATTCCACTCCCAATAGGGAGGGGAAAAATTTTTTTTCCTTGAACTGTAGCTTACTATATATTATTGTAGATAATGTATTATATCATGATATACAATATATACACTATATAAAATAATATAATATATTATATATGTAATGTTATAATAATATAGCCTCAACAAGCAGGTGTTTTTTTTTAATTAGTTAATTAATTTATTTGACAGAACGGCAGGCAGAGGGAGAGGGATAAGTAGGCTCTCTGCTGAGCAGGGAGCTGGATGTGGGGCTTGATCGCAGGACCCTGGGATCATGACCTGAGCTGAAGGCAGCCGCTTAATCGACTGAGCCGCCCAGTCACCCAAAAGTCGTGTACTTATTCTGGATTTGCTTCCGTGCTGAAATGTTTGGAATAAATGTTTGGAATAGTATTTTGAAATAAGCTATAATCTTCAAAATGAATCTTTGTGATTTCTTCAGATTACATGTCATTTTTTTCAGGAAACGTGATTGGCATTCAGAAAAAAAACATTTGGGGGATCATTTGAATTTTCTCTTTTCAAAGAACTGTATTTTAAGGCAGTGGTTAAGTGATGCCTCCTTTCTGATCAAAGCACGTGCATTTATTTGAAATATAATTTTTTTTTTTTACACTTTCTGTTTAGCCTGTGATATTTGTAGGGTTGGTGCACCTGGATGGCATAGTCAGTTGGATGTATGACTTTTGGTTTTGGCTCAGGTCTGATATCAGGGTCATGGGATCGAGCACCTTTTTAGGTTCCATGCTCAGAGCAGAGTCTGCTTGGGTTTCTGTCTCCTTCAGGTAACACCCCCCCCAACTCTTGCTCTCTTTCTCAAATAAGTCTTTTTTTTTTTTTTTAATTTTATTTATTTATTTGAGAGAGAGAGATTGAGTGAGAGCACTAGCCTGGGATGAGAGGCGGAGGGAGAAGCAGACTCCCCTTAGCAGGGAGTCTGACATGGTACTCTGTCCCAGGACCCTGGGATAATGGGTCATGGGATCATGACCTGAACTGAAGGCAGATGTTTGACTGACTGAGGCACCCAGGCATCCTGAATAATTTTCTTTTTTTTTAAGATTTTGTTTGTTTATTTGAAAGAAAGAGACACAGCGAGAGAGGGAACATAAGCAGGGGTAGTGGGAGAGGGAGAAGCAGGTTTTCTGCTGAGCAGGGAGCCTGATAAGGAGCTCAGTCCCAGGACCCTGAGGTCATGATCTGAGCCGAAGGTAGATGCTTAACGACTGAGCCACACAGGCATCCCTATCCCTAAATCTTAAAAAAAAATATATATATATATTTGTAGGGTTAAGTTGTTTCTCACATTCTGTTTCATGTTCTTTCTTTCTGAGAAAATCCTATAGTGAAAAGAAAAATTCCCTTCCTAGAAAAGCATACAAATTGGGAATTCAAAGGACTTCCTTTTGAAGAATTGTATCATCTTAAGCATACTTTGGCAACATTTGAAGTTCTTTAGTATGATTACTTGTAAAAGGTGTTAGTAGTATTGTCAGTATCGCTTACTCACCTTTTCAGTGTTTTTGAGCTCCTTCCTAACCATTATTATTGTATTAGAATTTCTGACCAGGTGTTGTACTGTATTTGACATATGTTGAAGCAGCTGGAAGAGTATGGTCTTAAGGTTGTGCTGACCTAGATTCAAATCCTGGCTTTACCTTTTTGTTACCTATGTGATCTTGGGCAATTTATATAACTGATTTTAGTTTCAGCTTTTTGTCTATAAAATCGAGATAATGGACTTAAATCATTGGGGCTGTTATGTAGATGAAGCATAATTTTGTAAGAAAATGTTTAGTTTGCATTGAATACTTCTTTTAAAAAAAATTATTTATTTATTTGACAGAAAGAGATATCACAAGTAGGTGGAGAGGCAGGTAGAGAGAGAGAGGAGGACCCAGTCTTCTCCCTGAGCAGAGAGCCTGATGGGGGCTCGATCCCAGGACCCTGAGACTATGACCTGAGCCGAAGGCAGAGGCTTAACCCACTGAGCCACCCAGGCGCCCCCACATTGAATGTTCCTTAACATAATGGTTTTTGTTATCTCTTTTTTCTCCTCCTTACGTTTTGTAATTTTTGATATTACCATGAAATATGAAATACTGTGTGATTTGTTGTAATGCTTATTGGAACATTACTGCATCTTTTTTTCCCTAGATCTTTATTAAAGTTTAGATGGATTTCAGGATTTACGGTGGACATGATAGTATAGCTTCATAAGACCCTGCCACCTGTGATATTGTCAACAATATGGTATGATGGCAGATAGAGAAAACAGTCTGGCAGTGGCTGTGCCATGTGCCTTTTATTTTTCTACATCTTGAAAAATCCCTGTAAGTATTCACTGTTTACCTTGGATCAGATTTAGAAAATTGTTCATTAAGATCTGTTTTTAATAAGGTATGATTTACCTAGCTTTGATGTTTGGTGAGGGCAACTCATTAGCTTTATTTTTTTTTTTTTTAAGATTTTATTTATTTATTTGACAGAGATCACAAGTAGGCAGAGAGGCAGGCGGGGGGTGGGGGGGAAGCAGGCTCCCTACCAAGCAGAGAGCCCGATGTGGGGCTCAGTCCTAGGACCCTGGGATCATGACCCGAGCTGAAGGCAGAGGCTTTAACCGACTGAACCACCCAGGTGCCCCCATTAGCTTTATTCTCTACCTTCCTCTCTCCTTTTTTATTTTCTTTATTCACTAGCCATACATTTTGATGTCCGAAAGTAATGGTTGTCAGTTCCAGGTTGTCAGATTCTAGGATCTCACCTCTAGCCTCCATAAATGTGAAAGACATGCTCTATCAATAAAATGATGCTTAATGCTTAGTGTATTTTCTCCCCGTGGTTGGGAGACTTCACTATGGTGATATTATCAGTGAAGGCCAGCGTTGGGCCAACAAATTCATAGGGCTGTATCAGGTAGGGCTTGCATTGGCTGCATGTGATGGATAACATATAATAGTGGCTTAATAAAATACCTTTTTCCCCTTCTGTAACTGGAGTGGCAGCCTCTGTGCCCTAATTAAGCACGCAGGCCCCTAGTTTCTACTCCACTGCACTTAGCACGTAACTCTCATTCTCATAGTTGCAGCATAGTTGTACTCCTAGCCTCATTCTTGTGTTCCAGGCTGGAAGAATACGGCAAAAGGACAAAGGCATGTGATGACTGAATTGGCTCCCTTGCAAAGAACTTTCTTTACTTGAAGTCTTACCCAGTGACTTCCATTTCTAGTTTATTGGCCAGAACCATGTAACTTGGCCATTTGCAAGGGAGGCTATGAAATAAAGCTTGCTGGGCACATTATTACTTCAGACAGAATAGGTTAAGGTTCTCTTATTAAAGAAGAAGGGAAAATTGTATGTTGGATAGGCAACTAAAAATGTTGGCTTTGGTGGTTTTTATAAATTAAAATAGTTAAATAATACATTATGAGTAAATACTTTAACCATAGTAAACAGTTAATAAATGTTAGCTTTAAGGAGGTAGTTGCTTACCCGTTAAGAGCATGGTATTGAGTCATCATGTATTTCTGGTTTCTAGACCCATCTCTGCCTCTTAGTAGTTTATGATCTAAGTCTTATTTTTATAATTATTATTATTATTGTATTAGATGAAAAAATTGAAATGCAAGTAAAGAAAGTTTTCAGCATAGTACTTGGCACGCAGAATAAGTGTTTGATAGATGTTAATGCTCATGATGGTAATAATGAGCTCATGCCCATGAAGACTGGGCCATTTTTGTGTTTGCTCTGCCTTAAATGGGTAATTTTTTCCTTGAAAATATGTGTCACTGCTTGGCCAGTTCATCTAGTCAGCAAGTATTTATTGAACTTCTGTTGTGTGCCAGGTACTGTTCTGGATGCTTGGGATACAGCAGTGAAATCCCTTTGGGATACAGCAGATGTAAATCCCTTTTTTATGGAGTTTAGAATCTAGTGGCGATAAAGGACAAAAATCAAGCAGAGAAAGGGGTTGGAGACTGCTAGGGGTAGAGGTGAGTTTTTGTTTTGTTTTGTTTTAAAGATTTGTTTATTTTAGAGAGATAGAGTTGTGGGAGGGGCAAAGCCAGAGAGTCTTAAGCAGACTCCGCACTGAGTGCAAAGCCCAACCAGGGCTTCATCGCAGGACCCTGAGGCTATGCCCTGAACCCAAATCAAGAGTCAGAAACCCAACCCACGGAGCCACCCAGTTGCCCCTAGAGGTGAGTTTAAAATAAGTCAGGGAAGCCTCACTGAGCAGATGACATTTGAGAAAAGACCTGAAGGAGTTGGAGAAGTGAATATTATGGTTATCTGCAGGCGGCTTGCTCCAGGCAGAGGGAGCAGCAGAAGTGAACACCTGGAAGTGGAATAGAAGCATGCTCATGTGACTAAGGAATAGGAGGCAAGAGTGGCTGGAGCAGAGTGCAACGGGGTGAGGAGGCAGATGGGAAGAGACCAGAAGAGTAAGGCGGTACGGTTGCATCGTCCTGACCATAAGATGGGGTGAAGCCGTAGAAGTCATTATGGGTACCTAGCTTTTGCTTTGAGTAAGAATGAAAATCATTACAGGGTTTTGAGCAGGGGATTAATATAACTGTGTTTCAGAAGGATAACTCAGGCTTCTGTGTAGAGAATAGTTTTGTAAGGGTGCAGGGGTGGAAGGAGAATTTATCCAGTGGAGGGGGGTAGTATTGGAGGTGGTGAGAAGTAATCAGATGCTGGATATAATATACTTTGGAATTAGAGAGTTGCCATTGGTTTAGATGTGAAAAGATTCTAAGCGTTTTGGCTGGAGCATCCGGAAGGATGGAGTTACCATCAGTTGAGATGAGAGATTACCAGAGTGAACAGGGGACAGAGAGATGATTCATTACAAAACCATCATGCTGTGTGAATAATTACTCAAAGCATATGGCAGTGTGTCTTATTTTCATCTTTGTATGGAGAGAATAGCATGATTTTCATGATGACTGTTCTTACAGCTGTTTTACCAGTTCTAGGAGCTTTAATTTTCAGCATGATGCTGATAAGAGAAAAGGGTTTTCAAAATTGTAATTTCCTTGTATTTTCCTTGATTTAGGTGACAGTGCCTTAATCATCCTTCAGAATGAAGAGTCTGGCCTGGCTTTTTTTTTTTTTTTTTTTAAGATTTATTTATTTATTTGACAGAGATCACAAGTAGGCACAGAGGCAGGCAGAGAGAGAGGAGGAAGCAGGCCCCCCGCTGAGTGGAGAGCTTTATGCGGGGCTCAATCCCAGGACCCTGGGACCATGACCTGAGCTGAAGGCAGAGGCTTTAACCCACTGAGCCACCCAGGCGCCCCTGGCCTAGCTTTTTAATTGAATGCAAAACCTTACTAAAGAACACTTTAAAAAAATTAAAAAATAAAATAGAAAAGAACACTTAAAATCTTTAGAATATGTATCTGTTATAATGATGGCTGGCCAAAATTTGGAGGAAATTTATTCTCAACTGATTTTATTTATTTTTTTCCCTCATGCTTAGGAATAATGTCCATTTTTAACTTTCTTTCTTAAATTTCTGGGTCTTCTAAAGTGGCCAGATAATAAAAATTTTTTTAGTCCTCCTCATGCCTTTGGGCATCTCCTTTTCTGTCTTGAGGGATGAAGTTACCCAATTTGAAGAGTTTTAGGAGAATTCATATTTTTGTATACTTAGTCCAGTCTGTATGTAATGTATGTTAAGACTACAGTTGAAGAGCTCACTAGGCGGGGTGCTTAGGTGGCTCAGTGGATTAAGCATCTGCCTTTGGCTCAGGTCATGGTCCCAGGGTGCAGGGATCAAGTCCCACATCCAGCTTCCTGCTCAGTGGGGAGTCTGTTTCTCCCTCTGCCTGTCCCATCCCCAGTCTGCTTGTGCGCGTGCTCTCTCGCACTCACTCACTCTCCCTCAAATGAATAAAATCTTAAAAAAAAAAAAAAAAAGAGCTCACTAGATGATGACAGAAGAGTAGAAGAAATGGGAAGGTAGGGAGTGATGCAGGGTGGATACACAACTGTGTAAAGTATTGAAAGTCTGAATTAGGGTGTATTATTGGAAACTGATTTACATTTTCCATTATATTATTCTTAATATTAGTCCCATGCTTAGTATAGGGCATTAGAGCAGTAGCTTTTACACTTTTAACTAAAATGTTCCTAAGAGATCTCTTTTACAGTTGAATGTGTATTTATACTGAAGTAAAAGTTAATACAAAATACCATTTACTTTTACTATGTGCCATGCATGCTGGTATTTTCTATTTGACTCTATTCACTTTAAGAAAAATGATGGTTGAAACTCTGTAAATTGACTTGTAGTTTTTTGTTTTGTTTTGTTTTCTTTTTTGTTTTAAGATTTAATTATTTGTCAGAGAGAGCACAAGCAGACAGAGTGGCACGCAGAGTCAGAGGGAGAATCAGGCTCCCCACTGAACAAGGAGCCCAAGCAGGACTCAATCCCAGGACTCTAGGATAATGACGTGAGCCAAAGGCAGCTGCTTAACCAATTGAGCCGCCAAGGCCTCCCTTGAATGGTAGTTTGAAAATTTTCTCATAAAGGAACATGCTTTAAAGGGATGAGTATTTTTAAAATTTGTATCTCTCTCTTTTTAAAAAATAATTTATTTTATTTTTATTTTAAGTAGGCTCCACAGCTAACTTGGAACTTGAACTCATGACCCTGAGATTAACAGTCCTGTGCTCTACCAACTGAGCCAGCCAGGGGCCCCAAAATTTGTATCTCTAATCCTGTGTTTTCAAAGTCTTTTTAAAAATTGGCGAATAGTTAAAATGATTATAAAGACATTTTAAAGGTATTCTTCCCTATCCTCTTATCTACATTATTGATATTTTCTGTGAGTAAATTTTTTTCTAATGAAGATAAGAACATCATTAGCTGTTCTGAATTAGTGGTATTGAGTTTTTACTGCATTACCATAAGACTTTATGTTAGAACTTCAGAATATTTTTCAATTGCTGAATAATGTTTTGGTATTTGGGGAAAATAATATGAAGGTCAATGAAAGTGATTTATTGTTAGCATGGTGGAAATAGAGCCTGCAAGTCTCTTTTTATCATTAAATGTGGGAAATGCTTATGACTTTGTCTTTTGGCCTTTTATTAAATCACATCTTGCCTCTAGGGAGATTTTTTTTTTTTTTAAAGATTTTATTTATTCATTTGACAGATCACAAGTAGGCAGAGAGGCAGGCAGAGAGAGAGAGGAGGAAGCAGGCTCCCTGCCAAGCAGAGAGCCCGATGTGGGGCTCCATCCCAGGACCCTGGGATCATGACCCAAGCCGAAGGCAGAGGCCTTAACCCACTGAGCCACCCAGGCGCCCCTCTAGGGAGATTTATTAAATGAGTGATTCTTTGTGTAAAAGAAAGGTATTTTAGCATGTAGACAATTATGATTGATAGTACCTCGTTTAGTGTTTCATTATTAATGAAATTAATTCTGTGTTTAATAATGACTAGGAATTAATAACAAACTCCCCAAATTGCTATGTCTGTATTTTTAATGCCAGCATGGTTTTAGTTTACGTATCATATGACATTAGTATGTTTAAAGCTAGTATTTCAGATTTTGTATAAATACACAGTAAATAATCAGTACTTGATTATCCAGGGGTAGAGTAACTGGTTTGAGAGTTAATGCTAGTTAAAAAAAATACCACTAGGTAGCACATTTGCAAAAATTAAAATGAAATGAAAAAGCATCAGGGAGTACATTTACATATTAGAAGACATCTGTTATCTAGGACTGAAGGTACCCTGTAGAGGCCTCATTGTGTCTTCTGTGACTTGAGAATGCCTCTCATCTTAGCCTGACAGATAGTGACCTGCATGATTAGCGTCCTTCCTCTGGGGTTTCCCAGAGTGAGGCAGTAGCCTCTCATTGAAGGCGAGAGAGTTGTTAAATGTTCTAAAGGGATTCCATGAAGAAAGAACTTGAAAAGGAAAGGATGGTAGCGGGAGAATAGTTAATGCCAGGCCCTACTGTACTGCCTAATTCTGTCCCATACTCATGTGCAAAACAAAGGGAGTTCATTGAAGAAGCAGACTGCAAACTATTTCAATAGAAGCCTGTTGGAACCTTCTTATCAAGGAATATGTTAGTAGTCCTAAGCTTTTGTCAAAATAATTCAAGTACATTATTGGATAATGTCATTGAATACACATGTGTTCTTGAATATTGGATTTTATTTGGATTTTGCATGTCATGAGCTTTGTGCATAGTTTTGCTTAGTTTGTTATAGATGTAATTTGGGTTTATCTCTGTCAGTGTTGACTATGGCTGTGTATAGCTTTGGTCAGGGACTTTCAAATGGATTTTGGTATAACAAATTCTGTTGAATTATACAATTGTATATGTAAGTTGTTTTCAAATTTTAATATCTGTAGCACATTTATATTATTAGAAATCTGATGTTATACTTAAAGAGATTTTTTAGTAACAGCTTTATTGAGATATAGTTTACATACTATGAAATTTGCCCTTTTGAAGTGTGAAGTTGTGTATTCATAGAGTTATGCAACCATCACCACTGTCTAATTCCAGAACATTTTCATAGCTCTTGAAACTCCATATCCATTAGCTGTACTCCCTATTTCCCCCTTCCTCTAGTTTCTGGCAACCTCTAATCTATTTTCTGCAGGTATGGATTTGTCTATTCTGGATATTCTACATAAATAGAATCATACCAATATGAAATGTTGGGGTCTGGGAGCAAACGGTCAAGAAAGAATTCTTGGGACTTCTTCATTGCCAAAAAAGGGTGGTTTTATTAAAGCATGGGGACGGGACCTCTAGGCAGAAAGAGCTGCACTGGAATTGTGAGGAGTGATGATTATATAGTTTCAAGTTGGAAGGGATTTAGGGATAGCATAAGTCTCTAAAGAATTTGGAACCAAGGTTTCCAAGACCTTGAGGGGCTAGCTTTGTTAGGAAAAGGTCATTTACTACTGTCCAGTGAAACTTTAGTCATAAGACTCTTCAGATGTGTATCAGTGGGCCATATGCTTGAAAGATGATTGCTAACGTATATCTTGGGGTAGAGATAAAGGTAGTTTCTAAAGGGATTTTTACAGGATCCTAGAGGTCTGGCTAATGTCAAGCTAAGGTTGCCTTTTGCCTTAGCAAAGTATTAACATTGAAGCAGCGAATAAGATCCTTGAGGAAGGTCCGTCAGCCTGTCTCAAGTAGGGCTGTAAGTTGTAAGGAATTTAAATTTTTTTTCTTTTGCCTTTTGTGTCTGGCATATTTACTTAGCGTGTTTTCTTGGGTCATCCATGTTGTAGCGTGTATCAGTACTCAGTTCTTTTTATGGCCGAATGGTATCATCGTATGGATATACCATATCTGTTCCTTAGTTGGAAATTTGGGTTGTTTCCACTTTTTGGCTTTTATGAGTAATACAACTGTGTGAAAGTATTTGTTTTTTGTTTTCTTGAGTATATACATAGGAGTTGAAGTGCTAGATGTGTGGTAATCTATGCTTAACATTTTGAGAACCTGCCAGACTCTTTTCTGAAGCTAGTATGTTACTGTACAGTCCTACCAGCAGTATAGGAGGTTTCTCCACATCCTTACCAATACTTGTTACTGTGTTTTTGATTACAGCCATGAAGTGTTATCTTGCGGTGGTTTTGTGAAGAGAGTTTTAAAATTGAAAACTTCATATTACAAAGTGTTAGTTACTGTAGCTTGTGTGTTAATTTTTATTCTGAAATATTTGAGGGAATATATAAGAACAGTAAGTAGTAATTAATGAAATAACACTGAAATAAATGATAATTACAGAGTGTAAATTTAAATGACTGTGATGTTTGAGACTGACTTTTTTGGATATTTCACTACTGTTAGACCATATAAACAAAGGTAACTCTCAGTTCTTAGTCTTTTTTCATTCCCATATTCTGGTGTTCATGTAAGTTGACTTGTAACTTGAAAATGATTTCAAAATCATTACCAAACTTCTTTTCTTTCCTAGAAAGAAATTTCTGAAATTTGCTAGAAATCCAGGTATCTTCTGGAGGATTTGAATATTTCATTTTAAGATGATGTGGTATTTCTTGGTCTCTCTGATGGGGCCCCCAAATGTGGTATGACAACCAGGTAGAAGCCAGCAGTGCAGGCAATGAAAGGATTCACCCAAGACAGAATAAAGGAGACAGAAGTTTATTGAATATACCACAAAGGAGAAGCAAGATAGAGAGAGGGACAGGGGAGATGGGCAAGGAGGGAGGGGTAGAGATACACACACACACATACAGAGACACAGTGAGAGAGAGACAGAGAGATGGATGTAAGTAGACCATGGTTAATTAGAGCCTATGGGTATTTTGATGTGGGTTGCCCAGGGGCTTGTGGGTCACTGTGGGTCCTTTCTGCATTCCATTGCTCAAGCTTGTTTGCCTAAAAGCAGTCTCTACAGATGATAGAAATGGAAATTACTTCTTCTAGTAATATACATAATAGTATGACTTGTAAATTGGGGAAAATGGACATTTAAGGACAGAATACTGTGTATTTTTGTTTGTGTGTCTTCTGCTGATGATAAGCTCCTCCTCTCACTCTATCTCTGTTAACTACTCTTAATTGTTCCTGTGGATTTTTTCAGAAAACTTTAACACACATATATCCTTTTGTAGAGTGTTTTTCTCTTCGATTTTTTCCACTTAGATATTTAAGTTTTAAAGCCCCAGGTGTTAAATTGCCGTGTACTTATCTTAGATGACCTAATTAGCTCTTTTTTTTTTTTTTTTAAAGATTTTATTTATTTATTTGACAGACAGAGATCACAAGTAGGCAGAGAGGCAGGCAGAGAGAGATGCAGGGAAGCAGGCTCCCCGCTGAGCAGAGAGCCTGATGCGAGGCTGATTCCCAGGACCCTGAGATCATGACCTTGAGGCTAAGGCAGAGGCTCAACCCACTGAGCCACCCAGGTGCCCCTAATTAGCTCTTTTACAGGCTGTCATATGATCCTAGTAAAGTTAATACCTCATTTTCCAAACTGAATGCCCTCCCTGAGAATGTTTAAGTAGTATTTCCCCCCAAATATTGAAAGCGTGTTGCATTTTACATGAAGCATTGTGCTCAAAGTTATTTTTTTTAATATACTGTGCAGTACATAGAGCACTTTTTCTTTCCCTATGTTCCCTTTTGCCTACATTTTATCAAAATGTAGGAAGAGGATGAGAGAAAGGAGGAAAAGGGGAAAAAATGTAATGATTGCTCATTTTTCCTTTTTTAGTGTTTACAATTCAGTTCTTTTCAAGGCTGAGTATTTGTACCAGAGAATGTTTAGTCTGTGGTCATACCAATGATTAAGATAGTGAGAAACCCAATTTTAATGGAATGGGTATAGATGGGGAGTTGGTGAGGGTAATTTTTCCTCATGTGTTTTGGTTAAGATTTAAGTACCTTAAAAGCATTATAAACCTGCCTTATGCCAAATATTTGAGACACAGCAATGTCTTTTAACAGTTTAAACATCTAACAAAAAGATAAAGGGTGAAGAAATGAATAATAGTGATATTTATTGAGCATTTATGTGCCTCTGGCACACAGGCAGGACATGAAGACTTAACTCTGGTAATGGCAGTGGGGCTGAAGTTTGAATCTAAGTGTGTTTTGTGGAGCTTCCTGAAGTTGGGTGAGTTACCAGTTGGGCTTTCAAAGGAGGGGCCAGTATGGATTAATACATAGAAAGCAGAGTGAATGGTTTCTACAGAGGCATGGAGATAGGGATAAATAAGTTGCATCTGGAGTGTGGAAAACAAGTTAACTTGTTCAGTTATCCAGTGGTATAGTGTCAGGTAGCTGCTATGGTTGAGTGACCTTATGCAAATAGTGTTTGAAGATTATGTTATTAATGGCCAGATGGGTTGAGGCCTAGGCTCCCCCCCCCAAAAACACAGAACTTAACTAAAATTTTAGTAGTTATATGTATACTGTACCTATTTGTATATGTGTGGTCTGTATAGTTCTCTGCAGTTTTATTACACATGTGCTTTTGTGGAACTACCAGTAAACTCAAGATACTAAACTTTATCCCACCACAGAATTCCCTCAGGCTACCCCTTGATAGCCATACTTAACCCCTTTCTGCATATCCCTATCCCCTGACAACCACTTATCTGTTCTCCATCTTTTTTGTTATTTCAAGAATGTTATATATAAATGGAGTCCTGAAAAAGTGTAACTTTTTGAGATTGGCTTTTTTTCCTCAGCATAATGCCCATGAGGTTCTTCGAAGTAATTGTGTGTATTAATAGTTTGTTCATTTTTCTTGCTGATAGTATTTCTCTGTATGGATGGTTCTGTTCTGCCAATACTGCATTGTCTTGTTTACTCTATATCATAAGTCTTTTTAAAAAAAATTCATCAATCTGCATTTATTCTTTGAGAACCCAATATGTGATTTTTTATTGAGGTATGATTGTCATGGAGTATCCGCTTAGTTTCAGGTGTACATTATAGTGATTTGATACTTGATCCTTTTGAAGCAACGATGAGTCCAGTTATCTATTGCCATGTAAAATTGTTACAATTTCACTGACTATATTCCCTATGCTGTACTTTATATCCCCATGACTTATTTTATAACTGAAAGTTTAAACCTATAATAAGTCTTGAAATTAGATATTATGAGTCCTTCAGCTTTCTTCTTCATAATTGTGTTGGCTATTCTAGGGCCTTCCCTTTTCATATGAACTTTAGAATGAGCTTGTCTGTGTACAAAATACTTTGCTGGTGTCTTGATAGGAATTCATTAAACCTATATATAGGCATTTGGGGGAGTATTGACATCTTTAGTGTGTTGAGTTTTCTAATCCATGAACATGGTAAGTTTCTCCCAGTTTTTAGATCTTCTTTGCTTTCTTTCATCAGTATTTTACATTTTTCAGCATACATATCCTCTTCATATTTTGTTGGATTTATACTTTAGTATTTCCTTTTGAGGGAGCAGTTATAAATGATGCTGTGTTTTAAAACTTTGGTTTCCACTTATTTGTGTTTGCATATAGAAATGAAGTTGATTTTCATGTTGATCTTTTATCTTGCAACCTTGCAAAACTGTCTTATAAGTTCTGGGAACTTTTCTTGTGCATTCCTTGGGATTCCCTCTATAGACAACCACGCCATCTAAAATAAGGACAGTTTTATTTTTCTTTTCCAATGCGGATGCCTCTTCTTTCTTTTTCTTGCCTTATAACAAAGGCTAGGATTTCTAGTACTGTGTTGCTTATGAGTGATGAGAATGGACATCCTTACCTTTTTCTCAGTCTTAGAAGGAAGGTATTCAGTCGTTCACCATTAAGTATGTTGTTTGCTATAACTTTTCCTGTAGGTATTCTTCATGAAGTTGAAGATCCCCTCATTTCCTAGTTTGCTGAGACCTTTTTATTATGAATAGTGTCGAATTTTTAAAAAATATTTTTCTATGTCAGTTGATATGATCATACGATATTTTTTCTTTAGCTTATTGATATGTATTGCATTGATTTTTTTTTTCATATTATACCAACCTTACATACTTGGAATACATGTTACTTGGTTGTGGTGTACTAACTATTTTGGATTCAATTTGCTAATATTTTCGTAAGGATTTTGCAGCTAAATTTGTGAGATATACTGGTCTTTACTTTTCTTAATTCTTGTGATGTCTTTGTCTGGTTTTGGTATTGGTAACAATTGGTTTCATAAAATGAGTTGGGATGTGTTCCCGCTTCTTCCATTCCTGGACAACGTGTAAAATGGCAGTTAATTCTTCTGTCAGTGTTTGGTAAAATTCTCCAGAGAAACCATCTGGGGCTGGGGAGTTTTTCAAGAACTTTTAAATTACAAATTTGATTTCTTTAATAGTATTTTTATTATTCAGGTTACCTATTTTATCTTGAGTGAGTTTCGGTAAGTTGTTTTCAAAAATTGGCCCATTTTTTTCTAAATTGTGGAATTATGAGCTAAAGTTTTTTTGTTGTTGTTGTTTGTTTGTTTTTTAAGATTTTATTTTAAAGTAATCTCTACACCCAGTGGGGGGCTCAGACTTAAAACTCTGGTTTCAAGAGTTTTATGCTCTACCACCTAAGCCATCCAGGCACCCTGAGCTAAAGTTTAAAGTTGTTTGTAGTATTCTCTTACCTTTTTTAAGAAATTGAAGTAGAAGTTGTATAACATAAAACCTACCATTTTAAAATTGTACATTTTAGTGGTTTTTAGTATATTCATGGTATTTTGCAACCGCTGTCTAATTCCAGAGTATTTTCATCACCCCAGAAAGACATCCCTTTCCCATTAAGCAGTAATGTCCCATTATCTTCTTTCCTAGCCCCTGGCAAGTAGTAATATGAATGGATTTGTAGTAATGAAGTAATGAAGTAGTAATTCTGAATGGATTTGCCTGATGGGACATTTCATATAAATGGAGCCATACAGTTTGTGATTGGTTTATCCCACACAGCATAACGTTTTCATGTTTATCCATGTTGTTGTGTATATCAGTACTCAGTCTTTGGTTCATGGACCCATCACTCTGACCTCTACTTCCATTATTTCATCTTCTTCTCTGACTTTCCTGCCTTTCTCTTATAAAAGAAAGACCCTTATAATTATCTTGGGCCCATCCAGATTATCCAGGGTAATCTTCTCATCCTTAATTTGACTTAATAACACGTGCAGAGTCTTTTTGCAGTATAAGGTAATGTTAACAAGTTTCAAGGATTAGGACATGGATACTTTGTGGGAGGCCATTATTTTACCTACTGCATGGACTTTAGATTTTTTATATTATCCACTGCTCCCTGAGGCTCTGTTCTTTTTTTTTTTTCCCAGTCCATTTTCTCTTTCTTGTTTATTTTTTATTTTATTTTCGGGGGGGGGGTTGTCAAATTTTATATCAAGATAATGTATAACAATATACACTTTTTTAAGTATAGGAAGAGATAATTCTAGCTGCTTGGAGAAACAAAGGATCAAGTTGGAATTTACTGACAGCTTTAATTTATTTACTTAATTTATTTATTATGTTATGTTAGTCACCATACAGTACTTCATCAGTTTTTGTTGTAGTGTTCCATCATGATTCATTGTTTGTGTATAACATCCAGTGCTTTTTGCAATACGTGCCCACTTCAATACCCATCACAGGCTCACCCATCTCCCCAGGCCCTCCCCTCTAAAACCCTCAGTTTGTTTCCCAGAGTCCACAGTCTCTCATGGTTTGTCTCCCCCTCCGATTTCCCCTCCTTCATTTTTCCCTTCCTTCTTCTAATGTCTTCCATGCTATTCCTTATGTTTCACATATAAGTGAGTGAAACCATAGATGAGTAAACTGTTGATCTTGTCCTCAGGACTGAATTTATCCTCCTTCATCTCCATTGTTGAACCTATATACATCACTATTTTTATTTTGGAAGTTGCATATTTCAGTTGTATACATAATTTCTATTTGGTAGTTTTTTGTTTTTTTTTTTTAAGATTTTATTTTTTTGACAGAGACCACAAGCAGGCAGAGTGGCAGGCAGAGAGAGAGGAGGAAGCAGGCTCCCCGCCGAGCAGAGAGCCCGACATGGGGCTCGATCCCAGGACCCTGGGACCCTGGGACCATGACCTGAGCCTAAGGCAGAGGCCCTAACCCACCGAGCCACCCAGGCGCCCCCTCTATTTGGTAGTTTTTTAAAAAAATAACTTGTTTCTTTGCTGAAATATTCTATTTTTTTTTTTATTTAAGAGAATTCTTAATTGTTTATTGAAGTATTTTTATGAAAATAGCTTTAAGATTCTTGTCAGGTAATTCCAGATTGTGGTTCATTTTGGTGTTGACATCAGTATGATTCTGTTTCTTACTCGTGTGTTTTTCTTGGTGTGTGATTTTTAAAAATTTTATCCTGGACATCTAAGATATTAATATGAGGAGAGTCTTTATCTTGCTTAAATCTTCTATTTTAGTAGGCAATAACTCTATTTAGGGTTAGTGTGTAGGTTCTGGCCTGCTTTTGGGAGCTGTGTATTTTCTGTGATAATTTAGTTTTCGGAGCTCTTGCAGTGCTATTCTCTTTATTTTTCTGGCATCACAGGAGCTCCTGCTTGATCTCTACAGGTGTTGCCTGGGCTGACTGGTGGTTTGGGTCCCCATCTCTGCTACTGCTAAGGGCAGGTTGGCTGGACATTGCTCCAAGTGTGGCAGATCTGGCCCACTGCTGTCTGGGGATGGGGTGGAGACCCTGCTGATGCTGATGTTGTAGTGAATTGGGGTCCCCTGCTATCCTGGATAGGGGCTGGGGAGTCCTGGGGAGGGTCTCTCTCCCCTCTAGGTCTCTGCTAAGCTAGGTCTCTGCTAATACTTTTACAGCCCTTTGTCCAGAACGCAAGATTTTCTCTTTTGTCTATCTGTGTTGGTGGTTCTGGTTTCAGGCTGTTCATGGATATGTGGGAGATAAGAGGAAAACTCAGTGAACTCACAGTGGTGCTTTTCCTCACATCCAAAGACCCTTAACTCATCTACTTTCTTTCCACCTGTTAGGGTCATTGTATGATTGTCTGTTAAGTTATTTCTAGGGTATTCAGTTGTATTGAGAGGAGAGGAGCAGGGAAGTGCGAGCCTGTGCCATCATACTTTAGAATTGGAACTGTAGCCATTTTGATTCTTCCTCCCTGCTGGTGTTTATTAGGAATTCTATGAAATGGTCAAGGCTTTGGCTTTTATTGACCGACACCTTACTTTTTAGGGTGTTATCTGTTGTTGAGTGTAGGAACAAGGTAAGAATTATTCTCTTGTTTATTTTATTATTCATTTTTCTTTTTAGAGAGAGAGAAGAGCATGTGCATGAGCTGAGGATGAGGGGGAGAGGGAGAGAGAAAGTCTTAAGGGGAGCCCAGTGTGGGGCTCAGTCTCACAACCCTGAGATCAGGACCTGAGCTGAAATCAAGAGTTGGATGCTTAACTGACTGAGCCACCCAGATGCCCTGAATTATTTTCTTGTTTAAATTGTGTGAGAATTAGACATGTCATGTTCTTATCTATTCATCTATTTATTTACTAATTTATGTATTTATCTTTAGGGAGTGGAGCAACGGCTGTGGTCCAAGCAGCATATTGTGCCCCTAAGAAGGAGAAAGTGGCAATCAAACGGATAAACCTTGAGAAATGTCAAACTAGCATGGATGAACTCCTGGTATGCACATCTCATGTTTTTTATTGAGAAATATACTCCTATTTGTATTCATGTTGGAGTGGGAAATAACTTGAAAATTTTAATTACTTTTCTAAAGAAAAGGCATTGTGATTGGCTCAGTAAATAATTCTTATTGTAAAATATAGAAAAATCCAGGTAAATAGGAAAAATTGGTTGTAATCCTCCCATTCTGAGGCTAACACTTGCTATATAGTCTTTCAGAATATAAATACATATATATTTCATACATTAAAATATTTTTGTATTTTTATGATAATGTAATCATTTACTTGTTCTTTTCATAGAGAAATTTATCAAATTCTGTCTATAAATATGAATTAAAATGCCTTTCAGTTTGTGTGTAGTGTTCTGTTGCATAGGCAGACCACATTTTATTTAATCTATTTCTTGTATCGGACAATTACCTTTTTCCTCTTTTTTGTTGTTTTAAATAATGCTTCTTTACTTTTTTCTTTCCTTAAACTAGTTTCATGCAATTGTGATACCTGGTCGATGGAATATGCTTTAAAATGCTTTGGCCTCCTAGGAACATGGTACCAATCTGCATTATGACCATTGATGCAAGATGGGAAGTAGAAGGTGGTGTTGCCTTCTCCAAAGGCTATGGAAAAAGAGAAGAAAGGGAGTCTTGGGGATTAATAGTTGCAAGAGATGTTCTATGGCATTAAAAGCTAGACACACAGGGATTTTGTACTTCTTTATGAGCCACGGAACCCAGAATTGTTTGAAGTATGTAGTAAGTGCTCAGTAAAGGATATGAAGTAGATTTTCAAATCATTTAACTTTGTAAATCCTGTTTCTTTGGCTTAAAATGGAAATAATAACATCTGCTTCGTGTACCTCATGAGGTTTTTCTTTTAAAAGATTTTATTAATTAATTAATTTACTTACTTAGTGGGGAAGGGGTGGAGGAAGAGAGAATCTCAAGCAGACTTCACACTGAGTGTGGAGCCCGATGCAGGGCTTGATCTCACAACCCTGAGATCATCACCTGAGCCAAAATCAAGAGTTGGATGTTTAACTGAGTGAGCCACCCAGGTGCCCCCTTCATGAGGTTTTTCTTTGAGGATGAAATGATCTAGTACTTGAAAAGTATAAACTGCCATACAAATAGGAACTAATGTTATTTTATTAAGTATTTCTTTTATTAAGTATTTCTCTAAGGTCACATACAGCTAGTGATAGAGAGGCAGGAATTAGCACTGAGATGTTCTGACATTCCAGAAGTCATTGTGTTCCCAGGTTGGATTTAATTTCTGGTGGAGCCTGTACTGAGTATTAGGGAATATTGGAATAAAAGGAAAAGAGATAATAGAATTATGCATTGAACTTTTAGGAGATTAAACAAAAGCATGTCGGGGCACCTGGGTGGCTCAGTGGGTTGAAGCCTCTGCCTTCGGCTCAGGTCATGGTCCCAGGGTCCTGGGATCGAGCCCCGAGTTGGGCGCTCTGCTCAGCAGGAAGCCTGCTTCCTCCTCTCTCTTTATCTGCCTGCCTCTCTGCCTACTTGTGTTCTCTGTCAAATAAATAAAATCTTCAAAAACAAACAAAAATAAAAAAAACCCAAAAGCGTGTCTTCAGAAGTTGGTAATGTGTGAGTAGAAACTAAAGAAAAAATTTGCTATAGTGATCTTGAGCCGCTTTTGTGAGAGAATATACACTTGAAAGGACATGCTGACAGAAATCGTAGGTGGTGATCTTGCATTTAGAGATGCCTACAATCCCTTGGAGCATCATTTGGATATTTGAACTGCAATCATCATAAAAGAAGGCTGTAAATTATAAACTAAGTATTTTGAGGGAAAATCAGAATTTTTAGCCTATATATATTGACTGGAATTTGAGAAGCCCGGTATGAATTTGTATCATTTGCCAGTTATTTTACATAACCCATAAGGATAGCATAAAGGTGAATGAAAGTCTTATTTATTACCTCATGACTAAAAAGAAATGGAAGTTCAAAGTTTAAATAACTTGACTGTGCTCACATGATAGTAACAGCAAATATCTTTTTAGTGATAGGCCCTTAAGTGTACTTTACCCTCATAAATGCCTCCATGAGACAGGTGGTAGCTCCATTTTAGATGAAGGAAGTAAATCATACAGTAAGTGACAGTCTGGATTAAAAATCAGGTCTTTCGGGGCGCCTGGGTGGCTCAGTGGGTTAAAGCCTCTGCCTTCGGCTCGGGTCATGGTCCCAGGTTACTGGGATCGAGCCCCACGTCGGGCTCTTTGCTCAGTGGGGAGCCTGCTTCCTCCTCTCTCTCTCTCTGCCTGCCTCTCTGCCTGCTTGTGATCTCTCTCTGTCAAATAAATAAACAAAATCTTAAAAAAAAAAAAAGGTCTTTCTGAGTAAAGTCTGTTTCCTACTTCATCTAATAGTAACTAATTATAATCTTGGTTCAAAAGTCAAAAGAGCATCTGTCAGATATTTGACATCTTGAAAATAATATTTATGTTACTACACTAGGCCTTACATGTAGAGGAGTGCAAATTTGGTATAGCATAGTAAAAGAAAAAAATAAATTAGACCTTCATCATTTTGTCTGCATAGTCCAGTAAGCTTTATATTACAAATAAAGTATTTATATATTTGGCAAATAAGTAAGGGGATGTGACTTTTAGTAAAACATCTAACAAATTTATTTATTTGAGAGAGAGAGGGAGCATGAGTGGTAGGGAGGGGCTGAGGGAGAGGTAAAAGCAGACTGTGCTGAGCACAGTGCCCCATGCAGGGCTCCATCCAAGGACCCTGGGATCATGACCTGAAGGCAGACACTTAAGGGACTGAGCCACCCAGGTGCCCCTTAGTAAAAGCAAATTTAAAACAATTGGCCTTTTTGGAGGGCAAACAAGTGAGATCCCATTAAAGTCCGAAGAAACATTGGGAATATAAAGAAGACTGGTTTATTTGTGGTGTTCGTAGTGTCAGGGCCCTGAGATCTGAGTGAGAAGGGCTCAGTTTCTAAGAGATAAGAAGCCCTTTAGTTTTAGATCAGAGTACCAAACTTGTGGTGTCGTGATTTTAAGTTTGTTTTCAAAATGGTCTCTGCTATAATGTAGAAAGGGTGCTGATGCAAATTATGTTCTGGGTGTGTATCCTGTGTGACAGTTACTGGTGAGGAGGTAGTATATTGCTCCTTTTTCTTGTCAAAATGTTTTCTTACCTGACAACCTTTGCTAAGTGTGATGGGAAAATCAGCTGTAAAATCTTACTACACTTACCTTTTCCAGAGCTGTTACTCACAGGCACACTAGGCAGTGTTTTGAGCTTTTTCTCTTCTCTGGTAGTTGCTAGTACTAGATTCATTGGCCAGAGAGCTGAAGGGAACACAAGAGGCATAAAATATCTCTCATTCTACTGGGAGGCTCACAATCCAGTTGAATGAAGAGTTAACACTCTTGTCTCCTGTACAGGACCAAGAGGGACAGATGCCTAGGAGAGGTGTCAACCACTGTGAAGTAAGAGGAGGAGGTGTGCTCCTAGTTACAAGGATGGAGGCCTCTGTGGAGATTTTTATGTTCTGGCCCACCAGGGCTGGGGACGCTTTGAACAGACAGAGATAGAAACCTTACCAGGCAAAGGTTTAGAATAAGAAAAGAATTAGTTATGTATATATTCATAAATACTAATATATAACTGAAACAATATTTTCATAAAACAATTCTTAATTATATTCTGTAGAACGTACTCTGATTTTCTATTTCTTTTTTGTTTCTAACTTTATCTACTTAGTTTGTGTCGTGGCCTGTGTGGGTTGCAACCCATGGTTTGAGGTACACAGGGCCACACAAAGAGGTATTAAGACTCTGAACTCAGGCAGTGACAGTGATAAGGGAAAGAAAAACACATTTCCTACGCGTTTTATAGATGGAAGAATTGTTTTATTTATTTTTTAATTTTTATTTTTTTAGTAGGCAGCAAAGCAGGGTTTATTGAGCAATAGCAAAGTGATAGCACAAAGCTCCCAAGGAAGGAGGGGACCTGAGAGGGGTGCCTGAATTGTTAATTTTAGAATGAACATTCCATGAGGGCAGGGACTTTATTGTGTTCAGTAAATAGGAATGAATGAGTAAATTAACATTGCTTGGGGACTGACTGAATGGTGTGAAGTGGAGGTAAACTGTTTGTGTTGGGGTAATTAGAAAACCAGGAGTAAATGTTAGAAATCAAGATGAGTGAGTTCCAGGAAAGAATGAAAAGTCATCATTAAGCAATGCTTGAGAAAGCTTCAGGTGGAGAACAGAGAAATCCACAGGAAAGCTCTGGCAGCAGCAGGTAACAGGACTTTAAAGAAAGTCCTTTCAGTGAGACGGATGGAATTTACTTCAGTGTGGGAGGGAGCTACTGGGAAACTTGAGTCAGAGTGAATATAGCACTTTCACAGAGCACTTACATACTTATTTTTGCTTTTGAAAGGAAAGGGAAAAGGATAACTCCAATGGGAGTTAAGATAAAGGAACCCCTCTCTACCCCTACCTTTAAAGGAATAGAAGAAAGAAAAGAAATATTTAAGGCCCTTTCAAAAGTTCGAATTTGATGGTTCTCTAATAGTCTCCTGTTAGAGGACCCTTGGTGGTTCCCTCTCTCAGGGTAGAGCTGAAAATGAAAATCCTTAGCTTCACTTTTAAGACATTGGACCATTTGACCCCAATTCTATGTGCATGAATTGTCACCCTCTGTCTCCCCTACCCTATCCAGTTGGTTACCAAGTCCTGTGGTTTGTACCTCTTCAGTATATCTCGTGACTCTTTCCTTTCTTTCCATTCATATTGCCATGTACTTTTAATTTATTTTTATTTATTTTTTTAAAGATTTTTATTTACTTATTTGACAGAAAGAGAGAGCACAAACAGAGGGAGCACCAGGCAGGGAGCCCAATGCAGGGCTCATCCCAGGACCCTGGAATCATGACCTGAGCTAAAGGCAGATGCTTAACCAACTGAGCCACCCAACCATCCTACCATGTATTTTTTAAAAGCTATTTTGAGGTAGTTTAAACTTCTGGAAGAGTTGCAGAAGAAGTACAGAAAGTTTCCAGATGCTGTTCACCCATCTTCTTCTAATAGTAATGTGATCACAGTGTGATTATCCAGACTGAGTGACTAGTTATTTATCATTTTTTTAGGCCACCGTCAACCGTCACCCAGGTCATAGCAATAGCGTTTGACAGTGTCTTTGGCTCTAGTCTTGCTTTCTCTCATTTATTTTCTATATTGCAGCCATAGTGATTTTTATGAAACAGTATATATAATTAAGCCTTTGATGCCATCCCTTTGCTGTTAGGATGAAGCCTAAATTCTTGAACACAGTTACACTGTCCTTTATGATATGGTCCCATGTGATTAAACAGTCAAACCTATAAAGTCTAGTTACCTTTCCTGTGTCAATGTAGTAAAACTTCTTATAGGAAGTTTTATTATTGAAAGGGTCGGTATACAAAAGGACGAGACTGATAAAAAGCGAAAGTTAAGCAGGGCTTTATTTCGCGCCAAGCATCGAGAATCAAACTGACCGGCCAGGGCTGTCTCTTGCAAAGAGGCGACCCCTCCCAGCCTCACAGACTAACTTTTATAGAGTAAAGGCCATGTGGTTGAGCCTGGCCACACACAGGTGGCTAGTTGAATTACATTCTACCCCATGATAGTTATCTAATTCAGCCTATGACCTTGGCTAGAATTGGTGCCTTTGTCTGGCCCAAAAGGCGGGGGCTCACACTCCCTGGCGGATAATACGTGTGCTTTTACTTGATTGGACGTCTCCGCCTGTCCGGACATGTCCTTGTATCTGGGCTCCGTTATTTTTGCCCAGCCTGACATGTCCTGGTATCTGTGCTCCGTTATTGGGGCTATTTGGCTGTATTTCACCAGTTCTGTTTCTAAGAGCTTTCCTCTTGGGGGGAAGGGGCAGGTTCAATCTGAGTTTACTGCATAAACAACAAAATGGCTCGCTCTGGCTAAGTAGGCCCTTACAGTTATCATTCCTGTTTTCTGATAATTTGCCTCTCCAGTGAAGTCATGTAGTATCTGGTACTTCTCTTATCCAGCTGTTTATCACTGTGTGTTGTTAAATTAGTATTTGCCTAATGTCTTCACCAGACTGTGGGTTTCTTGAGGACTCACCATTGTAGTCAATCACCTAGCACTGTGCCTGGCACCTAGTAAGCGCTTGGTAGATATTTGTTGAAAGCATGAACCACTTACCCTAGACAGACAGGTCTACTCATTCCATCCTAAAATATGTCTTGTATAGTTCATCTTTCTTTCTTTCTTTTTTTTTTTTTTTTTTGTAATTGTGTGTGCCTTGCAGTGCTGTAATTTCCCTGTATCCTGTAGAACCAAACCTCCCCTGAGAGGACTTCTTGCCTACCTTCACTCTTCTTTCCAATGAATTCTTGTAATATTTACTATCTTTACGACTCACTGGGAATATATGTTGCCATATATTTCTCTCATATGTCTTCTCTTATTTCTTTTAATCTTGTGTAACTATGTCAACAGGGAGGTGCTTACTTTAGTTTTACTTAGTTTTTAGTTCAGAAGACTGTGCTGGTGACTTTGGAGGTTGCAGAAATGTATATGACAAAGACCTTGCTAATAAAGGAATTTACATTCAGTTAGAGATGAGACAAGAAAAACTAACGTTCATGGAGCACTGCTTTTGAATCCAGTTTTGGGCAACTTCTACACAATTTATTTTTACTATACAAATATCAAGGTCATAGGGCAAGTACAGTACTTGAATAAGTAAAAAGTTTAATAAAGCACTATAGGATTTAATTCATTCAGTAAATATTTATTGCAGGTGTACTGTGTGCCAGGCAGAGTGGTAAGTGCCAGGAATACAGAGGCTCAGCTTTCATTGAGCTTAAAGTTTTGTGAAGGATACAGAAAAATAAGCAATTACAGTATAATATGATAAGTTCTGCAGTATTTAGGGAATCCACCTTTTTTCATGGATTTTTTAAATTCAAGTACAATTAACATATAGTGTTACATTAGTTTCAGGTGTGCAGTGTAATGATTCAACAATTTTGTGCATTACTAGTGCTCATCACAGTAAATGTTCTTTTAATTCCCTTTATCTCTTTCGCCACCCCCCCCCCCCCCCCCGCACTTCCCCTCTGGCAACCACCAATTTGTTGTGTGTATTTAAGAGTCTGGCTTTGTCTTTTTATTTTGTTTGTTTTGTATTTTAAATTCCACATATGAGTGAAACCATATGGTATATTTGTCTTCCTCTGACTTATCTCACTTAATGTTATGCCCTCTAGATCCATCCGTGTTGTTGCAAATGGCAAGACATCATTCTTTTTTTGACTGAGTAACAGTCCTGTGTGTGTGTGTGTGTGTGCGTATGCCTGTAATATGCACCAGCTTGCATTTAGGGATCCACTTTTAAGTACTTGCTTTCTGGAGTTCTCAGTCTACCAGGGAGGGATAGGTAAGTAAGTACCCAAGGTACTGCCCAGTGCCTATGTGCCATGATGTAAAGAGATACACAGGGAGTTTGGAAGACAAGAGATACCTAACTCAACTTGGGGAGCTGATGGAATTGATATTTTGGCTAGATTAGAAGGAAGAATTAGCATTTTTAGCCAGTGTAAAATAATGAGGGAGGTATATTTGAGGTAGAGGGAGCAATGCCATTAAATATCCATGGTTAGAAGAAGCATGGTCACCTGAAGTTTACTGTGGCTGGATCGTAGGGGTATATTGGGGTTGGGTCAGTGAGAGAGTAGGATTGAGATGAGAGAGGTAAGCAGGGCCCAGATCACTCAGGGCTCTATAAGTCCCTTTATCACACCCAAGCTAATCTAAATTCATAACCTGAGTTAGAGTAAGCTTAGAGGGAGCTCACATTTCTACTTTGGACTTGGTTTCTGACCTTTCTGTTTCAGGATATTTCTTATTAGAGTGAGAATTGTTAATTATTTCACAAAAATGGGAAGAAATAGTATTTTCAAAATAAGTACTGAAAATACTAAAAAGCACCCTCTACTTGAATAGACATTTTTCTAAGGAAGACAGCCAGATGGCCAACAGACACATGAAAAGATGCTCAACATCACTCATCACCAGGGAAATGCAAGTCAAAACCACAATGAGGTATCAACTCAAACCTGTCAGAATGGCTAAAATCAAAAAGACAAGAAATAACAAGTGTTGGCGAGGATGTGGAGAAAAGGGAACCTTCCTGCACTAGTGGTGGGAATATAAATTGGTGCAACCACTGTAGAAAATAGTATGGAGGCACCCCAAAAAATTAAAAATAGAACTACCATATGATCCAGTAATTAATTCTGCTCGTGGGTATTTACCCAAAGAAAATGAAAACACTAGTTTGAAAAGATTTTTGCACCCCTATGTTTATTGCCATAGACAAGATATGGAGGCAACCCAAGTGTCCATCTATAGATGAATACATTAAAAAAGAGGTGATTTTACACACACACAGATACACACAGTGGAATACTACTCAGCTATAAAATGAATGGCATCTTGCCATTTGTGACAACATGGATAGGCCTAGAGAGTCTTATGCTAGGTGAAATAAGACAGAGAAAGACAAATACCATATGATTTCTCTTTACACGTGGAATCTAAGAAACAAAACAAGTGAACAAAGGAAAAACAGACTATTAAATGCAGAGAACAACCTCACTGCCATTGGCTGCAGAGATGGGTGAGACAGATAAAGGGGGTTAAGAGATACAAACTTAGAGGTATAAAATAAGTAAGTCACAAAGATGGAAAGTACAGCATGGGGAATATAGTCAATATAATAATGTTGTATGGTGACAGATGTGACTACACTTGTGAGCAGTGAGTAATATATAGAATTGTCAAATCATTATACTGTATTCCTAAAACTAATACAACATTGTATGTCAACTATACTTCAGTACTTGAGTAATAGAAGTAAAGTAATGGGGTGCCTGGGTGGCTCAGTCGTTAAGCATCTCCTTTGGCTCAGGTTATGATCTCAGGGTTGTGAGATTGACCTCCAAGTCTGGCTCCCCACTCAGCGTGGAGTCTGCTGGAGATTTTGTCTTCCTCTCCCTCTGCCCCTCCGCCTGCTCATGTGTCTGCATGCCCTCTCTCTCTCTCAAATAAATAAAATTGGAAAAGAAAATAGACACTTTAAGACACGATAAAACAAAAACAAAACCACCCTCTATTTATTAGTAATTATCCTCTGTGGCTGTAAAACCAGGTTTCCCAAGAGAGTTTTTCAAGAGCACCTTAAAGAAGAACGTGTCCTTGTGGAGGCCTCTCTGGTGCTGTGTAAGGTTGTGATAAAGCAGGCATGTTTCTAATTAAAGAGGTTATGAGTGGAATGATCAGTCAGAATGGACTGAGGGAAACTGAGGAGTTTTTTGGTTTAACTGTAGATCCTGCAAAGGTTGTTATATAGTCTTGGGATTTTCAAATCTGAATTCACTAACTTGTAGTGTTGTTGAGGCTTGCATCTAATATATTATCATGTTTTCTCTTCTTTGTAGAAAGAAATTCAAGCCATGAGTCAGTGCCATCATCCTAATATTGTGTCTTACTACACGTCTTTTGTGGTAAAAGATGAACTGTGGCTAGTCATGAAGCTGCTAAGTGGAGGTGAGTAGAGTACAATGAAATGCTAACTTCCATTGGCTGGAAAGTTACTAAAAATATTCTTCTTTATCCTGGTTTGGTGTTGATGGATATTTGCTTTTGAGGACATACTGAAAATATAGTATCTGCTAAAGATGCTGGTATATGAGCTGAGACAGGTTTCACACACTGCATTTGGTTGCAAGCTCTTAATCTGTGATGATTCCCTCCAGCTTCCTCTGTTCCATGACAGAAATTTGTTGAAGGTTCTAGTCTGAAGGGTCTGAGAATAACTGTCTTGTAGAATGACCCACATTTTGGATTTATCTGCTTATTTCTTTCTGGTGATATTTAACTTGATTTGTATTCCCCTCTTTATGCAAATTGAAAATTGGACCTGAAAGTTGATTAGATTTAAGTTAAAATTTTTTTGACAATATTTTGACAAAATGCTGTGTATTCATAGTGCATCACACCAGGAAGTATTTGCTCTCTTGTTATATCTTTAATGGTGGTGTTACTTTTGATTGCTTAAGGTTTTGACAGCCAGGCCTCAGCCTGGAAAGGTTAACTTTTTTTCCCTTTGTAGCTAGCAGGTAATCTGTGAGATGATACTTGGGCACTTGTGAGTATCCAGAACCCCACCTAAGTCAGTCCGTCTTTCTTTCTCTTTCTTTCTTTTTCTTTCTCTTTCATTTCATTTCATTTCATTTCATTTCATTTCATTTCATTTCTTTATTTGAGAGAGAGAGAAAACACAGGCAGAGGGGAGGGGCAGAGGGAAAGGGAGAAGCAGACTCCCTGTTGAGCAGGGAGCTAGACACAAGGCTCCAATCCCACATGACCTGAACAGAAGGCAGATGCTTAACTGACAGAGCCACCCAGGTCGCCCTCTCCTATCCCCCACCTAAGTCTTTCATTTAATAATTCTAGCAACCATTCACAATCCTTATTTGAGTCAGTTATTCTGTCAAGGTTTGCAGAATGGAGACTTATTGCATCCTTTCTTTTACACGTATAAACTAGCATTCTTCTGTGTAAAGGAACTTTACCTTATTAACTGGGGCTCTTTGATTAATCTGTATTGTAGTTCCTACTAAAAATGGAAGATACATAATTGATTCTTTTTACTTAAGTACCGATTTTCAGAGTAAAAAGTTGGTTTAGTATTCACCTCCAGTGGTAGCAAATGAGAGGGTTTTCTTTTTTTTTTTTCCTTGTTGGGTAAGGCTTTCATTTTTTTATGCACACACATAGACACAAAGAATTTTACATATTTAGTGACTTCCAGTCAGTTTTACTCTATTTTTTTGATGCCCAGATTGTCCGAAACTTTGTCAGTGGGTCTCCCTTTAAGCTTACTCTTAGGTCCTTTTGACGTGAATCCTTTAGCTTTTGGTTCAGGATTTCTTAGGGTCACATTTTTATTGCTTTTCCCAGACCCAGAATCAGCCAGTACTCTAAGGGGTTCTGATCTTTGTTAGAAGAAAGTTATTTAGAGAACATAACTGGGATGTTGGGGATGTTCATTGCTACTACGTTGTCATCACTTCAAGTTGTAATAACTTGGAAATATAGTGTATTAAAAATTATGATTTGGAATTAGTGTTTCCAGTTCAAGTTTAACATTATAGACTTTTAAAACTTCTTAAAATTGTACTTGAATCTCTTTTCTCTTACACAGAAAATTTTGATCCCCAATATTAACATAGTTGATTATGGTGCTTTATCCTGCAGTATGTATACATACTGCTCAAGCCTTTAGAATAAAATGTAAGTATTGCTGACTCCCAACAGTGGACCATTGTCATGTATAGATTGAACATTTTGTTATGGTTACCTGAAGGCCCAAGTCATATAGTAAATTAGACATTTTGCCAAGGCATGGATTTGGATCATGAAGCAAGATTGGGAGGACCAGTGAGTGATGGAGCCACCAACCTTTCCATCACTATGCTTCTTGATTTTTGTTTGCATATGTATTTTGTATGGGAGCATGATTTCCCATTTTAGAATTGATAATACTGTATTTCATTGAACACCTTACCTCCCCAGAGAGGCTGTAAAAGAGCTCAGGCTCTAGAATTAAATTCCACTTTCCTACTTAGCAGGTTTATGTCATTGGGCAAACTTTTTAAACTCTTTGAACCTGTTAACTTTTCTGTCAAATGGGGATACCTTTCTGTATTTTAGGGTGTTGGGGTGTAGTGAATGAGGTGACGTATGTCAGGCATCTTTCATTGTGCTGACATATAGATGCACAGGAAATTTAGCCATTACTAATAATCCCTTGTTATTTGATGCTTTTCAGTGTAGCCAGAATCACCTTTTTGTTTCAATCCCATTAGTGACACACTGGAGAAACTGGATGGCTTTGTTAAAGGCCCTGTTCATATGATGGTTGGAATCCTTGCTAACACCAACCACCTTTCAAGATGGTGGTCAAGCATGGTTCTTTCAGTATGGACAGATATGGGAATATTAGGTAATACTGTATCTTTCATTATTGATCACCTATAGCATAATTTGCTTTATCTGTAATTTACAAAAAATGTATAATACAAAGTTTTTACTGTTTTGCTAAAAAGTCCTTTGATGAATAGGAATACATTGTCTTGCTTTATTCCTTCATCCATACCGGTATGCAAACCCATCCTTTCTGCTACTCCTAAGCAGAATGAATATATATTTTTTAAAGAATCTCTGTTTTTCTCTCAGGGAATATATATCCTGATCTTAGGAGGGGCAGGACATGTAGCTGGGTGGGATGTCTTTTAAATGTACCTCTCTGCCTTTCCTGGTCTTAGGTTTCCTGGGACAGTGCCCAATTTTTCTAGCCCTGGGACTCAGGAAATTTCCTGGAGGATACTTTTCAAACATGTTCCAGCCATTAACTCTCTTTTTAATTACTTCAATTTCTCTGAGTCAATATAATCTTATATCTAAACCTTTTAAGATATTAAAGAATGGACATCTTAGAAAAATGAAGTCTTGCTTTTCTAGTTATAAAGTGAGTAAACATTTAAATTGAAGAGATACATTCAACACTTTTTAGAAAACAAAAGCTACAACTAAGCAGAACTTTAAAATGCTTTTAAAATACAGAGAAACTGCCAAGATTTAGAGCTCAATTAACATTCCATTCATCAAATACTTACTGATCACCGATATACTGGTGAATCATACCCTTAGTTCCTTGCTCTTCTGGGCCTCATAGCTAGTAAGGAAAAGTTACAATTAAATAAGTATGTAGAGGACCAGGAAGAAGTTTCAGGTGCCATGGGAACAGGTACCAGGAGAATGTAACCCAACTGAGGGAGAATGGGTTCGGAGGGGTTAATGAAGACTTCCCTCAGGAGGTGATGTTCAGCTGAGACCTAGAGAATAGGTCATAATTAGCCAGGTGAAGTGGGAGGTGGAGGTGGTATCAAGGGAGAGATGGGGGAAGTGATCCACATAGAGGGAACACTGTGCAGAGAAGGTTCTGGAGGCAGGATGGAGGAGTATGGTGTGAACTGATGGGGACCTGCACCTGGAGCCAAAAGAGTGAGAGGAGAAGACCGTTGATAAGCAGAGGCTCCCTTTGAGTAATTAAATAATAAAAATAACCAGAGTTGACGGAAGTATATTTAGGCGACCTTCTTTCACATCAACTTTTTTAGCGAAAATATTAAAACAAAAGCATACTTTTCATTTAGCAACATTGCATTGATATAAAGGTTAATAAGCTAATAAAATCGTAAACTGAATTGCAGCTGTCACTCTTAAACCTACCAAGCAGGTGGACATCATGGTTAAAGTAAGTTTAGATTCAGTGTGTCAATATTATAGTCCTTTTTTAAAAAAAACATTTATTTATTAATTTGACACTGAGAGATAGAGATCACAGGTAGGCAAAGAGGCAGGCGGGGGGGTGGTGGGTGGGAAGCAGGCCCTCCACTGAGCAGAGAGCCTGACTCGGGGCTCGATCTCAGGACCCCGAGATCATGACCTGAGCCAAGGCAGAGGCTTCACCCACAGAGCCACCCAGGCGCCCCTATTATAGTCTTCTTATTGCTTCCTTGTAACTGTGATACTCCTCTGTGAATTAAACTCTGATATTGAATATTGGAATTTATTAGCGTAAGAAGTTAATCTTCAGAAATCAGAAGCAGTTCTGATCTAAGTAAATATTTCTGCAATTTATTAGCACCAAACTGCAAGAGTTTCAGAAATCAAAGTAAGCTGCTGAAAGGAGAAGAGAGAGAATTATCTGTAGGACTTAGAGGTATGAATTGTGACACTGAAGAAACCTAATTTAAAATCACTATCTTAGTGAATTGATTTTGTTCTTCAGGGATGCTCTCAACTTTGTCGTCTTCCATGGGAACTTAGTAATCTAACCAGGACCCAGGTAAAATACCTGGTATTAATAATAGTCACCAATTTTGGTTGTTCAAGCAGCAGTGAAGGGACATGTCTGTTTGAAATGGAATACTGAGCCCAAGCAAATTTTGTCACCTTTGAAACCTTACATGGCTTAGGAAGACAAGAACAAAGCCCAGTGGCTAAATACTATTTAAAGCTTCTTGGCAAAAATTCTAGTAACCAAAATGAGCTAATTTTGGTTTCAAAGAGTGTTTTTTCATAAAAGTAAACTGAGGAAACGAACATGTTGACTGAGTAATTTGAGCTGTAATTATGACACTTAAGTGTCTAAACCAGCAGTTCTTTTGCCACTTTTTCAATATTATTTTAATATTTAATAATGATTTTCTGGGCAGTTAAAAGTTTTGCATTGCTTTTTAAATGTTCTATGCCATGGGCTTGGAAAGCAGACATGAGATGGATTTTTTGGAATAGGTATCTACATTTTAACTTTTTGGTTTGTTACCTGATTTGTACCCCTTCCCTCTTATTTTCTATTCTGCTTTTACTCTGAGAAATGCTTAGATTTCAGTGGACACTGTTCATCAGGTAGTCAAGTTTGTTAAAATACATCTTTTGGGCCCACCTTATATCTCTTGAATGACAGTCTGCAAGATCTGGAAATCTGCATTTTTAACCAGTTTACCAACTAATCCCTTCATGTGTTAAAGTTCGAGAAGGGATTATCCCTGTGGAGTATTTTTTCCAGATTGTGCCCAAGGACATAAGGTTGTGTGTGCTGTTATAGCTTTCCCTCATTATTCCTACTTTTCCTTAGCTGTTAATTGAATCATCCAGCGGTAATCTACAGTCTTTTTTTGCTTAACATATTTTACTTTCACATTTCTTAGTTGATATGAAGAGATCTGTGTAATTTTGATATTGGAGGAAGGAGGATTGTAAGCACCATCATCATGTTAGATGCTGCAAGATGCTGAAGAAATCATACGGGAAAAAGTGAACACCTTCCGGGACCAGTATTTGTCAAAGATCAGGGTCTTTGTGACATAAATATCTTTCCACCTATAAGGGAAGACTGAAATGGAAAAGAGACTGTATAAGAAGAGGGGACTTCTTGGGGCACCTGGGTGGCTCAGTGGGTTAAGCCTCTGTCTTTGGCTCAGGACATGATCTCATGGGTCCTGGGATTGAGCCCCGCAACGGGTTCCCTGCTCAGCAGGGAACCTGCTTCCCCCTGCCCCCGCCTACTTGTGATCTCTCTCTCTCTGTCAATAAATAAATAAAATCTTAAAAAAAAATCTTGGAGGATTTTAAAAAGGAGTCCCTCCTTCAAAGTCATTAAAAATACAGATCTAATAACTTTCTGTATGCCCTGGGATACCAGGGTGGCTCAGTCCGTTAAGCTGCTGCCTTCGGCTTAGGTCATGATCCCAGGGTTCTGCGATTGAGTCCCACATCAGGCTTCTTGCTTATTGGGGGAGCCTGCTTCTCTCTCTGCCTCTGCCTGCCACCCTGCCTACTTGTGCTCTCTCTCTCTCCCTCTCTGACAAATAAATAAATAAATAAAATCTTTTAAAAAACAAAAACAAAAACTTTATGCCCTAAGTCTCTATTACTCCATGTTTTTGATCCCCCAGATTGGAAGTTCCCAGAAAGTCAGCAGTTACACCATGAGTATCTTGACATATTTTGTGGTACCCAGATCTAGGTCTTGCATATAATATGGCCAAATTTTTGAATAGACAAGTTGTGTTAATTTTTAATTCCTAGTAGGAATTTCTCCCTTTGCATTCCTTATTTTAGATGTTCTTTACATTACAAACATATAATTCAGTTGGCACTTATTTATATAAATGTCTTCTTACTAAGCAGTTCCTGTGTGGCCTGAGTTTCTCATAATGAAACATAGGACCTTTTGGTATAGTTACTTTGCTTTGGGGACTAATATGTGATTGATTAAACTAAGCAGAACAAAATGTCTCCTTTAGGCCTCTCCCTGTGTGAGTCACAGCCTCGTGAATCCCGGCAATAAAGAGGGGAAAGTGTGTAATAATGTATTTGAAAATGCCACTTGGAATCTGGAGCCTTCCTGGTTCATTGTCTCCAGAGAGTAAACTGTCTCCTGCAGGAGCAGGAGGGGCTTCCAGAGAGAGGGGAGGAATTTGGGCATCTTTCTTCCTGGATAAATGAATTTTCAACAGTTATCCTGGTTTCAGCCCTATTCTTCAGTCCGCTTTCACTTCCCCTTAGGTAGACTTTGCTGTATGTATGTGCTCTGTAGGGATATGCTGTTTCCTAATTAACACACTCTTCCACAGGCATCTGGGTTTCGGATGGCTCTACTCTGCTTAGTTAGTTAACTTGTTCTGTTTTACTTCCTTCAAAAAATGATTGATGTCTCTCCTCTTTATCTTCTTTGTTTTCTTTTTCATCCTGGATTTATACCTTTTTTTAAATCAAGTTTATCAAATTAGTGGATTTCAAGTGGGAACTGAAGTAAATGTATGTGTTTTGAAGGATTCCATCTAGATCCTTCTTTCCATCTATTTGGAAATACATTTTTTCTTGTAAGTGTGTGAAATAAAAGCCCCCACTAGGGCAAATTTTCAACATAACCGTGTGGTTTAATTTTAGTCTTGATCATTGAGGTCTTGTGCCAAGAAATGGAAATCCAAACTTTTTTGTGCCATTTGTGTTATATTCTACTCTTTGGCATGATTTCTGATATCAGAGATGATTTTGTTTTGCTTCTGTGGTCTTTATGGGCCATTGTACTGCCAAAAATCTTAAGAGTCTCTAGCAAACTTTTTTGATTATAATAACTAGTTATGGTAGTCAGCAGTCTATGATTTTAATTACCACGTAGGTGTTTTTTTCTCTGTCTCCCCCCAGTTTTTAGTCAGAGTGTTATTTCAGATCTGGGGTAGAATAGGAATGATAATATATCTGGGCTGTTATTGAAAGAGAACTGCCGTTTTTATCCTTTTCATTTTTTTTCTTGTTGTACCTATTTTATTATTATTTTTAACCTGAAGAGTAATTTTAACCCTTAAGTTGGTTTACATACACGTGTGATCTTTACTTGCCAAGTGTTTCTTCTGTAATTTGACCTGCATTGTAATTGTATTTTTATGTATTTATTTGTACAGTGTTGCATAATCTGATCCAATATTGGAAACCTAAATTAGTTTGTGGTATCTTACACTAAAGTGTTATCGATGGGTATTTTTCAGATGTGGTTTTTCAAATTCTTATTTTAATAGTCTAAAGGAAATGCTGGTGTAACACTGCTGTTTGGATATTAGGCTGCTTTCTGTTTTAGATTGCAATCAAGAATAAATTAATTTTATTAAACTTCTATATTTCCTTGTATTTGCTCTTTTTTCCTTTCCTACACATTTAAGTTTATGAAAAGGCTTACATGTGGTTTGATTTCAAAATGTCTCTGAATTATATTGAACGATTCAAAAATTCATATCAAATTTTGTCTTCTGTTTTCAGGTTCTGTTCTAGACATTATTAAGTACATTGTGGCAAAGGGGGAGCACAAAAGTGGAGTCCTAGATGAACCTACCATTGCTACAATACTCAAAGAAGTGCTGGAAGGGTTGGAATACCTGCATAAAAATGGACAGATTCACAGGTACGTAAAAGACAACTCTGCTTTTTTGGGAAAATGCATTGGTAGTTGTGCTGTATCATTTTGTTGAGACCATTCCCCATTCTTCTGCAGAATTGATCATAATCTCTGAGTGTTACCATGCTTTTTGTATCACTAGTTTCAGCACATTGTGCTTAGGGTTTTAGTTAAACAGCTAGCAAGTATTTAAAAAGAAACAAATATTTTAGTCAAATTGGAAAATACAAAAACATCATTTCATGCTGTCAAGAGGCAAGCATCACAGTCACTGGTGACATTTTGTAGTATTTCTTTCCAGTTTCTTTTATATGGTTAAAAGATATATAAAACAGAACTATGTATAATTTTGTCTGTTGCTTTTATTGTTATTTTACCTTGAGTGTTTTCTCAAATTATTAAAAGCTCTTTATAAAATAATGTTTTATTAAGACTTCTTTTTTTTTTTTTTTAAGATTTTATTTATTTATTTGACAGACAGAAATCACAAGTAGGCAGAGAGGCAGGCAGAGAGAGAGGAGGAAGCAGGCTCCCTGCCAAGCAGAGAGCCTGATGCGGGGCTCAATCCCAGTACCCTGGGATCATGACCTGAGCCGAAGGCAGAGGCTTTAACCCACTGAGCCACCCAGGTGCCCCCCTTCCCTCCCCCCCCTTTTTTTTAAATGTGAAAAGATATGTATCATTGCATGGTCCAAGTATTCCTGGCTGCCTCTCTCTATTCAGCCCCTCAGTAGAGATAATAAGAATCCAAATGATGATGGAATCTGTGTTACCCAAATCTATTTAATCCCTGGATTTGGCTTCCTTCATATCAGGCAATCTTTTTAGTCATTCTTAAGGATAGTCTCACTGGATATAAGAATTTGCTGCTGACAGTGCTTTTCTCTCAGCAATTGAAAGATGCTGAATTACTTAATTCTGGCCTCCAGGGTTTCAGATGAGAAGTCTGTAGTTTGGATTGATCTTCTCATAATGTTATTTTTCCTTAGCGTCTTTCAAGATTTTTTTGTCTTGGTTTTTGAAGTTTGATTGTGATATCTTGGTTATGGATTTCTTCAGCTTTATTCTGTGTTGGGTTCCCAAACTTCTTGAGTCCATAGGATTTTGCCTTTCACCGAGTCTGGGAAGTTTTCAGCCGTTATATCTTTGGCTAGTTTTTTCAACCCATTATTTCCCTCCTCTTTTTCTGGGACTCTGTTAATACAAATGTTACCTATTTTGTTATTGTACCTTAAGCCCTGAGGCTCAGCTCAATTTTTGTCATCTTATTTTTTTTCTCTGTTCAGATTGAGTAAATTTTCTTGCTTTGTTCTCAGGTTCTGATTCTGACCTCTGCATTCTGGGCTAGAACCGATTGAGTTTTTTCAGTTATTATACTTTTTTAGATAATTTTGTTCTTTTTTATGGCTTTTTTTTGCTGAGATTTTCTGTTTTTCATGTTTTGAAAATCCCAAACTGCATGTTGAAGCATTTTTATAATGGCTGCTTTAAAATTCTTGTCAGATAATTCCAAGATCTGACTGATCTCCATGTTGATGTCAGTTGTCTTCTCTTATTAAAGTTCTTCCTGGTTCTTGGTATGATAAGTGATTTCTTTAATTGTATCCTGGATATTTTGGGTATGTGTTTAGAGACTCTTGATCTCATTTAAATATATAATTTAGCAGGTGTTTTCCCTGTTTGGGTAAATATAAGTCTTGGTGTATTTTGGTGAGCTGTAGTTCCAGTGACAGTTTGAGTTTTAGAGCTCTTACAGTGCTCTTCTGGTTTGTTTTGTTCACCTGGCACTGCTGGGGGGTTCTACTCAATTTCTGCTGATATAACCATTGAGACCAAAAGTGTGCGTCCCTGGGTCTGGTGCTGCTAGGTGGAAGGTGGGAGATAGACGCTGTACCTGTGGGTCTGTGAGCACTTTTGTGGGCGTACTCTATGGGCCAGGCCACTCGTGCCAGTGGGGCTCCCATTCGTTCTCTGATGGTATTGCCTGTGGGGTTGAAGGCATATGCCTGAGCCACCTTTTGTTGCTGGGTTGAGAGTTGGGAGACACTGGGCCTGGGTTGTCCTTTGCCACTGTGTGGAGGGCCAGAAAGTGTTGGGCCTGGATTGTTCTCTGCAGCTGGGTAGCAGGCTGGGGTTGCTGGTGGGGCTATTGGTGCTGCTGGTGTGGGCAATACAGGCCTACTTGCTGCAGTGGCTATAGGGTGGAGAATGGGGTTTTCCATTTGGTTCTTCATTTAAACCTCTGGTTCAAGGGACGCCTGGGTGACTGAGTTGGTTAAGCATCTGCCTTCGGCTCAGGTTGTAATTCCAGGATCCTGGGATCGAGTTCCGTGTTGGGCTCTGAGCTCTGTGAGGAGCCTGCTTCTCCTTCCCCCCGACTTGTGCTCTTTAGCTCTCTCTGTATCTCTCAAATAAATAAATAAAATCTTTAAAAACCAACCAACCAACCAACCACCCAGCCTCTGGTTCTGACATAGTGGGCCATCTTGCAACTCCAGCTATGGGTTCCTTTGCTAAGTCTGTGCTAGGTTGGCTCTTTGCTGCTCCTTTGGCTACAGAGAGCAGGCTTCCAGGGTTTTTTTCGCTTTTGTTTTTGTTTGTTTGTCATCTATGCCCATTGATGCTAGTCCACAGTTCAGGATATGTGAGATGAAAAGAAAACTCAGAGAAGTTGTATAGTGCTCCTATAGTGCTGCTGTACACTTCAGATTAGTGTAAATGTTTATAGCAAACTCTAGGGCAGCCACTAAAAAAAAGAAAAAAAGAATTGATATACTGAGAGGGGAGGAAAATGGAATCTTGTAAAATGCTTAGTTAAAATCAAGGCAGAAAAAAGGTAGAAGATAAAACAAGATTGTTATCTTAAAAATCATCTACCTTTAAGGAACTAGAAAAGAAAAATAAGAATAAATTAAGCCCAAAGTTAGCAGAAAGAAATAAATAAAAAGATCAGAATAGAAATACACGAAATGCAGATGTTTCAGATGTGACACTAATAGCAAAGGCATCAAAAGAAAAATTAAACAACTGGGACCACACCAAGCTAAAAAGCTTCATGGCAAAGCACACCATCAACAAAATGAAAAGGCAACCTGTGGAATGGGAGAAAATATTTGCAAACCACATTATCCAATAAGGGGTTAATATCCAAAAATGTACAAGGAACTCCTACAACTTAGAGACAAAAAACCATAAATAACCTAACTAAATATGAGCAAAGGTTCCAAATGGACATTTTCCCAAAAAACGATATACAAGAAAAAGTACTCTGCATCATAATCTTGGGGAAATATAGTCAGAACGACAATAAGATACCATCTCATGGGGCGCCTGGGTGGCTCAGTGGGTTAAAGCCTCTGCCTTCGGCTCGGGTCATGATCTCAGGGTCCTGGGATCGAGCCCCGCATCGGGCTCTCTGCTCTGCGAGGAGCCTGCTTAAAAAAAAAAAAAAAAAAGATACCATCTCACATCTGTTAGGATATCTGTTTTCTTTTTTTTTTTTTTAAGATTTTTTATTTATTTATTTGACAGAGAGATCACAAGCAGGCAGAGAGGCAGGCAGAGAGAGAGGAGGAAGCAGGCCACCCTAGAGAGCAGAGAGCCCGATGCGGGGCTTGATCCCAGGACTCTGAGATCATGACCCGATCCGAAGGCAGCGGCTTAACCCACTGAGCCACCCAGGCGCCCCAGGGTATCTGTTTTCCAAAAAGAGATAACAGATCCTGGATGAGGATGTGGAGGAAAGAGAATGTCGGCGCACTGATGGTGGCAGCGTCAACTAGTATAGCCGTTGTGGGAAACAGTAGGGAGGTTCCGCAGAAAAATTAAAAATAGAACTACCATATGATCCAGCAATGCCACTTCTGGGTTTATTTATTTATTTTTTTTTAAAGATTTTATTTCTTTGACAGAGAGAGATCACAAGTAGACAGAGAGGCAGGCAGAGAGAGAGGGAGGGAAGTAGGCTCCCTGCTGAGCAGAGAGCCCGATGCAGGACTCGATCCCAGGACCCTGAGACCATGACCCGAGCCGAAGGCAGCGGCTTAACCCACTGAGCCACCCAGGCGCCCCGCCACTTCTGGGTTTATATCCAAAAGCAGTGTGAAATCACTGTCTCAGAGCCAAGCTATGAAAATGACTTAAGTATCCATCAGTGGATGAATGGATAAAGATGTGGATTATTATTGAGCCGTTTAAAAAAAAAAAAGGGAATCTTGCAGTTTATGACAACATGGATGAACCTGGAATGCATTATGCTAAGTGAATTAAGCCAGACAGAGAAAGACGAATACTGCATGGTATCACTTACAAGTAGAATGTTTAAAAAAAAAGTCAAATTCATAGGAACAGATAGTAGAAAAGTGGTTGCCAGCTACTGGATGGTCAGGGAAATAGGGAGACAGTGATAAAAGGTTACAAACTTCAGTTATAAGATGAGTAAGTTCTGCTTAAAGAGTAGAACTTAAATGTTCTCACCAAAAAGTAAATATGTGAGGTGACGGATGTGTTAATTAAATCGATGAGGAGAATACTTTCCCAGTGTATACATATATCAGACTATCACATTGTAACACTTTAAATATCTTACAGTTTTGTCAGTTTTCAAAAAAATCACCTAGTTAACCCGAATCCTTCGCCAAAAATAAGCAAAGACCCAGAAAAATAACTGATTAAAGATCAGGCAACTGGGACCCCTGCATGGTTCAGTTAGGTTTCTGCCTTCGGCTAAGGTCATGATCCCAGGGTTCTGGGATCAAGTCCAGCATCCGTCTCCTTGCCTCTCCTGCTCCCTTTGCTTGTGCTCTCTTTCTCTCTCTCTGACAAATAAATAAGTAAAATCTTAAAAAAAAAAAAAAATTAAAGATCAGACAACTATCAGGTGCTAAAACTGAGGTTTCAAAGAGTAATCAGGGGGCGCCTGGGTGACTCAGTGGGTTAAGCCTCTGCCTTCAGCTTGGGTCCTGGTCTCAGGGTCCTGGGATCAAGCCCCACCTGGGATTGAGCCCTCCCTGCTCAACAGGGAGCCTGTTTCCTCCTCTCTCTCTCTGCCTGCCTCTCAGCCTACTTGTGATTTCTCTGTGTCAAATAAATAAATAAATATATATATATTAAAAAAAAAAAGAGTAATCAGGATATGTTGGGGGAAAAAAGCAAAGTATCACCCCCCCCCAAAAAAAAAACTTTAATTAAGTTTTTCTGAGAATAGGACCATTTTAAAGAAATTACATCAGTGAAATTGGCCCATTTATAAAAGTATCTTTTTCTAGGAAAACATAAATAATGCTTTCTAGTTGTCTGAATTTTCCAACCAGCTTATATCTTAACAAAGAAAAATGAACTCTTGTGGTTATGAAACAGAAGAGTTGACTCTAAGGAATAATACATGAACTAGAAATCTTGGAAACATTGAAGGCATATTCTTCAGACAATAGGATTTTTCACCTCAAATTATATCCATTCGTTTCATATCTACTTAAAATAATGTGTTAACAGATGACTGGATAAGGACATGACCAAAGATTTGGGAATATATTTCCTGCACTGTCAAGAGGAAAAGGTGCGCTGGGGTGCCTGGGTGGCTCAGTTGGTAAAGCGACTGCTTCGGGTCCCAGGATCAAGTCCCACACCAGTCTCCCAGCTCCACGGGGAGTCTGCTTCTCCCTCTGACCTTCTCCCCTCTCATGTTCTCTCTCTCTCTCAGATGGATAAATAAAATCTTAAAAAAAATAAGGAAAAGGTGCCCTGAAAAACAGGATTCCCATCCTCTGGATAGTGGTAACCCTATGGATACATACTTTGATACTAGTAATTAATGTAATTCAGTTACTGATTTCATGTTCATTGAGCAATCTTCTAGGAAAAAAAAGTGCTAGAAGCTGCTAATTTGCCCCTAGCCTGTCTCCTCTCCTTTTTGAACTATAAAAAGATGACATCTTTACCAGGCATGTGACCATTCAGAAGAAAGGCAACATTTCATAGCCTCATGTGAGGATCAGATTATCACTGTGTAAATTAGTTTCTAGCCACTGTGGAGAAAACAAAAATGTATATACTACTTCAGAGTTGTTCCTTTAACAGGTTTTGTCAACCCCCAGCCCTACTGACATTTGAGCTGGACAGTGCTTTGTTGCAGGGGCTGTCCTGTGCATTGTAGGATATATTTAGCAACATCCCTGGCTTCTACCCATTACATGCCAGTAGCTCCTCCCCTGCCCCAACCTAATGTGACAACCAAAGATGTCTCCAGACATTGCCAAATGTCCTGAGAACCACTGTTAATAGAAAGTGACATAACCTCTATTTCCTCTTTGCTTCCTTCCATTGAAATGTTGAGGTGGTGATAAGCCATCTTGGACTATGTAACAAGAACTTAGAGATGGTGGAATGATCAAATAGAAGGAGCAGGAGTCCCTGATTCTGTGGAGTCACCATACTGAACTGATGTCACTTATGCCTAGACTATTACATGAGAGAAAACCAATCTTCTACAGCCATATAGATCATCAGGGATCGACAAACACACTAGTTAAATCAAGTCTGATGACTGTTTTTTTGTGAAAGCAACAACAGAACAGTCATGCCCATTCATTTACAGATTGTCTGTGGCTGCCTTAGCACTATGAAATTAAAGTTACAGTGACAGAGAGCATCTGGCCCACAACGTGTACAATATTTACTCTTTGGCCCTTTAAGAAAATGTTTGTTGACCTCTGGTGTAGATGATAATAAGCATTCACTGAAACTTGTGTGCCATATAGTATTCTAAGTGCATCCTGTATGTTACCTCATTTAATCTTTATAGTAATTTTATGAGGTATATACCCTCTCCTCCCCATTTTACAGATGAAGAAACCAAGGCAAAGACAGAGGTAAGTAATTAGCTAAAAGTCACCCACCTAATGACATAGCTGGGAACTGAATTTAGGCAGTGTGCTTCTAAAACCTGCTAGGAAAGAAAGATGAAACTAATCCACGAATCTGGGTATACATTAGTTTAATATCAATTACATTTTTTAGTTACTCAGTAGAATTTAGATCTGTCACTGGGATTATTTTATTTAAATATCCTATGTGTTGTCTTATTTACTATATCCAATCCCTATTTTAAATGTCAAAATCTTCACTTCAGAATATAAATAAAAGTACATTCTTTATCCTAAAACTTTACATATACAGACTTTATGTAGTTAAAGGAAATTAACCCAAAATATACATTAAGGTCACTGTCTTTTTTAGAAAGCGAAGAATAGATTCATATCAAGTTCAGGCAAAAAGTCAGTCTCTGCTCAGTTTTGTATGACCGTAACATTTACTTTGAATATATATCAGCCCTTCTTTAGCTGAATGAATAAAAGAGCCAGAAAAAATACTGGAAGAAATAATGGTGGAAAACTTCTAAATCATGAACCATGATGAGGACAAATACAAAGAAATCTGTGAATAGACACACTATAGTTACACTGTTGAAACCTAAACACACAGAGTATCTGGAAAGCAGTAAGATTTGGAAAACAATGCATCAAGTAGGAGGAGTATAAAGACAGAATGTTTGTGTCTCCTCAGAATTCATATGTTGAATTCCAGTGAGCATTGTGCTGGTATTCAGAGGTAGGGGCCTTTGGAATGTGATTAAGTCATAAGGGTGGTGCGCCCTCATGAATGGGATTGTCCTTGTAAAAGAGACCCCAGGAAAAAAAAAAAAAGATACCCCAGAGAACTCCTTTGCTCCTTCTGCCACGTGAAGACATAGTGAAAAGATGGCCATCTTTTGTTAGGAGGTGGAGGAGGGTCAGTAATGTATCCTTCACATCGAGAAGGCACTTGGAGACCAAAAAACAAGTACCGCTCCATGCTGTTTCCACTGTTTTATTTGGAGTAACTTACTGATGGGGCATTGCATGGACTGACAATCCAGGCAGCTGTGCAACTATTTTCTGCCCCCATTCTCTGTCTAGTCCAGATCTTAACCCACAGTTTTTATAGTGTGAGGGGCATGGGGGTGATATCAAACAGTAGTTATCTAAAGTGATGCCTTCTGTGTGCGTCACTTTAGGGAAGATCAGAATGAGCCTTCCCACATCTGATCAGGGCATGCATTAAGCTCTGCGGGGCCTGGAACACATGGCTCTGATGGAGAGAATTGGGGGAACAAATATGGAGTCCATGTTGTCAGCTCTCCTATGTCTATGAACTGGAAAGTGGATCCTCACCAGACACCAAATCTGCCACTCCCTTGATCTTGGACTTCCCAACCCCCAGAACTGCAACAAATAAATGTTGGTTGTTTAAGCCACCCAGGCTGTGATATATTTGTTATAGCAGCCTGAATAGAACAAGCTAAGACAATAGCAATATGATTGAGAACTGACTTCCTATTAGAACAATGGAAGCCAGAGGTTATGAGAAGGAGCCCTACAGTTCAACAACCCCTTCAGGATTCTTATCTTTCTGGTGAATTATTCCCATTTTTAAAATTATATAATGGCCCTTTTCATTCCTAGAAATGCTTTTGTGTTAAAGACAATTATATCTTGTTTCAGTGTGGCTATACTAGCTTACTTTTGCTAAGCATATCTTTCACTGTGGCTCATTTTTCTTCTAGGGTCCCAATTTTATGAAGGGGTCTCAAGTCTACTTTCAACCTTAAACTAGTCCAATGCCATGTTTTCTGCTTAGGGGGTGGGTTTTAAAACCTGAGGTTCCTAGCCATTTGTCCCCTCTCTTCCAAGGCTTACTGCTCTGGCTCTTAAGTGTCCCTTTGATTTCTGAAACTTGAGGATTTTCTTGTCTTTATTTCATATCCAGCTGTGTGACGATTTCCCTTCCTAATTTCTTTGTTTGTAGCAGGGGAATGGTGGGTTTTCCCCCAAAGTCCTGGGCGGTAGTGATGACTGTTTGCCATGTTGCTGGAATGGATTCTCGAACTCACATTTTAAATCAAAGACTCTCATCCTTGGCTGCATATTGGAATCACCTGGGAAACTTCAGTAAGTACTGATTCCTGGATCCTTTGCAAGAAATTCACTTAGTTGGTCCGGGATGACACATTGACATTGGGGCTTTTAAAGGCTCCCCAAGTGATTCTAATGCAGCCAAGGCTAAGAACCCCTGCTTACACTTCAGCAGCAACCACTCCAAGCTGTGAGTTCCATAGAGGCTTCAGCAGGCTTCGGAGGTGGTGGTCTTACTAGGGCAACAGCTGGATCTGTTTCATAGGTATCTCCACTCCTCATCTTTATTTCTGGTCCATTTGTGTGTTATCCTGGTGGACCCGGTCAGATAATTTTTTTCCATCTTCAGTGTGTTCCCTGCTGACGTCTCTGAATTAGACTTCTGCTTTTCTCTCTGTATCTATCTACTCCAATATTTTTCCTGTTAAAGAGGTCAGCTCTAACAGAAATGATAGCTTGTTGGTTTAAGATGCCCAAATGCAGTGTATTTTCCAACTTTTCATTTTGATTCATTGCTGGTCTTGACCTTTTTCAAGTTTTCCACAAACTGTGCCTATTGATGAGTCATAAAAATGTCCTAGGCAGTAACTTGTGCTGTGTGCTAATGAAAATATTAAGCATGTCCATGATATTCCTTTTAATTTTACAAGGAATTTGTGACTTCGGTGCAGTAGTGACATGTGAGAAATGGCATTAAACTGTGAAAAACAAAACTCACTGTTCTTATTTAAGAGTGGATGGTAGATTTAACTGTTGGGGCTGCTGGGTTGCTTGATATTCTTTGTGGCGGAGTGAAAAAAGGTTCTTAAGGACTCTACTGATTTCCAGATGTTTAGTTAAAAATCTTTTCCTTGAAAGGTCAGCTATTCTGTTGGGTAGGAGGACAGACTGGTGTGTTTGATCGTCCAGTGAGCCATTGACCTTCATGATGTTCCTTTGCTTTTATTCCTGGAAGCTGTTCTACAGATTGCACTTTAGTTTCTTTCTTTTCTTTTCTTTTAAGATTTACTTATTTAAGAGAGAGAGAGAGAGAGAGAGATCGAGAGCATGCAAGTGTGAGTCAGGGGAGGATCAGAGGGAGAGAATCTCAAGCAGATTCCCTGCTGAGCATGGATGCCAGTGTGATACTCTGTCTCACGACCCTGAGATCATGACCTGAGCCAAAATCAAGAGTTGGACGCTTATCCAACTGAGCCACCCAGGAGTCCCTGCACTTTGGTTTCAAATGGGAAACAAGAATTGGTTATGTGAAGATTTGATAAGTAGTCACCCAAAGCGCATGCTCTACTGAAAATGGATTACCCTGTCTTCACTTATGAAGGACAGAAACTTCTAAAACATTTGAATAGGTAATACATATATGTGGCTTAAAATTGAAAAAGCACAGAATGGTATATGATAGGGCGCCTGGGTGGCTCAGTCGTTAGGCTTCCACCTTCAGCTCAGGTCATGATCCTAGAGTCCTGGGATCGAGCCCCGCTCAGGCTCCCTGCTCAGTGGGAAGCCTACTTCTCCCTCTCCCTCTCCCCCTGCTTGTGTTCCCTTTCTCACTATCTCTTTCTCTCTGTCACATAAATAAAATCTTTAAAAAAAAAGGTATATGATAATAAACAGGTCCTGTCAGTATCAGCTGTGCTAAATCATGTTGATTCTGTGTACTCTTGATATGATGTGATGAAAATGGCACTTTACTTCTGTGGTTTTCCTTCCAAAAATTCGTAACACCGGTGTAATCATGAGAAAAATTCTATTAGAGGGGCAGCCTATAAAATATTTGACCATTACTCCTCAGAACTACCAAGGTTGTCAAAAACAAGAAAAGTCAAATTGTCACAGACAAGGGGAACCTAAGGAGACAATAATTAAATTTAATGTTGAATCCTGAATGGAATCCTGGGACAGAAAAAAGACATTAGGTAAAAACTTTTTAGAAATCTGAGTAAATTGCAGACTTTAATAATAATGCATTTATACTGGTCTCATTAAATGTGGCGAAAGTATCATACAAATGTAAGGTGTTAATAATGGCAGAAACTATAAGGTGTAGAGAACTTCTCTACAGTATCTTCTCATTTTCTGTGTAAATCTAAAACTGTTCTAAAAAATGATGTATTTAGAAAGTCGTCTTCCTTTCCTGAACCTCCAATACCCTGGTTTAAGGTCTTGTGACTCCTTTGAGAGAGATTTTATGCCAATATAAACACAATATATGTATATCCCTCTTTCTTCTGCTAAAAAAAAAAAAAAAAAAAGGTGGCAACATACGTACATAGTATTATTTCAGTTAAGTATATTTGGTGATTTTTTCATATTATTTCATATGTTCATTATTATTCATAGTATTTCATTATATAGCTATACCACATTTTAACTGGTCTCCTGTTTTGGGGTAGTTAGGTTGTCTTCTTTGACTGCAGTTGATTAGTTTATAATCCTATCATTTGGAACAGAGCAGGTAGGAGTTGGGGTTTGGGATGGTGGGGGAGGGAATAGTCAAGTTTTATTTTGGTATTTAGTTGGATTTATTTATTTATTCATTTATTAATTTAATACTCCACTTATTTCTGGAAGAGGATTTGAGGGAGATTGTTTAGTTATTTAAATCTATTTGATGAATATCTCAGAGATGCCTCCTGTGTACTAATCATAATGCTGAGTAAGTGCGGGTGATACAGAAATCTCTTAAGGTTCAGGTCCAGATCTTAGCTCATGGTGAAAGAAATAGTCCCAAGAATATAATCATATTTTTGTAGTCTCTGCTAACACTGTGCTGCAGAAACACAAACGACGAAGTGACTAAACTAGACATTTTGAGTTTTAGATGTGATTCCAGATGAGCTCAAAAGGCAGTTGAAGGTTCATGGTTGACTCATTTGGATGGTTTTTGTCTTCAAGGAAGGGAAGGTCCTCAGTTTTCTTCTGTTCGTGGTACCTGGAGTCAGAGACATTATGTTTGTAGAGCAGACTTAGCCTGCCTCCACTCTGAGGCAGCCTCTGGGAGATGTCCTGTCGATTGCTTACCTTCATAGGCAGTGAAGAATACTCAGTAGCATGATTTCCTTATGCTTCAGTATGCATTCAGGGAGAGTATTGGATACTGTGGTTTGGTGAAGCTACTACACACAGTTGTGGAACCATTGTTGATTTTTTCCCCCAAGGAATGGTTCATCCAGGAGAAGGCATGGGCAGGGAAAAGGATGAAGTGTTTCGCTTTTCACTGGTTCCTTTTCGTGACAAGGCTTTCTTCCATGAGCTAGAAGTCTAGCTTCAAAGAGAGCTTATTTAATTATATACTTATTTTTAATTACAAAATAAATACATGATTGCATTTCCACAAGATATTCAAACACTGTTTGCCTTGGCTCCAATTCCATTCCATTCCACAGAAGGAACCATTTATTGCATCATTTGGTGTATATGGAAAATGTGTGTGTGTGTATGTTTGTGTTTTACATTATTGTCCTACAAAATACACTATCCTCTTATTTGATTTGTTCACTTAGTAAAATGTACTAGATAATATTTCAAGGCATAACATGTTGATTGACCTTACTCCATTTTTATGGCTATAACAAAATTAGTTCAAACTTTCTGCTATTGTTAGCCTTCTAGATTGTTACCATTTTTGGTTTATGATTATGAACAGTGCTGTAGTGACCCCTTTGTACATTGTGGGGGTTTCTCTGGGTTATTAAGAAGTGATTTTGCTACTCATAAGATTTAGGGATTTTAGGGGGCCCCTGGGTGGCTCAGTGGGTTAAAGCCTCTGCCTTCGCCTCAGGTCATAATCCCAGAGTCCTGGGATCAAGCCCCGCATTGGGCTTTCTGCTCAGCAGGGAGCCTGCTTCCTCCTCTCTCTCTGCCTGCTTCTGTGCCTACTTGTGATCTCTGTCTGTCAAATAAATAAATAAAATCTTTAAAAAAAAAAAAGATTTAGAGATTTTAAATTTTGCCAGATACTTACAACACATTGTTAACATGAGAAACACAAGTTGTAGATTTGAATGGATAGTGTCATATCATTTATGTTGGAAGAAAAGCCCAGATATGTCACAGGAACATATTCTATTGGCTAGACTGGTAATAGTTGAAAACCTTCAAGAAGATACTAGATTTGAGAATGCTTGTCAAAGGGACTTTGGCCTTTTCAGTGATATTTAGGTTTTTATAAGAAGAATGTGTGCATGTCCTATTCAAATTATAAATAGTTACCAATAAAAATATAAAAATGTTTAAATAATTTTTATCTATCTTTATGCCTAAGGCATAGAATAGTCCTGTTTTTAATCACATACTGACCATTTAAAATTTTGATCATGTGTTAGGGTGTGGAAAAAAACCCAGTATTTTTCAAAAAGTAGAATTAGGTGATGGTAGGTGAGGGACATGTTCTTTGGCTGCTGTTATCCCAGTCAAGTATTTAATCATCTTGGGTTTTCTGGATTTTACAGTAAAAAGCTATCTCTTATTGTAGCTTTCTGTTTATAATATTTAGATTCTAGTACAAGCGACTAAAATTTAAAAAATTTTTACTGTTGACCTTAATACTCTTTAATGTAATATAGAATATTTAGATATTGCCATTGTTGTATGAATACAGTAAACAATTGCTTAAATTATGTGACTCCAGAGAATAGGTGTCTTTAATACGTAACTTTTTTTTTCTTCAAGAGATGTGAAAGCTGGAAATATTCTTCTTGGAGAAGATGGCTCAGTACAGATTGCAGGTAATGATTAGTATTTCTTTTTATTTAATGGTCAGTAGAACCACCTTACCTGTGTTTTGTGTTTTCAGGGCTAGTTTTCTCTTCTAGTCCCTGGACTGTCTCTAGTCAAGCAGCCTGTATTGGCACATCCCTGCTGACTCTCAAGATATTCTCCACTATTCATCCTTCATTTTTTATCTCAGACATTTTTCTGTCCATTAATCATTACCTTCCAGTTATCACTCCTCACCCCAGTGAAGTCATCTTCTGTGGGTTCTCACAGCGTTCTGTGCTTTTCTTTGAAGGAAAGGTAGTCAGGAATCCCCACAATGTGTATGAAGGAATACGCTGTGGAGGAGTGATACTGAGCTGCCTCTGTCCTGGGGCAATTGGGGTATTTGCCAGTGAGGAGGAGGCATCTGAGAGGCGGAAGTGCACTGTTGGCAGACTCAGAGCTGAAAAGATAGGAGTTGGCGTCCAGGGTCTACCAGAGGCGGCCATGCTGGTGAAATGCCCCTCCTGCAGGCTGAGACTCCAGAGTGGTTGTACCACAGGATTGTTGAGCAAGCCACTCATCTGAGGCCTCAGCTTGGTCCCACACCACTGGGATGGTCAGGTGTTTGGCAGAAGGAGAATAATTACCCAGACCCTAAATTGTTTCTTTAGTTTTAGAGGATAATTTAGGTGCACATCTTCATGTCCCAGCCTAAGGAAATACTTTAACAAAGCCACATATTGCTTCAGCATAAAAGAAAATATTGATAAATTTGACTCCTTTAAGATTTATAGCTTCTATTTATTGAAAGAGGAATAAATGGTTTATCACCATTAATAACCAGAAAGACAAACCACATAGTAGAGAGGATATTTGCAGCATGGAATAACTGATACCAGGCTCAAATTTAGAATACATAAAGAACCATTAAGAAAAATCAGATAAGGGACACCTGGGTGGCTCAGTTGGTTGGACGACTGCCTTCGGCTCAGGTCATGATCCCGGAGTCTCGGGATTGAGTCCCGCATCGGGTTCCCAGCTCCATGGGGAGTCTGCTTCTCCCTCTGACCCTCTCCTAGCTCATGCTCTCTCTCACTTTCTCTCTCTCAAATAAATAAATCAAATCTTTAAAAAAAAAAGAGAGAGAAAGAAAGAAAAAGAAAAATCAGATAAGGGCGCCTGGGTGGCTCACTTGGGTAAGCAGCTGCTTTTGGTTCAGGTCCTGGGGTCCTGGGATCGTGTCCGACATCCGGCTTCCCCTGCTCAGGGAGTCTGCTTCTCCTTCTTCTGCCTGCCACTCCCTCTACTTGTGCATGCTCTCTCTCTCTCTCTCTGTCAAGTAAATAAATAAAATCTTTTTAAAAAGAAAGAAAGAAAAATCAGAGTAAAAATGGGCAGAAGATGGGCACCTGGGTGGCTCAGTTGGTTAAGTGACTGCCTTCGGCTCAGATCATTATCCTGGAGTCTCAGGATCAAGTCCTGCATCAGGCTCCCTGCTCAGTAAGGAGTGTGCATCTCCCTCTGACCCTACCCCCCTTTCGTGCACTCTTCCTCTTTTTCTCTCTCAAATAAATAAATAAAATCTTTTAAAAAAAAATGGATGTCTTCCCAAATGAAGACAGCAAAACATAATGTAATAAAAGGTGTTCAACGTCACTAGTAATCAGTTAAATGCCTATATTATAGACATGCCTATAATGTCTGTCAAGTAAATGTCTGTCAAGTAAATAAATAAAATCTTAAAAAAAAAAAAAAGTTATGTTAACACTATTCTATAGCCTACTAGATGTGCAATACAGGATTTTTAAAAATGCATACTTTAATTAAAAATACTTTATTGCTAAACATGCTAACCATCCTTTGAGCTTTCAGTGACTCATAATCTTTTTGCTGGCAGAGGGTCTTGTCTCTGTGTTAATGACTGCTGACGGATCAAGGTGAGAGCTGCTGAAGGCTGGGGTAGCTGTGGCAGATTCTTAAAAGAAGACAATGACATTTGCTACATCAGTTGACTCTTCTTTTCACGAATGATTTCTCTGTAAGCATGCAGTGCTGTTTACCCACAGAACTTCTTTCATAATTGGAGTCAGTCCTCTGAAACCTTGCCTTATCAACTGAGTTTATGTAATAGCCAAAATCTTTGTTGTCATTTCAACAATCTTCACAGCATCTTTACCAGGAATAGATTCTATCTTGAGAAACCACTTTCTTTGCTCATCTGTAAGAAGCAACTCTTCATTCATTCAAGTTTTATCGTGAGATTACAGCAGTGCAGTCCCATATGCAGGCTCCACTTCTAATTCTAGTTCTCTTGCTGTTTCCACCACATTTGCACCTGTGTTCTTCACGAAAGTCTGAACCCCTCCAAGTTGTCCATGAGGGTTGGAACCAACTTCTTACCAAATTCCTGTTAATGTTGTTATTTTGACCTTTTCCCATGAATCATGAATGTTCTTAATGGCATCTAGAATAGTGAATTCTTTCTAGAAGGTTTTCAGTTTACTTTGCCCAGATCCAGGAGAGGAATCACTAGCTTAATAGAATGTGTTTGTTAAATAATAAGACTTGAAAGTCAAAATTACTCCTTGATCCATGGACTGCAGAATGGATGTTGTGTTAGCAGGCATGAAAACAATATTAATCTCATTGTACGACTCCGTTGGAGCTCTTGGCTGACCAGGTGCATTGTCAGTGAGCAGTAGTATGTATATGTGTGTATATATATATATATATATATTTTTTTTTTAAGATTTTACTTATTTTAGAGAGAGAGCATGTGTATGTGTGTGAACAGAGAGGGAGAGAATCTCAAGCAGACTTCGCGCTGAATGCAGAGCCCATCATGGGTCTTGATCTCATTAACCCTGAGATAAAACCTGAGTCAAAACCGAGAGTCAGTCGAATGCTTAACCAGCTGAGCCACCCAGGTGCCCCAATAAGCAGTAATATTTTGAAAGGAATCTTTTTTTCTGAGCAATAGGTCTCAACAGTGGGCTTAAAACATTTAGTAAACCTTGTTGTAAACAGATGTGCTGTCTCCAGGTTTTATTCTTCCATTTACAGAGCACAGGAAGAGTAGATTGAGCTTCATTCTTAAGGGCCCTAGTATTTGTGGACTAGTAAATGAACACTGGTTTCAACTTAAAAGTCACCAGCTGCATTAGCCCCCAGCAAGGGAGTCAGCTTGTCCTTTGAAGCTTTGAAGCTAGGTATTGACCTCTCTAGCTAATTAAGTCCAAGATGGCATCTTCTTCCAGTAGAAGGCTGTTTTGTCTACATTGAAAATACGTTGTTTAGTATAGCCACCTTCATGAATTAACTTAGCTAGATCTTCTGGATAATTAGTACTTGCTGCTCCACCATGCACTTTTATGTTATAGAGATGGCTTCTTTCCTTAAACCTCACGAACCAGCCTCTGCTAGCTTTGAGCTTTTCTTCTGCAGCTTCCTCACCTCTCTCAGCCTTCTTAAAATTGAAGAAAGTTAGGGTCTTGCTCTGGATTAGGGTTTGGCAAGGAAATGATGGGGCTGGTTTGATCTTCTGTCCAGACCACTAAGACTTTCTTCACATCAGCAATAAGGCTGTTTCGCTTTTCTTATTTGTGTGTTCACTGGAGTAGTAGCACTTTTAATTTCCTCCTAGAACTTTTTCTTTGCATTCACAACTTCCCTAACTGGTATGAGAGACCTAGCTTTTTGCCCATTTCGGCTTTCAGCAGGCCTTTCTTATTGAGCTTAATCATTTCCAGCTTTTGATTTAAAGAGAGAAACTCTGTAACTCTCCCTTTCACATGAACACTTAGAGGCTCTTGTAAGGGTCTTTAATTGTCCTAATTTAACTATTGTTGTGTCTTAGAGAATGGGGAGGCCTGAGGAGAGGGAGAAAGACGGGGGAAAGGCTGGTCAGTGGAGCATTCAAAACACAACATATATTAAGTTCTCCATCTTATAAGGACCTGGTTTGTGGTGCCCCCAAAACAATTACAATAGTAACATCAGAAGTCACTAATCACAGATCACCATAGCAAATACAATGATAATGAAAAATGTCAAAATACTGCAAGAATTAACAAAATGTGACAGAGACAAGAAGTAAGCAAATGTTGTTGGAAAAATTGTGTCAATATACTTGCTCAGTGCAGGGTTGCCATAGACCTTCAGTTTGTAAAAAAAAAACAAACAAAAACCAACACAGTATTTGTGAAGCCTAGTGAGGCGAAGCATTAAAAAACAAGGTATGCCTGTGAAATAACATTAGGATATGCTGGCCGTCCTGGCCTGAACATCCGACGCTGCAGTTGTCAGTGTCACTGTAAAGCAAGGGAAAAATCTCCTGTTCCAATGGTGAGAGAATAAATGAGTACAAACACTATATTAAGTTGAAGTATGCACATCCTAAAACTTTGTTTTCTAGGTTTATGGCCTAGAGAAGATCATGGTTATGTGTGTGTCACAGTGCTCATAAGCATTGAAATTGTGAAATAGTCCCAATACCCTTCAATAGTAGAATGAACAAATATAAATAAATCATGGTTAATTTATGCATTGGAATATATACAGTGATGAATGTAGATAGAACTACAGCTACATTCAAAAGCATTAGTAAGTTATACAAAGATAAGGTGAAAGAAAACAGTTGAAATAGACTATGTAGCATATGATTTCATTTATATAGGTTCAGAACCAAGTACAATTATGCTTATTGTTTAAAAAGGTAAAATCAAGTGGTAAAAACAAAACAAAACACACAAACTAAAGTAAAGAGGGGATTCTGGTGAAGTAGGAAACACCAGGAATCTCTCCACATCTAGACAACAGCTGAACCAGCAGAATGTGTCTGATGTAACTTTTATAATTCTGCAGTTCCTCCAAAGGTTTTTAAGTTCTAGGGGAAGATTTGGAAGGTAAATTGCGGTAAATTTCAGTCAATTTCAGAGCTGTGTAACCCCTAGTCATCAGCCTGCTGGCAGGCAAGCAGCTATACACCTGTTTTTGGAGCAGCTTGCACACTCCCTGTGGCACCCACAGTGGGCAAAATGGCCCTGTCTTCGAAATACCATGGATCTGTGCTCTGATCACTGATTGCTGCTTCTGATCACGTTGGTGCTGATAAAGAGGCAAACGGCCGTTGTTGTGGTACACCCCCTCCCCAAATGACTTCCAGGGACTTAAAGGAGCAGCACCTTTTTTTTTTTTTCCCCTTCCCTTCGTTTTTCTCTTCTTCCCACTTTTAGCACTAGACATTAAAAAATAACTTCATTGGTGGGGAAAATTGGAAAGTGACTGTACATGCCAGGAAAAGGTACAGAGAATTCCTGAGAAGAGCTTGTTTATACTTCGGGTTGATGCTTGACACAGAGATAGTCTATAACAGCCAAAATAAAACAACAAAACTTAAGCATCAAACCCTGAGAAAGGGAGATAATCTGATTTCCAGAATAACTACATCATTAGACTCAAATGTCCAGTTTTCATCAAAAGAAATCAAAAGGCATTCAATGAACAGTAAAGTATAACCCATTCAAAGGAAATAAATAATAGAAACTGTCACTGAAAAGGTCCTGACAGCAAATCTATTAGACAAAGAAAACTAAAGGAAGATGTGAATAAACTCAAGAAAATAATGTGTGGATAGGAGCTACCAATAAGGAGAAAGGACTAAAAAACAAAAAAGAAATTCTGGAGCTTTAAAGTACGGTAGCTTGTGTTATGAAATGAAAAGCCCACTAGAAGGATTCATATGCAAATGGAGATTTGAACTGGCTGAAAAAAGAATTGATGAATTTGAAGATGGGAAAGTGGATATTATCATGTCTAAGGAACAGGAAGGACAAAGATTGAAGATAAGTGAACAGAGCTCAAGGGATCTGTTTGACACCATCAAGCAGACCAAAACACATGTGGGAAGTTCCAGGAGAAGAGAGAAATGGGCAGAGAAAATATTTGAATAAATAATGGCTGTAAACTTGATGGAAAACATGAATATAAACATCCATGAAGCTCAGTGATCTCCAAGTGAGATGAACTCTTAAAAAACCTACACAGAGAAGAAAAAAAAAAAAATCCTACACAGAGATACATTATAATCAAACTTACAAAAGCCAAAGAGAAAGAATCTTGAAGGTAGAAGTGACTCACCATCTACGAGGTATCCTCAATATGGCTGTCAGCAGATGTCTTATCAGAAACTTTGGAGGCCAGAAGGCAGGAGGCCAATATATTCAAAGTAATAAAAGAAAAAATTTGTCAATCAAGAATCCTGTATCTGGTAAAACTATCCTTCAAAATAAGGGATAAATTAACACATTGCCAGATAAACGAAAGCTGAAGAAATTTGTTTCTGATAGATCTGTCTACAAGAAATGCTCTCGGGAATCCCACAAGGTGGAATGAAAGGACATTATACAGTAACTCGATGCAGTGTGAAGAAGGGAAGATCTCATAAAGGTAAATACATGGGCAAGTATAAAAGTTAGTATTATTGTAACAGTGGTTTGTGACTTCACTTTTTTTTTCTACATGATACATTCCTAAAACCAGTGGTCCAAAAGTTAATATTACTGATAACTGGTTTGTAAATCCAAAACATGTTTTCTGCTTAAGAGACCAGTGTATTTAAAAGAATTATTGGGGCGCCTGGGTGGCTCAGTCATTGGGTGTCTGCCTTTGGCTTGGGTCATGATCCCAGGGAACTCAGATCGAGCCCTGCATCGGGCTTCCTGCTTAGCAGGAATCCTGCTTCTCCCTCTTCCACTCCCCCTGCTTGTGTTCCCTCTCTTGCTGTGTCTCTCTCTGTCAAATAATAAGTAAAATCTTAAATATAAATAAATAAACTTTTTAAAAGAAAGAATTATCAGTTCATGTTTTTGAGCACACAGTATGTTAAGATATAATTTTGTGACAGTAACCAACAGAGGTGGGAATAGTTCTATAAAGAAGAGATTTTGTTATTGAAGTTAGGCTGGTATAAATTCAAGATTTTTTTAAAGTTTTTTTTTCTTTTTTAATTAAGTAATCTTTATGCCCAACATGAGTCTTGAACTCACAACCCCAGGATCAAGAGTTGTGTGCTCTACTGACTGAGCCAGCCAGGCGCCCCTAAGCTGGTATATATTCAAATTAGAGTGTTGTAACTTTAGAATGTTAAATGGAATCTCTGTGGTACCAAAAACAAAATAGTTACAGAATATAAACAAAAGGAAATGAGAAAAAATTAAGCATTTCACAACAAAAAGTCCCAACTGAACAGAAAAGCAATGCAGGAAATGGACAAAAAAGCCATAAGACATATGGAAAACAAATAGGACAATGATAGAAGTCAGTCCTTTATCAGTAGTTGCTTCAAATGTAAGTGGATTAACTCTCCAATCAAAAGACAGATATTGGCAGAAAAGGTAAAAATACTTAATCCAACTATATGCTGTCTGTAAGGGACTCATTTTAGATCCCAGACACAAATACATTGAAAATGAAAGGAAAGGAAAAAGATATTCCATGCATATAGTAACCATGTTTCTCATGTCAGAAAAAATAAACTTTAAGTCAAAAAAGGGTTACAGAACAAATAAGCACTAAAAAAACAAAACAAAAAAAAATAAGGACTTTACCTATTAACAAAAGTTTCAGTATAGCAAAAAGATATAACAATTATGAATATTTGTATACATACTAACATGCCAATAAAATATATGAAGGAAATACTGACAGAACTGAAGGGAGAAATAGCTCCACATTAGTAGCTGGAGATTTCAATACTCCATTTACAATAATGGATACCATAGGCAGGAGGTAAGAAAATGAAAGACTTAGTACATTATAGTGCACCACCTAGAGCTAACAGACGTACAGAGCTCAACAGGATCAGGATGTACATTCTTAAGTGCACACAGGGCATTTTCTGGGGTAGACCATGTTAGACCACATACTAAGTCCTGATAGATTATATTTTATTTTATTTTATTTTATTTTAAGATTTATTTATTTTAGAGAAAGAGTATGCATGCGCTAGGGGAGGGGCACAGGGAGAGGAAAAGAGAATCCCTAAGCAGACTCCTCCCCACTGAGCATGGAGCCTGACGTGGGCCTCAGTTCCAGGCACCTGAGATCATGATCTGAGCTGAAATCTACACTTGGCTGCTTAACCCACTGAGCCACCCAGGTGCCCTGAGTCCCAATAGATTTTTTAAAATATTATACAAAATACTTTCTCTGACCACTGTGGAGAGTGAGAAATCAATGGCAGAAGACTAAAAATTTCACAGATTTGCAGAAACTAAACACACACTCAAACAACCAATGGAAAAAGGAAAGTGGGATGCCTGGGTGGCTCAGTGGGTTAAGCCACTGCCTTCGGCTCAGGTCATGATCCCAGTGTCCTGGGATCGAGTCCCACGTCGGGCTCCTTGCTCAGCAGGGAGCCTGCTTCTCCCTCTGCCTCTGCTTGCCTCTCTGTCTGCCTGTGCTCACTCTCTCTGACAAATAAATAAAATCTTAAAAAAAAAAAAAGAAAGAAAAAGGAAATCTTCACAAGGAAAATTTAAAAATACCTAGAGACGAATGAAAACAAAATGAATATATCAGAACTTATGGGACATAGCTAAAGTATTGCTACGGGGCAAGTTTTTACCTAGAGATGAATGAAAACAAAATATATCAGAACTAATGGGACATAGCAAACGTATTGCTAACGGGCAAGTTTATAGCTAAAGACACTTTATTTAAAAAATAAGATAGCAAACCAACAATCTTACTTTATACCTTAAGGAATTAGAAAAGGAAGAAACTAAACCTAACTCTAGCAGAAGGAAGAAACTAATAAAATTTAGAGAAGAGTTAAAGGAAATAGAGAATAGAAAAGCAATAGAAAGGTGATTCTTTGGAAGGATCACCAAAATTGACAAACCTTTAGCTTGATGGACTAGGAAAGAAGGAGAGAAGACTCAAGTGACAAAAATTGCAAGTGAAGTAGATACATCAAAGTGGACTTCAGAACAAAGATCAGAATAAGAGATAAAGTAGGGCATTACAAAAGGAATAATGGAGTCAATCTGAAAAAAGAATAAAACACCTGTGAATATTTATACACCCAACATTGGAAGCATTTAATTTTATAAAGTAACTATTAATAGACCTAAAGGGAGAAATAGACAGTAGTACAGTAATAAGAGGTAGGGGAGGGGGCTTTAATACCTCCACTTTAATCAGTGGATAGGTCATTCAAACAGAAAATCAAGAAGGAAACATCAGCCTTAAATGATACATTAGGCCAGAGATAGACTTAATATACATTTATAAAACATTCCATCCTAAAGCAGCAAATACACATTCTTCACAAGTACACATGGAACAGTTTCAAAGCAAATGGTATGTTAGATGACAGAGTAAGTCTTAATAAACTTAAGAGGCCTGGAATCAGAGCAAGCAGTTTTTCCAAACATGCCTCTTAGAAGCTAGAAATTTATGTGAAGAAAGTGGGAAAATTTACAAATATGTGGGAACTAAACAACATGCTTCTGAACAACCAATGGGTCATTGAAGAAACTAGAAAATACCTTATGACAAATGAAGTGGAAGGGTAACATACCACATTTGTTGGATGCAGCGAAAGCAGTTCTTCCCTCCCCAACCTGAATCACCAGTCACTTGGTTCTGAAAATAAAAACAGTTTTTTCTTTCTTTTTTTTAAGATTTTATCTATTGATTGAGAGAGAGAGAGAGAGTGAGAGAGCACAAGCCAGTGGGGAGAGGGAGAAGCAGGGAGCCTGACCTGGGGCTTAATCTCAGGACCCTGGAATCATGACCTGAACTGAAGGCAGGCGCTTAACCAACTGAGCCACCCAGGCACCCCAACAAAAGCAGTTCTAAAAGGGAAGTTCGTAGTGATAAATGCCTATTCCAAGAAATAAAATCCCGAACAACTTTATACCTCAAGGAACTAGAAAAAGAAGAACAAATGAAACCCAGTTAGCAGAAGGAAGGAAATAAGAAAGAACAGAAGTAAATAGAGACTATAATGACAATAGAAGAGGTCACTGAAACTAGAACTAGTTCTTTGAGAGGAAAACAAAATTAGCAAACCTTTAGCTTAGATTCACCAAGAAAAAGAATATTCAAGTAAATAAAATGAGAAATGAAAAAATAGAAGTTACAACTGATAGTATAGAAAGCATCATAAGAGACTACTGTGAGCAATCATATGCTAACAAATTTGGCAATTTAGAAGAAATGGATAAATTTCTGGAAACATACAACCTACCAAGACTGAATCATGATGAAATAAAGAATCTGAGCAAACCAGTTACTAGTAAAGAGATTGAATCAGTAATCAAAAACCTCCCAACAGGGGCGCCTGGGTGGCTCAGAGGGTTAAGCCTCCGCCTTCAGCTCGGGTCATGATCTCGGGGTCCTGGGATCGAGCCCTGTGTTGGGCTCTCTGCTCAGCAGGGAGCCTACTTCCCTCTCTCTCTGCCTGCCTCCCTGCCTACTTGTGATCTCTCTGTCAAATAAATAAAATCTTAAAAAAAACAAAAACAAAAAACCTCCCAACAAACAAAAGTCCAGTATCAGACAGCTTCACTGGTGAATTCTACCAACCATTGAAGGAAAAATATCAATCCTTCTCAAACTCTTCCAAAAAATAGTGAGAGATGAGAACTCTTCTAAACCTACTTTATGAGGCCAGCCTTACTGTGATACCAAAAGCAGACAAGAATGCCACAAGAACAGAAAATTACAGGCTAATATTCTGATGGACATAAATGCAAAAATCTTCAACAAAACTGTAGTAAACTCAGTCCTGCAGTACATTAAAAGGACCATACACCTTGATGTAGTAGTGGTCTTATTCCAGGGATGCAAGGATTGTTTAACCTATGCAGATTAGTCAGTGTGATATACCACATAAACAAAGTGAAGGATACGAATTATATCATCTCAGCAGATGTGGTAAAAGCATTTAACAACATTCAATATCCATTTCTAATTCTCTGTAAAGCCAGTATAGAGGGAGCATACCTTATAGCAAAGGCCATGTATGTTAAGCCCACAGCTAGCAATATACTTAGTGGTAGAAAGCTGAAAGCCTTTCCTGTAAGATGATGAACCAAAACAAAGATGCGCACTTTTGCCACTTTCATTCGGTGTAGTACTAGCAGAGCAGTTAGGCAAGAAAGAGAGATCAAAGGCATCCAAATTAGAAAACAAGAAGTAAAACTATCATTGTGTGGAGATGACATGATATTAAATATAGAAAATCCTAAAGATTCCCATCAGAAAGCTGTTAGAATGATCAAGTTGCAGGATACAAAATCAGTACATGGAAGTCTGTTGCATTTCTGTACATTAATAATGAACTATCAGAAATTAAGAAAATAATCCTATTTGTAGTTGCATCAAAAAAATAAAAATACCTAGTAATAAATTTAACCAAAGAGGTAAAAGACCAGTACATGGAGAACTACAGGACATTAAAGAAAGATGTTGGAGACATTAATAGATATTCTGTGCTTATGAATTGGAAGAGTTTATATTGTTAAAATGTCTATACTACCTGAAACAATACACAGATTCAGTATAATTTCCTTTTTTTTTTTAAAGACTTTATTTATTTATTTAACAGAGAGAGAGAGAGAGGGGAAGAGAGAGAGCACACGCGCACACAAGCAGGCAGAGTGGCAGGCAGAGGGAGAGAGAGAAGCAGGCTTCCCACGGAGCAAGGAGCCCGATGGGGGACTCGATCTCGGATCTTGGCATTATATGAATCTGAGCCAAAGGCAGCTGCCTAACCAATGGAGCCACCCAGGTGTCCCGATTCAGTATAATTTGTAACAAAATTATAATGGATCATTTTTTCAGAGAAATAAAACAAATAATCCTAAAATTTGTGTGGAACCATAAAAAGCCTCATATAACCGCAGCAGTGGTGAGAAAGAGCAAAGCTAGAGGAGGCATCATGCTCTCTGATTTCAAAGTATGTAGTTAAGTATATTGTAATAATTAAACAGTGTGATACTGGCATAAAAATGGACACAGAGATCAATGGTACATAATAGAAAGCCCAGAAATAAACCCACATGGGTAATTAATATATCCTAGAGGAGTCAAGAGTATACAGTGGGTATACAGTTCTTCATAAATGGTGTTGGGAAAATTAAACAGCCACATGTAAAAGAATGACGGTAAAGCACCATTTTATATCATGTGCAGAATTAAATTAAGGATTTGAATGTAAGACATGAAACTATAGGGACACCTGGATGGTTCAGTCAGTTCAGCATCTGCCTTCAGCTAAGGTCATGATCTCAGGATTCGGGGATTGAGTTCCACATCGGGCCCCTACTCAGCAAGGAGCCTGCTTTTTCCTCTGTCCCCTCCCCCTGCTTATGCTCTCTTTTGGTTACATACACTCTCTCTCTCTTAAATAAATAAATAGATAAATAAATTAAAAAAAAAAAGACGTGAAGCCATAAAACACCTCGAAAACATGGATAGCAGTCTCCTTGATATAGGTCTTGGTGATGTTTTTTTGAATCTGACACCAAAAGCAACTAAGGCAAAAATGAACAAATGGGAATATCAAAATAAAAATGTGCACAGCAAAGGATATCAACAAAATGAAAAGGCATCCTACTGAATGGGAGAAAATATTTGCAAATCATATATCTGGTAAGGGACTAATAACCAAAATACATAAAGAACTTGTACAACTCAATATCAAAGACTGAACTACCTGATTAAGAAATGGGCAGAAGATCTGAATAGACATTTTTCCAAAGAAGACATACAGATGGCCAACAGATAAACTGAAAAGATGCTATACATCATTAATTCTTAGGGAAATGCAAATCACAGCCTCATACACAAGATACTGTCTCACACCTGTTAGAATGGTTATTATCAAAAAGGCTGGAAGCAACAAGCATTGGGAAGGATGTGGAAAAACCAGAACCCTTGTGCACTGTTGGTGGGAATGTAAATTGGTGCAGCTAGTGGAAAACAGTATGGAGTTTCCTTAGAAAATTAAAAATAGAACTGTTGTATGACCGAGTAATTCCACTTCTGGGTGTTTATCTGAGGAAAATGAAAACACTAACTCAAAAAGAAATATGTAAGTTAATTTCATGATTATTTATAATAACGAAGAATATACAATGGGGAAAGGACAGTATCTTCAATAAGTGGTATTGGGAAAATTGGATAGCCACATGCAAAAAGTGAAGCTGGATTGGATCACTCTGTTACACTATAGATAAAAATTAACTCAAAATAGGTTCAAATCTTGAACATAAGACCTGAAACCTTAAAGCTCCTAGAAGGAAATGTAGATAGTAAGCTCATTGATACAGGTCTCAGAATGGATAGAGAAATTGTGGTGTATACATACAGTGGAATATCATTCAGTCATAAAAAATAATGAAATCTTGCCATTTGTGACAACATGGATAAACCTTGAGGGCTTTGTACTATGTATAATAAGACAAGAGAAAGACAATACTATGTAATCTCTCACATATGAAATCTAATATATCTATTCGACACTAAGCTCATAGATACAGAGAACAGATTGGTGGTTGCCAGAGGCAGGGGTGGGAGACAGGAAAAATGAGTGAACTGGTTTGGGTTTTAGTTTAAATAAATTGAATTTTTTAGAATATGGGCTTAAGTAGACATTTCTCCAGAGAGGACATACAAATTGCTAATAAGCACGTTAAAAATATGTTCAACATACTAATCATTAGGGAAATGCAAATCAGACTCACAGTGAGATCCAACCTGGATCTATCAGGATGGCTACTATTCAAAAAATCCCCCCAAATTAGAAAATACAGAGGATGTAGAGAAACTGGAATCTTGTTCACTGTTGGTAGCAACATAAAATGGTACAGCTGCTGTGAAAAATAGTATGGCAGTTCCTCAAAGAATGAAAAGCAAAATTACTATGTAATCCAGCAATTCTACTTCTGGGTATAGAATCCCAAAGAACTGAAAGGAGGAACTCAGACAATTATTGGGACACCCCTTTTCACAACAGCATATTCTCCATGGCTAAAATTGGGGAAGCAACCCAAGCGCCCATTAACACATGAAAGAATACACAAAATACGGTATATATGTATTATGTCAGCCTATGAAGGAAGGAAATTCTGTAATATGCTGCAAAATGGATAAACATCAAGGACATTATGCTAAGTAAAATAATCCAGCTACAAATGACAAATTCTATATGATTTTACCTATATGAAGTCCGTAGAGTATTCAAAATCATAGAGACAGAAAGTTAGAATGATGGTTGCCGCTGGCTGGGGAGAAGGAGAATTAAGAATTATTGTGTAGTAGGTACAGATTTTTAGTCCAGGGGATACTAATTGAATGGACTGGAGCAAGGAGGAAAATCTGTTGAGATGATCATGTGTGAGGGTGGAGAGTGGAGTGAGGGACCTGTTAAGCTATGTCTTTAGTCAAGAGTTTCAGTGGAAAGAAGAGAAAATGTCATGTTGTTTGTATGTAGACTATATTATTTTCCTGTCCACCTGCATTGATACACTTTTCATACCTTGCTCTTTTATTTATTTCAGACTTTGGAGTTAGTGCTTTTTTAGCAACTGGTGGTGATATTACCCGAAATAAAGTGAGAAAGACCTTTGTTGGAACTCCTTGCTGGATGGCACCTGAAGTTATGGAACAGGTACTTTGTCTTTCATTTTTTTTAAGTGGTTTATGGTTTTGTACAGAATGAAAAAAATAACAGCAACATTTGCTTTTGTTTGGTGTACAGTTGTACAGGTATCCCCCACTAAAGGAGTTTGTTCTGTGAAACCCCTTTGTAAGCTGAAATGGCACAAAGGAAAGAAACAGTGACCACTAATTTATTTGTAAAAATTTTTTAGCATTTCCAGACACAAAAAATAAACCTCTCTTAGGCCTTTCCGGTACCATAGAACACATCTTGCTATTGGATACACAAAACAAATTGAGTTAAAACAAAGATACTCACATAATTCAAAGCTCTGGTGGATTGACCTGAATGTGGTTCCCTGGGAAGGAGCTGAGCTACACCAGGCTCGTTGCTCGGCCGGGGCGCTGCCTCCATCATGGCAAGCACTGAATGTCATTTTCACGTTTTTTGTAAAAGGGAAAATCCTTTCCCGATTTCTTTCCATAGTGTAAACAGGAACTACTATAGGTCTTTCATGTAAGCCAAATGGCTTAATGGGGTCTTTGAAAAAGTGGGGATACGTATGCTGGGTTAGCGTCGGGAAATACATGTTTCTGTTCCTCAGTTAGGATTTGGGTCCACCCTTAAAAACAGACCTCTAGATCTTTACAAATGATATATGAAACTCAGGATTTATACCAAATACAACCTAAGGAATAATATAATGAAGATTGGTTTAGTAATAGTTTCGTGTTACAGATTAAACGACCTAATCTTTGTACATGTAGATTCACTGCTGTGGTTCTTGAAGGACTAGTTTTGTCCACAACCCCATTTCCCATTTGCTTTCAAACAACTACAGTCAGATGTTGCTCATGTAGTCATTTTATGGAAACTCTCCTAATTCTGAAATCAGGGCTCATTTCTTACTCCTTGCCTTACTTGTTCTCTTGTCATTTGAAACAGTTGATCATTTCCACCTTTATTTACATCTTCAGCTTTTCTAGTGTAGTTTCCTCATTCTTCCCCTACCTGTCTGGCCAGGCTATGTCTCTGACTTCTTTTCTGCCTTCCTTCTACTTCCCAGGACCTGTTCTTGAATTCTTCTCTCACTAATTAGCCTCATCTCTGCTTCCCACCCATTCTATTTTCTTTTAAGTTTTTTATGTTTTTTTGAAGGTTTTATTTATATATCTATTTATTTTACCTTAAGTAGTCTATACACCCAGTGTAGGGCTTGAACTCAACAACCCTGAGATTTGAGAGTTGTGTGCTCTACGGACTGAGCCAGCCAGATTGCTCCTGAAGAGCACCTATAGGAGTGCTTAAACAAAATTAAATTTTTTAAAGATTGTATTTATTTGAGATAGAACGTGAGCCAAGGCAGGCGGCAGAGGGGGAGGGAGAGGGAGAAGCACACTTCACAGAATGCAGAGCCAAATGCAGGGCTCCATCTCATGACTCTGAGATCATGACCTGAGCTGAAATCAAGAGTGGGTTGCTTAACTCACTGAGCCCCCAGGCACCCCCTCAAGATTTTATTTTTAAATAACCTCTACAAAAATAAATCTACATTTATTTTTAAGTAATCTCTGCATTTTAAGTAATCTCTACATTTTATTTTTAAGTATTCTCTATATCTATTTTAAGTAATCTTTACAGGGTTGTGGCTCTAACCCACAACCCTGACATCAAGAATCATAACGCTCCACTAACTGAGCCAGCCCAGCGCCCCATCTATTATATTTTCTAAAGTATATTCATGCCAGTCTTATTTCCTAAACCCCTAGATGGAAGTTTCAAGCCTCCTCTAGATGTTTTACATAGTTATCTTTTAAGTATATCAAAGTCAGTATGTAGAACCGAATTCACTTGTAACTCTTGTAATGCTTATGTTCACCCAGTTGGTGAGGGAAGCATTCCCACTCTGGGGTTATGCAGATGCTGGACACCTCACACTGGACTGGTAAGACTGACAGCAGTTCATTCGTCACGTACACACAGAGCTGCAGGGAGGACGCAACATGACACATGGGGCTCCTCTCAGGAAGAGAGTGGGTAAACGGTTGCTGTGGGAAGCAGACCTTGTAGTATCAAGAGAGTGAGGTGCCCCTTGGTTTCCTTGCGAGGGTGATTGGCTCATTTGATTAATTCTGACGGCTGGTGGGGAGCTGAAACCTGCTACTCCAGGCTGAGCAGGAACTTGGCCTGGTCCAGTTGAACAGGATTGTTGGGCTAAGGGACCTTATCCTTAGGAGCAGACTGGGGAGGGGAACTTGCACTTAGTTCATTAGGGGCCCACCTTCTTTTGCCACATGTCAAGGCAGCACATTGTATGGAGCTTTAATTTCAGGTCCCAAACCACATACTCCCCCCATATATTTCTTCTCCTGTGTTGCTTAAGATAGAGAATGAAAATATTTGGGGCGCCTGGGTAGCTCAGTTGGTTAAGTGACTGCCTTCGGCTCAGGTCATGGTCCTGCAGTCTCAGGATTGAATCCCACATCGGGCTCCCTGCTTGGTGGGGAGTTTGCTTCTCCTTCCGACCTTCCCTCTTCTCATGCTCTCTCTCTCTCTCAAATAAATAAATAAAATCATTTTTAAAAAAATATTTAATTTTATAATGTGCTCATGACAGTATAAAAGGACAAATTTGGTCACATGTTCACATCAACAACTGAAAATATTCAAACCCCTTGTGTCTTTTTTCATTATAAAAATTAAGGAGATTAAACAAGACTATAACATAGAAAATTTGGAAGACCAAAGACATAGCACTATTGCCTAATAGTTTTGTTCTAGTTCTATCCTTTTCCTTTTAAAAAAAAAAAAAAAGATTATACACTTTTGTAATGAGTATCAAAACTTGTGAGGAATTTTGTATACTTTTTTCTTCATAAATGCTTTATCACAAGTGGTTTTCCGTGTTTTCATGTAGAATTCATTTACATTGATTTTAGTTGACCAGCATTTCTTTTAAGTGAGTATTCCGTACTTAACAATTTCCCCATTGTTGGGGAACATTCATTCTGATTGCTTTTTCTTTCGTCTGTTACCAAATATATTTAGCCTTTGCCTGCTCTAGGTTACTTTATTGATTTAAAGCGAATGAACAGTTTAATGGTTCTTGATATGTATTAGAAGTTACTTTTTAAAAGTGCTTTTAGGGGTACTTGGCTAGCTCAGTCAGAAGAGTATGCTACACTTGATCTCAGTCATGGGTTCAAGCCTCACATTGGGTGTAGAGATTACTAAAGAAAAACAAATTTAAATTAAAGTGCTTTTAGGGTGTTAAAAGTAATCATGTATATCTTTATGTTCCTTACAGGTCCGAGGCTATGATTTCAAAGCTGACATCTGGAGTTTTGGGATCACAGCAATTGAACTGGCTACAGGGGCAGCTCCTTACCATAAGTATCCACCAATGAAGGTGAGGTTCATAGTCAAAGTACTATCCCAGCCCATGTCCCAGTTTCTTTTCAGAGCCTACTCCTAGGAAATAAATGGACTTGAAAACGGTGAGTTTTTAGAACTATAAAGTGGGAAGCTATTTTAAGGCCAAAAGAATGGTTTATTTTTTAAGAGGAGGTGGGAGAGGAGATGAGATTTATTTATTTTTTTATCCACCAAAGGCAGTGAGTCCTATAATTGTAGCCAGACATACACATGTTGGCCTTTTTGCCCAGAATGAGAAATACCTCCATCTTTTAGTAATTCCATTCAGTAAATATAAATTGAATATGAAAAGCAAGTATTAGTTCTGACTACAGCCCCCTTTTATTCTTTAGTGTTAACTTTTAGAAAGTGGCTTATGTGGGGCACCTGGGTGGCTCAGTGGGTTAAGCTGCTGCCTTCAGCCTGGGTCGTGATCTCAGGGTCCTTGGATCGAGCCCTCATCAGGCTGTCTGCTCAGCAGGGAGCCTGCTTCCCTCTCTCTCTCTGCTTGCTGCTCTGCCTACTTGTGATCTCTTTCTCTGTCGAATAAATAAATAAAATATTAAAAAAAAAAGTGGCTTATGCTTCTATAAAGAAGTCACACAGTTTAGAAAAATCACCCCGAATCTCATTATATAAATATGACCTTCCTTATTAACACCTCTGTGCATCAAACTAGTATGTTGCCATGAAAGTCAAAGAAGGAAGAGATTTAGGATGGACAGAATAATCAAAATTGTCAGTTACCACAGAGAAGGTAGGAGGAGTGAGAACAGAAAAAGGCTGCAACTCTATTAACTAGGTATTATTAGTGGTTTCTCAGGAATGGCTGAGGAGAAGACATGAACAGACATCTCTGCAAAGAAGACATCCAGATGTCCAACAGACACATGAAAAAGTGCTCAACATTACTCAGCATCAGGGAAATAACAAATCAAAACCACAGTGAGATACCACCTCACACCAATCAAAATGGCTAAAATTAACCAGTCAGGAAACGACAGGTGTTGGCGAGGGTGCGGAGAAAGGGGAACCCTCCTACACTGTCAGTGGGAATGCAAACTGGTGCAGCCACTCTGGAAAACAGTGTGGAAGTTCTTCAAAAAGTTGAAAATAGAGCTACTCTACAACCCAGCAATCGCACTACTACCCTAAAGATACAAATGTAGTGATCCGAAGGGGCACGTACACCTGAATGTTTATAGCAGCAATGTCCACTATAGCCAAACTATGGAAATAACCTAGATGTCCATCAACAGGTGAATGGATAAAGAAGATGTGGTATATATACACAATGGAACACTACCAAAATCTTGCCGTTTGCAACACCGTGGTTAGAACTAGGGGATATTATGCTAAGTGAAATAAGTCAATCAGAGAAAGACAGTTATCATATGATCTCTCTGATATGAGGAATTTGAGAGGCAGGATCGGGGGGGCTCTGGGGGGAAGGGAGGGCAAATGCAATAGGATGGGACCGGGGAGGGAGACAAACCATAGGAGACTCTTAATCTCAGAAAACAAACTAAGGGCGGGGGGGGGGGGGGGGGCGGGGGGGGGGAGTGATAGGGTGGCTGGGTGATGGACATTGGGGAGGGTATGTGCTGTGGTGAGTGCTGTGAATTGTGTAAGATGATGATTCACAGACCTGTACCCCTGAAACAAATAATACGTTATATGTTAATTAAAAAAAATAAGGAGTGGCTGAGGAGTTCTGGGAAGAGAAGGCCAGATTACAAGGGGTCATGTTACAACAGAGCCATGAATAGGTAGAACCAGCAAGATCACATTTTTAATTTTGCTATGGTTTTATTTATTTATTTTTAAATTTGCTGTGATTTTAACTGCTTTGTAAAGTTTTTTTTTTTTTTAAGATAAAGACTTTTTTTTTAAGATTTATTTGTTTATTTGTGACAGAGAGAGAGAAAGAACAAGCAGGGGAAGCAGCACGCAAAACAGAGGGAAAAGCAGGCTACCCACTGAGCAAGGAGCCCGATGTGGGACTTGATCCCAGGACCCTTAACCAGCTGTGCCACTGAGGCATCCCTGATTTTAATTTTTTTTGCAGGTAGTTTGGCAGTATAAGAATGGGGACAGAGGGCATGAAGAAAGGGTTCTTACTAAAGGGCATTCAGTGCTGATACAGTTGAGCCCCTGCAACCACTTTACCTGGGAAACCAACTATCTGTAGGATATTATTTGTGTGGAAAACACCTAAATAACTCTGTGTCCAAATAACTGGTCTAGAGTGAACTGCTTATATATTGGGAGGTTGTCTATATTGAAGAATGTTGACCACAATATTTAACTTAATGAGACATCAGAAATTTTATATTATATTGAAAAATTTTCAGGTTTTAATGCTGACACTACAAAATGATCCTCCTTCTTTGGAAACTGGTGTTCAAGACAAAGAAATGCTGAAAAAATATGGAAAATCATTTAGGAAAATGATTTCATTGTGCCTTCAAAAGGATCCAGAAAAAAGGTAAAATATGAGATAAAGCTTACCTAATTCTCTTCACCTAATATTGTAAACCATTGTGGGAAGTCTAAGTATTAGATACGTACATTCATGTGCAGGAAGTTATTTGTGCATATTCAAATGCATTTGTATTTATTTATAAACTTTAGAAAAAATATACAGGGACTGTTACACTAGATTGGAAATGAATGAATTGCTTTCTCCCTTCTTTAGTATATAGTGTACTTTAGTATATAGTGTACTCTAATAGTTCAGCTAGTTCCTGGCTCATTTTTCATATATTTGTGTTTTGTGAATTCTGTGTTTATAAAATATCATGTTAGTGGGAAGGCTTGTTTTTAATGCATTTAAAAGTCATAAGCAAACAAATATTTTGATGCTGTTTACAATTTCAATAACAAAGGAAATACACAAAGCAAATGTTATATGTGATACCAAACAATCATGTATTTCCCTAAAGGAAAGATATTTTGATGAGTGGACCAAAAATGCAAAGCACTTACTTGTTAACACTAGACAGATTGGAAGGCAAGTAAGTGAATAAACATGATCATCTAATGTCTGTATCTTTATGAATTAAACAGAATCAAATGGTGTTAGAAGTCATTGAGTACAACCTTTTATCTTTAAGGTCAGTCAGCTACCTAGTCATTGAGGTGGGACTTGAATCCAAAACTCCTGATTCTTTACCTAGGACTGTTTCCACTGTATCTCATTTTTCTGTTTCACACATATATTCTACTCAGTTTTTTAGCACTAAGAGTTTTTAAATTTTGGTTTCTCTAACAGTCAACAAAAGTAAAAGATTTTAATTGATACCCTTAGTCACGTCTTTAGTATATTTCATGGGGCTTCAGAATTTACTGTTGGAAATACTGGAAAGGACAAGAAAAACAGGTAGCAAAGTTCAAACCTGTGCTGTTAGAACTTTTTTTTCTTTTTCTGAATAAATAAGTATTAAAAAAACAGGGAATACTTTTGCTTCTGCTTAGTTAAATGACTAAAATAATAGGATTTTTTTGTCACAAATACCCAGATGTGCTGAATAAATTTATCAACTTAACAAACCCAGAGATAAGCTTGCACCTCAGGTGCTAGAAATGATGAGGATGACCTAATTCAGAGAAGATATATCATGAACTGATCCTGTGGCCACCCTCAGTGGGACACTGTTCATTCCAATAACATACTCAGTTAGATTTCTGATTTCCAGGTGGGGACTGAAAATGAGATACTGGCCCAGCCAATGGGGATTCAGAACTGAGATCCCTGCATATGGCTGGGACTTTTACAAGTCTGCCTTCTGAGTAAAAGGACAGACCGGAAAACAAAATATGGTCCATCATCACAAAGACACAACAGAATTTCTCCTGGATAAGCCAGTCCTCTGACCTGTACATTCCATAAGTTGACAGTCGGAATTTATATGGCCCAGATTATCCAGGAGCCCACAAGATTAGAGAATAAAAAAAGTTTTGCCAAGCCAGTTTTATTTCTGGCAGAAGCAATTAGAAAACTATACCATTCGAATTGTTCTAAATTCCCAATCCATGAGATTCCTGCAAATAATGCCCCACTGAAGGGACCAGAAGCTGAAATTATAAAACACATAGTAAAATGCTACACAGCAGACCAGAGTCAGCAGACACAGCAAGCAGAAGGATTAGTGCTCCGAGAACTTTGGATAATGCAAAGATACCTGAAAAACTATAAGTATATTTAAAGTAATTAAAATCCCAATGGAGGAAATCAAAACTGTAGGAAGAGAATATGAGTTTGACCAAGAAGACAAAACAGATGGAGCTACTAGAAATGAAAAATACAATAACTAAAATTTGAAAGTTGACACCTCCTTCACAAGTGATCCAGGTTAGCAATAGCAGTAGTAAGACATACTTAATCATTCCATACTCCCAGATATTGATACCAGGTGCAGGACATACCACTCCTGAAGTATTCCTTCCCCAGATCTTTAACTTCAGTCTGTAATGAGAAAACATCAGACAAAGCCAAATTGAGGAATATGCTGTAAACTCCCTGACCACCACTCTTCTAGAGTGAAGAAAGGGATGACTGAGAAAGTGGCACAGGTTGGAGGAGATGAAGGAGACACGAAGACTAAAAACAAAATGATGTCCTAGATTGGATCCTGGAGCAGAGAAAGGATGTTAGTGCAAAAACTGGGGAAACTTGAATAAAGTTTATAGTTTATAATGTTGTACCAGTATTAATATTTTAAAGTCTGTAGCAATGTTAATATTTTTAGTTAATTTCTTGATAATTATATCACGGTTATGTAAAATGTTAACATTGGGGGAAGCTGGTGACAGGTATGTAGGACCTCAGTATTATCTTTGCATCTCTTCTATAAGCCTAAAATTATTTCAAAGAAAAAGAAGCTGTAGAACATCTTATTTCCAGCTTGTAAACCAAAATTACACCTGTTTAGAACATTCTGAAGTTAAAAAGGAAACAAAATTTCAGTGGATTGGTTAAATAGAACAGCCAATAAAACAAAAAAGAGATAATTGTTGACTAATAATCAAGTTACCAGGCACTTCTGTAAACTGACAACATACATCATCTCATTTAATTTTTACAGTACTTGTATGAGGAGGGTGCTATTATTTTTCCTGTTTTACAAATGAAGAAACTGAATCACAGAGTGGTTAAGTAACATTGCCCAAAGTCACACAGTTAATAAATGTTAGAGCTAGAATTCCAACCCATACAATTTGACTGTGGACTTTCTGCTCTTACTTAATCACACTATACTGAGGAAATTGCTCAGAATGAAGCACAGAAAGATTTTTTAAAAATGGAAATATAAAAAGATGAATATTTGGGGGATAGAATGGGAAGGTTCAGTGTGTGTGTGCACACATGTACATACACATATACATGTATATGTATCTGTAGACTTTAAGGAGAGATTAGGGAGATCAGGAGAAGCAATATTTAAAGCAATAATGGCTGAGAATTTTCTAGAATTGGTGAAATACTTAGAGCCTTGGATTAAAGAACCATCCCTCCACCAATGTCAAGCAGTATTTCCCTTTTCCCATTTGTACACAAGTCTCTAAACTGCTGGATTTAAAGGCAAAGAGAATCTGTTAAATGCAAGCTAAGGGGGCAGGTTACCTACTGAGGAATATAACAGGTAGACTGACAGCCACTTTCCTAATGACAGTTAAGGCCAGAATATACTGGAATAGTTCTGAGAGAAAATAACAATGCAGAATTCCCAGTCTAGCCAAACTATTATTCAAGAATAAGCACGAGGGACGCCTGGGTGGCTCAGTTGGTTAAGCAGCTGCCTTCGGCTCAGGTCATGATCCCAGCGTCCTGGGATCGAGTCCCGCATCGGGCTCCTTTCTCGTCAGGGAGCCTGCTTCTCCCTCTGCCTGCCATTCTGTCTGCCTGTGCTCGCTCTCTCTCCCTTTCTCTCTCTGACAAATAAATAAATAAAATCTTTAAAAAAAAAAAAAAGAATAAGCATGAAACTAAGATTTTTTTCAGACAAAAATTGAGTTTCCAGTCATATAAGGAGCACTTAAAGAACTCCTAGAAATGGTACACTAGAAAGAAGGAAATGAACTCAGAAGAAAAGGATTAATCATATAAAGCAATGTGGTGCAAAGTGTTGAACGTACTGAAATCTTGATTGAATGAGAAAATAGGAAGGATAATGTCTGCTTTCAGTTTGCATAGCACTTTTACATCTCTTCTCTTAAACTGTACAATAATCCTCTGAGGCCCTGGTTCTTAAGTGTGAGTGTACATTAGAATCACTCAGGGAGTTTTTTAAAAACTAATGATGTGTGGGTTTGCCCCAACAGATTCTGCTTTAATTGCTATGGGCCTCAGGATTTGTTTTGAAAGTCCTAGCTTATTATATTGTACAGTAATGTTTTAGAACACTGCCTTCAGGAACTTGACCAGGTAATACAGAACCTTGGAGAAGAGATTTGCTGAGGGTTACCTGGTAGGTGTATGGTGTGATCAGGTCCAGTCTCTTAAGTGTAGTATTGTTTATTCTTTATTCTCTGTCATACTATTTACAAGTTTGTATAATTGACAATGATGATGCCTTTATTCAAGCAAAGAAAGACTGTACAGTCGAGCAAAAAACTGAGTATAGATTCAATATATATATTGAATATATACATTACTTTCAGAATCTTCAATTTTTTTTTTAAAGAAAATTGTTAGATTTATTTTTAAGAATATGTAGTTTTTTAAGTTGAAGGCATGTGTCAAGAGGCACAGGACTTGACTTGGTCCATTTCCTCTTTGTGAGGTTACATGTATTTTTACGCCTTGTTAAAGTAGATAGTGCCCACTTTTTTTGGGAAATGATATTCTTGGCAAAATAATAGCAAATATGTTGAAAGCCATGAAGAAGTCATGATTTCAGAAGAAACATTTCACTAATGAATTTTGCAAAGGATCTGTAATAATTATCAGATCATTTCTGTTTGAGTTTTCTTCTCTACTCCATGTCTCGTACCGAGTTAGTTTATCCTGCTTTTTGCTTTTTAGCCCGTTAAGGAAAGTGGAGAACACTGAGATTTTATCTCGCTGCTCAAGAAATCCTTTTCTCATTTTTGAAGATGGAAACCCACAATTACACTTGAATTAACTATTAAAACGTTCTTTTCTGGTTTTAGACCAACAGCAGCAGAACTGTTAAGGCACAAATTTTTCCAAAAAGCAAAGGTAGGAAATTCTTTTGATTTTATGTGTTCATGTGATCCTCCTCATTGCCTAATTAGATTTACTGCTAAGAAGTTGCTTTTTCTTAAGGTGATGTTTGGAAAAATGATGGTAGATCAGATAATTGCTGGGGGCATTATCTGTATGACCTTTGGTAATTAAGACACATGCTTTAGAATTAGTAAATGTATTTTTCGTATAAATTAATTTGAACATCAGGTTAAATTTTAACAGGAACAGTTGATACTAAATTTTGCCAGTAGTAGTATAATCTATGAAAAATACTCAACTCTCATTTCAGAGTTTGCTACTGAGTTAGTTAACATCTCATTTCCCAAAGAGGAATAGATAAGTGGGATGTTACTGTAGTTGAAAATGTGGGACCATGATCCTGAAGGAGATATGGTAAAGCAAACTTCTCATATATAATGGCTCATACAGTACACTAAAGCTTTGTCTCAATCTGTGAAACTCGATTTGTGAAACTCCTTTTCTAAAGGAGCTTTAGAATTAAAAAAGAATGGAAACTTTCCTCAAACTTCTTTATAAAACAGTTACTATATCACATTTTAATTGTAGTGAATATTTGTGTCAGCTTCTTTGGTTCAATAAAAACTTGTAAGAAGAAAACTTACTTTTCCTCTCCAGAATAAAGAATTTCTTCAAGAAAAAATACTGCAGAGAGCACCAACTATTTCTGAAAGAGCTAAGAAGGTAAATGGAGATATTACTCTGGTTTCCTAGGAAATTGATTAAATTTACTTCTGCATTTTGAAAGTATATGTTAAAAAATGCTTTGTTATGTTATGTATATGTTAAAAATGCTTTTTTTAAGTGTTACTCATTTTTTCCAACCCTTTCATTAGTATTCTTTGATATATTCATTCAATAAATATTAGCCTACAGTATGTCTAAGTGTGCTGTCTACTAGAACGAAAAGGTATGTTACACAATTGATTAATTAATTCTAGACTCTGTTAAATCACTGTCTGTAGCTACCAGAGTAAGTTGTGAAGTTCAGCCCTTTCCTCACACTACACAGAAAACAATGAAGACCCATTAGGATGACTGTAATAAAAAAAGACAGACAGTAGCAACTGTGATAAAGATGTAAGGAAATTGGAACCTTCACACACTAAAGATGAAAATATGAAATGGTGCAATCACTTCAGAAAGTAGTCTGGCAGTTTCTAAAAACACTAAACAAAGCTGCCATATGACCCAGCAATTCCATCCTAGGCCTACTTGGGAGAATTGAGCACATGTACACACAAAGCTATGTACATGAATATTCCCAGCAGCATTATTCATAATAACTAAAAAGTGGAAATAGCCTGATTATCCATCTGTAGATGAATGGATATATAAAATGTCATGTGTCCATAATATAGAATATTATTCAGCAATTAAAAATTAAGTACTAGGGGCACCTGGGTGGCTCAGTGGGTTAAAGCCTCTGCCTTCGGCTCAGGTCATGATTCCAGGGTCCTGGGATCGAGCCCCGCATCTGGCTCTCTGCTCAGCAGGGAACCTGCTTCCTCCTCCCTCTCTGCCTGCCACTCTGCCTACTTGTGATCTTTGTCAAATAAATAAATAAAATCTTAAAAAAAATGAAGTACTAATATATGATAGAATGTTATTAAGCAATAAAAAGAAATGAAGTACTGACGCATGTCATAGCATGGATAAACCTTTAAAACATTATGCTAATTGTGGGAGCTACTTACAAAAGACCACATATTAGATGATTCTGTTTATGTGAAATGTCCAGAATAAGCAAATGTGTAGAGACAGAAAGTAGATTCAAGGTTACCCAGGACTGGGATTATACGGAAAATGGGCAGTAACTTCTAATGGGTCTGGGGTTTTGTTTTTGCCATGTAGAGGAGTGAAGAAAATGATCTAGATTTAATTATGGAGATGGTTACACAACTTGGAATATACTAAAAATAATTGAACCTTAAATGGGTCAATTATATGGTATGAATTTTATCTTAACAGATCTAGTACTTTAAAAAGGAGCATCTGGACACTGACACCACCATGAGCAAAAAGCTCTTAGAAGTGGAAAACATTATAGAAGAAATGAAAATAGTTAATATGGTTGTGTGGTAAAGCTAAGAAAATTTCCCAGAAAATAGAGCCCCAAACGCCAAGAGATAAATAACAGAAGAAAAAAGACAAGAGCGTTAGAGGATCATTTGAGAAGGTTCAATTTTGAGTAAATAAGTTCCAGAAAAGCAGAATGGAGGAAAATAGAAGAAAGAGAATCACTGAAAAAATAATTCAAGAGAAATTTCCAAATTGATAGTCACAAATTTCCAGATTAAAAAAGCACAAGTATGTAGCAGAATGAATGGAAATAGACCAGCTCTAAGACACATTGCTGGAATACTAGAGGCAAAAAGAGGATTCTCTAGTTTCCAGAGAAGGGGGAAAGATCATGGACGGTGTTGGATATCATAATGACGTCAGTCGCTCCCCTATAAGCCAGGTCATAGCGAAGCAGTTACATATAACGTTATGAAAGAAAATGATTTCTACTAACCCAGACTTTTTTTTTTTTTTTTTTTTTTTCTTTTCTAAACCAGGTAAACTACGTTCTGGGGATGGAATCAAAGTTGAGAAATGCATGGCTTTTAATTAGTGTGCCATGCTAATAATGGAGGAAGTACTTAAACTGAGAAAGAGGAAGTCATGTGACAGGTGATAGAGAGAGATCTGAGAAACCAGTCTAGGCTGGAGCAGATCAGGAGGCTGGGGTAGCATCTTCCTCTAGAAGGTGATTCTGAGAAGTACCTAATGTATATGAATGTGGTGAGAGGAGAGTTACACAACTGGGAGACCGTTTGGGGCTAAATATGATAAGTACATGAAAATAAGCAAATATTATTAATTCCAAGGGAAATAAAAAGGTTACAGGAGAGAGAAAAGTAATTGTAATATACAATAAGGCTTAACTGTCTCATTAATGAAATCGTGGTGGAAACACTGAATTTTGATTTAACCAAAATTTCACTGTATCTTGAGAAAAGAGTTATGGGGGTTGATAATAGGGTTAAATTCTCATCTTTCGTAGTGGGAAGTCCAGTAGGTAATTCTTAAAACCAAAGAATCAAGGAGTAATAATAACACATTACTTAGAGGAATATGAATTTAAAAAGAATATGCTAGAATGAGTTGAAAGTGGTTCCCTGTGAGTAAGAGGGTAAAAGAAGATTGCTGTTTTTCTTAACAAAACTTGCACAGATAACAGTGCTCTTGGAACTGCAGGTTTAATTGTGATTTTTAAATTTAAAATTTTGAAAAAAACCAGAATCTTCTCTGTCTTGGGTGTATTTATTTGGGGGGCTGAAGAAAAATTTTTCAAATCTCTCAACATGAAACCATTAATAAAATTTGGTTTGTGACTTCACATAGGAAGGATTTGGTGCTTGGGCCCAAGAGTATAGATGTATAGGGAAAGTCAGTGGTTGGAGTAAAGACAGGTAGATAGTGGAGCACAGAGAGCAAGGGAGGGGTGCAAGACACATACAGTATATATAGTAAATATCAAACAGTACCATAATCCACATCTCTCTTCCTCATGTACAGGTTCGGAGAGTACCAGGTTCCAGTGGCCGCCTTCATAAGACAGAAGATGGCGGCTGGGAGTGGAGTGATGACGAATTTGATGAAGAAAGTGAGGAAGGGAAAGCAGCAATTTCACAACTCAGGGTAAGTCTTGTTAAACTCTATGCTTAAGATAGAGCTCTATCTTTTTGTTTGAAGCCTCTGAGATATGATATTCTCTGGTTCTGTTCAGCTTAACCATCTAAAACATAGAAAATTCAAGTGCTATTTACAGAATTTCCTTAAGGAAGTTATTAACCGTAGGAGCCCATTTAATCCTACATGGAAGAGTGGACTGACACATCTGTTTGAATATGATATTTACGGTATATAAAAATGGCCAAAATCTAGAGATGTAAACTGAGTCTGAGATGAGAGTACACTGGATAGGACTGATGACTGATTAAACATTGCGGAAGAAGCGATCACTGAATAGTATACCTTTCTTTAGTTGCTATATCCTGGATGGTTGTGTGTGTGTGTCTGTATATGTGTTTGCTTGAAGCAGTGAAGACAAAGCTCTTATTTTGTTTTTTTCCCATCACTCTTTCCTAAGGTTAATGCCTCAAGTTGATTGTTAGGACTCATTCCCAGGAATAGAAATATATATGGGAAATATTAATGTTTGAGGTTCATCACAACCTTGACTGCCTAAAACCTTTCTGTGGTATTAGTGGTGGGTAGATGGTATATCTCTTCCTGCCTATAAGATCTCCTCTGCCTTAGCACTCATGACTTTGCTGATCAGCACTGAATATTTGTTGATCTTGTCAGATGAAGTCTTTTTGCAGAGCTAGAAGTAAAGCTTTACTTCGTAGAGACCTTGCCAATGAGAACTGGCAAAAATTTATAACATTCTAACCTTGGAAAGGTCTTTAAGTGTGTGTGTGTGTGTGTGTGTGTGTGTGTGTGTATAAACATTTGTTTACATAGATTATGAGTTTATTAAAATGTGGGACAGGTTTCTTTGCTCCTTACTTTTTATATGATTCCTCCTTAAATCGATATTGTTTTATACTATTACATTGAAGTGATCGAAGGAAGCCAGAGGTACATGAATCTTGAAGTTTTAGCTTACTTTGAAAGAGATTTTCATAGGAATTTTTCCTCTGACCAACAGATTTTATTTGGGAAGATAAATTATAATGTTTGATTATTATCCCCTAGCCATCTGCAAGAGAAATTTATTTAAAATTTTGTAGTTTGGGGGGTGCCTAGATGGCTCAGTCCATTAAGCTTCTGCCTTCGGCTCAGGTCATAATCCCAGGGGCCTGGGATTGAGCCCTGCATTGGGCTCCCAGCTCACAGGAAGCCTGCTTCTCCCTTTCCTCCCCATTTGTGCTTTTTCTTGCTATCTCTCTGTCACTCAAATAAATAAATAATCTTTAAAAATAAACGAAAATAAAATTTTGTAGTTCTGAAATATTGAGCTTTATAACCTAATACACTGGTATGTAAATAGCTTAGAAAATTATAGAATTTGTTCTCAAAATGAGTAATTTTCTGTATTTCTCATAATCTGTAACTATTTTTGAGGACATGAATTCTTTTGTAAAAGGAAAGTCTTGTTTGAATTGAATTACATTGAAAATGCACACTATTATCAAGTGGGGTAGTCTGCAAGGATTGTTCGATATTAGGAATTCTTACCATATTAATAGGCCTAAAGATAGATGAAAAAACTTTGACAAAATCTAATAGGCCTACTGAGAAGACAAATCATACTCTTATTTTCACATGTTCTGAAAAAACTTTGACAAAATTCCGCACATGTTCATTATAGACTCTTGTTTAGATCCAGATTTCCATGTTTATATCATTTTCTTTATTCTGAAGAACTTTCCTTAACATTTTTTGTGATGTGAATCTGCTGGTGTTGATTTCTTTCAGGTTTTTGTCGGAAAATGTCTCTGTTTCACTTTTGTTTTGAAAAGATACGTTTGCTAAGTATAAACTTTTAGATTGATAAGCTCTTTCTTTCAGTACTTTAAAGACGTTTCACCATATTCTTGTTTATATTGTTTCTTTTGAGAAATCCGCTGGTATACTTACTTGCCTTGTTCTTTTATAAGTTGTATGTATCTGTATCCTGGCTGCTTTTAAGATTTTTTTCTTTTTGTATAGAGTTGAGCAATTTGATGCCTGGTTTGGTTGTTTGGTTGGTTTATTTACATGTTTCTTGTGCTTGGGGTTTATTGAGCTTGCATCTGTGGGTTTATTGGTTTCTATAAGTTTGGGAATTTTTTAGCCTTATATTTTCAGATACTTTCTTCTGCCCTTCATGCACTTTGGAGACTCCAGTAACTTGTATATTAAGCTGCTTTAAAATTGCCAGCTCACTGATTTTCTTTTCATTTTTAAAAAATTCTCTTTCAGTCCCATTTTGCACAGTTTCTATTGCTGGCTTTCAAGTTCATTCATCTTTTCTTCTGCGGTGCCTAATGCTGCTAATCCCATTCAATCTATTTTGTATCACAGACATTAAATATTTTAAGTTTGATTTTGTGTCTGTTCATTTTTATACCTTCATGTCTTACTTTTTGAAGATAATGTGAGATGTAGTAACTATAGTATAGTTAAAATAGCTATGTTAGTGTCCTTTTCTGCTCATTCTAACACTTATGTCAGTTGTGGAGCAGTTTTGTTTGATTGATTATTCCCTTCATTATAGCTTCCTCAACTCAGCTTCCTGAGTTGAGGAAATAGGCTAAGGGTCCAGGGAGACCAAGGCAGATGAAATCGATAAGGTAGAGTACCAGGGAGGAGAGAGCTATACAGAGAGAGAAGTTTAGAAATCTACAGAGCTTCCTTTTTGAGTGTACAGCAGAATACTCTTTAAGAAATACATCTGAGTAAACCACCTGAGACTGGGTGACAGTGCCCAGTGCTCACAGAGAGCCAAGAACAGTGCCTCTTCCCACCAGTCAGAGTGGAGAAGCCTGTAATTCACAAGGCATTGGGTAGAGTTCTCAGAAAGGTCTTATCTAAGTATTGGGGAGCATATGGCCCTATACTGAGCCCTGCTGCAGATCCAACTAACAAATCACAAAAGCAAGATCCAAAAGGCTTAAGCCATTTCCAAGTAACTTTACTGTATTTCAGAACAAAGCTTGAGAAGATTTATAGCAATACAAAATTATCAGCTTGCAACAAAGTAATATTCACAGCATCTGGCATCTAATCAAAGATCATCAGGTATGCAGAGAGTCAGGAAAGCAGTAACAGTGAGCTCACTTTATGCCCAGATCTTGGTCTTTAATGTCATTCTCTACTAAAAGAATGAAGGCTCCTTGGAGAAATGGATGATTCTGAGGCTTACATGGGGAAAATACAAGATGAATCTGGAATATCTTCTTTTGTGAAAAAGAAAGGTTTTTTTATTTAAAAAGAAAGTCATAATTTGATAACAGGTGCACCAGGTTGAATTAGTTCCCACTCACCAAATTAGAATTTAACTATCAAAATCATTAAGTGTATTAATAAATTAATTGTAAATCATTTTAAAAATTGGAATCCATGAATCCATGCCAATAATGAATAGATGGATAAATAAGTGGGGGCGGGGGGGTTGCTAATTTTTCATTATAGTAAATTGCCAGTGCTGACTGGTAAATGTGGAAGAGTATTGGAGGGGAATATCATCACTTTATAACCATGATAAAGCAGTCAATAAAGATTAGGTCAGACAAGAATCATCAGCAGTTGCTAAATATAGGGGAAATTTTTGATGAGCAGGATATTTACAGGGTCTTGAAGTGTCTCTTCAAAATTGCCATTAGTTGGAAGGGGAATATAATTACTACATACTGGAGAACTTGGAAAAGCCTTGACTAAAAGGTGATTAAAATTGATTAAAATTGACATTATTGTGAAATTTGCTGAAGTTGATAACTTTAGTAGTGTGAATTTACATAAGAGGATATCCCTGTCTTATGAAATACACAGTGACTGTTCAGTGGTAAGCAGCTAGGACATATGCAACTTACTCTCAAATGGTACAGGAACAACATGACCGGTTAAATATATATTGTATATCGATTTTAAAAAGAGAGAAAGTGAACATCTTAAATAGGAAAGCAGATAAGGAAGAAAGATTAATGATTCTCATTCTAACAACTTTTCTGTAAGTTTGAAATTATTTCCAAATACTAAGTTTTTTTTTAAAGGTTTGGTTTGGCCAGTATAGTTGCTGTGATATGTTAGTTATCACCTGAACCTTGATTCTCCTTAATAAAGTGGTGATGAAAATTCACAAAAACCTAAGCTGAATAATCTGACCTTTTAGGTAGTCTAAATTGATGCTTGGTAGCATTGACCATAAATTGGTATTTGTTTAGATATAGGGTAAGGGTGTTTTGTTTTGTTCTGTTTTGTTTTGTTTTTGTATTCTCCAATTGCGTGTATCCAGAATCACTGATGTTATGATTTACTAAATAAATTTAGCTTAGATGTTCATATGGCAGATTACAACTGGTTTTTCAGTTTTGACTCAAGAGTTTTCTTCATTAAAGCCCATAACCTGAATTACTCTGCTTTGAAGATGTGTTGGATAATTAGCTTAAAGGCTTACATTTGGTCTGGGATATTATATATATAATATGTTCATGATAACACTGGGTGTTAAACACAACTGATGAATTATTGAACTCTACATCTGAAACAAATTATGTATTTTTTGTTTCTAATTGAATTTAAATTTAAAAAATAGTATGTTCATGATTAGTAGAAAGAATTGTACTTTGAAGAATGTGACCTCCTATTGCCTGAGAACTCAGTCCCATTATGTTTGGTTATAAACCTCAAGTTGTGGGGCACCTGGGTGGCTCAGTGGGTTAAACCTCTGCCTTCAGCTCAGGTCATGATCTGAGGGTCCTGGGATGGAGCCCCACATCGGGCTCTCTGCTCGGCAGGCAGCCTACTTCCCCCTCTTTCTCTGCCTGGCTCTCTGCCTAATTTTGATCTCTCTCTGTGTGTCAAATAAATTTAAAAAAACAACAAAACAAAAAAACAAACCTCAAGTTGTGAACTTTTAAAATACTGTTAAGACATTGATGTATTAAAGGCTACCTGGACAAAGAATACAATAGTATCATGATATTTTCTTTTTCCAGAAAACTCACTAGAGTTACGAGTGACTTAACTTATGGATCAGAATGAAATGGAGTTTATTTGCGTTTCAACATTCTGTGCAGTTTGGAACTGACTACAAGTAACCTAAGTTTTGAGTTAATAAGCCTTTTTTGTATTTCTTTTAGTCTCCCCGAGTGAAAGAACCATTATCAAATTCTGAGGTAAGTAGTTGTGGTTTTTGAATCATTAAAAAACCAGTCATTTTGTTTTGGTTTGGTTTTAATGTTAAGCACATCTTTTTATATGGGCCTAAGTGAGAATGAGAATTTATAGCAATCAGATTTCACCGGAGGTATTGATTCTGAGTTTAAAAGGACTTCTCCAGTAAGTTGGTGCTGTTGCGCTCATTTAAAAGTTGACCTAAAGGCTCAGAAAGTTGTTCTTTCCTTGCTTGCCTGATTTTATGAATTACTTTTCTGGCTTGGGTAGCTTGATGTGGAAAGTCGTCTTATTGCATTAATCTGTCCAGGGATTTGTCATATGCTACTTTTTCTTTTTGTCCGGTCCCCCCTCCCATTGTCTTTTGTCATGTAGATTCTGTTGTCTTTAGTTCTTGCCTTTTGGTGATAGGAATCCTACTAAAAAGAGTCCTGTTAGGCTGGCCTGCCTTATGCTCATTTCTTGAAGATAACAGTTATTTCTGGAGATACATTCTGTGATACATTCTTCCTTCTGGCAGCCTGCATTGCAAGCTCAGTATTTGGTTTAATGATACACGTCTTGCCCCCTTAAATCAGTTTGATTTTGCCCTGTTGCTTAAAAGTACCTATTTTTCTACTTGATTTTTGTGGATGGCATACGATTTTTGCACACCGTTAAGTACAGGATTTGTGCACATAGTATTGTTTAAGACTAAAATACTGTACTGTAGCATATTTATAGGCTGGTATCTGACAACTTATAGCAGAACTGCAGTTCACTAGGATTTCTGGCTCTTCTTCTTGCTACATGGTGGAATTGCATCTCCCTACCCCTTGAAGTTACTCATGCTCATAGCAGTGGCTTTGGGCAGGGAAATGCCAGCAGAAAGAAGAGCCCTTCTGTTGTTCCCTGGGTTCTCTGGCTCCTGCCACCACAGCCTGTATCCCCAAATGAGGATGGTACCAAATTTAGCCTCTGCTGGCCAGAGATCGAGATGAAGTGTGTGCAAGAAATAACTTTTCTTCTTGTAATCTTCTGAGAATTTAAGATTATTTTTTACTCTTACTTTATCTTGACTAATTCTTAGTTTCTCCACTGTTGATGGAGAGGGTATTTTGTAGTTGATCTGGAGTTGTTCTATGATCTTATCCTTTTCCCTTTGCCTCAGTAGCACCCCCACGTGCACTCTCAGGTGCTCATACTCATACTCCTGCACTCCTTATTTTGTCATTGGGTTTGAAATCCCTGGTGAAGTACACGTAGTGTAAAAGTTAACATCTTCACCATGTTTAAGGGTATAGTTTAGTAGCGTTTAGTACATTCACACTGTTGCGCAGCTATCCACTGTCCATCTCCAGAAGAACAATCATCCCATGTTTCCCACCCCCTACCCCTGGCAGCCACCACTCTACTATGTCTGAATTCTACTGCTTTCTGTATACCTCATGTAAGTGGACTCACAGAGTATTTGTCCTTTGTGACCAGCTCATCTTACCCAGCATAATGCCCTCTAGGTTCACCCATGTAATATGTGTCAGAATTTCCTTCTTTCCTCCCTTTTTGAGGCTGAATAATATTCCATTGGATATATCTACCACATTTGTTTCTCTTTTGGCTGGACGGACACTGGGTTGCTTTCACCTCTGGACTATTGTGAATAATTCCACTGTGAACGTGGCTACATAATAAATATTTGTTTTAGTTCCTGCTTTCAATTCGTGGAGGTCTGTATCCAGAATGGAATCATTCTATTTTTAATTTTTTTTTTGAGGAATCACCTTACCATTTTCCATAGTGGCTGCACTATTCTCCACTCCCACTGCAGTGCACAAGGTTCCAGTTTCTCCATATCAGTTCATTTCTTGATTTTATCTAACATTTCTGTTCTTATTATAGGTAAACACATGTATGCAATTTGAAGGCTCCTTTTGAAATAATGCTAATACTTAATGTTAACATTTTCAAAAGTAATCTTAATGTTCTGTTTTTCTGTCAAAATCCAGAACCAGAGTTACTTTTAATTTCCTCTCTATGAAGCTAAAGGATCACAAAAATATACTACTTTGTGTCTTAACTTTGTTTATATAATATCAGCTACTAGACCTTTTTTGTTGCCCTTTCAGTTTTTTTCTCTTTCAATTCTAAATTATAGCCAACTCTAGTATTTTTTTCACCAACTTATAATTTTGAATAGTTTAATTTTATTTTCAATTCAACATTAGTCTTTTGTCCCCACATTACATAATTAAAATTTATAAAATATTTCAAACATGCAAAATTATATATCTATATGTATATATATAATGTCTGTGTTGGTTATAAAGCTTTATATCTGTTTTGAAAAGCATTTCAGATTCGTTAATGAATCACTGATTACTTGTCTTTCTTTTTAAGTACTGGAAGGTTTTCAGACCTAGAAAAATGTAGCTCCTGTAGAAGAAGATTTACTACTTAAATCTGTGTCTTAGAGGTGCTGTTTTATTGGGCAAAGGAAATAGAATAGATGTAGTTAAAAATAAATAGGATGCAATGAAATTTTATTCTGAAGGAATAAAAGCAAACTAAGGGCTATAATATGGCTAAACCTCAGAACATTGTGCTAAGTGAAATAAGGCAGACAACAGAGTGCATGCATTTTATTTATATGAAGGATCCGGAAAAGGCAAACTGATGGGGACCGAAAGTAGGTCAGTGGTCACCTAGGGCTGGGTGTGGGAGCAGGAATTAAATGTAAATGGGCACAAGAGAACTTTCTGAGTTGATGAAAATGTTCTAAAACTAGATTGTAGTGATGTTTGCTAGAACATCATCTAGAAATCATCCAGTTGTATACTTAAAGTGGGCGAATTTAGTGGGATATGAATTACACCTCAAAAAAGTTGTTATAAACAATAAAGCCTAGTAGAAATATTTGACTTCCATTTGAAATAGATGTATTCAAGAGAGGTAGGGATGTGGCAGTAAACTACACAAAAACTACTTTGAAAATGTCACCCTGGGAGGCTCTGCTTGCCCATCAGTAGACCTGCCTCCTTTTCCACTCAACTAAGCAGCACTGTGTGTATGTTTCTGTTACAGCTGTTTCCAGCAACTGATCCCGTGGGTACTTTACTCCAAGTTCCAGAACAGATTACTGCTCATCTACCTCACCCAGCTGGGCACATGCCTGCACAGCCAACTCAAGTCTCTCCCCCACCCCCAGCAGAGCCAGCAAAAACAGCTCAGGTAAAGCAGGAGTGCACTTCAGTGGCCGGTCTTCTGGGTAGAGGAAGAAAGCAGAAATTGATGTGGAGCAGCGCCTTATGTAATAAGGTTGATGTTGTGGTAGTTTTTAAAACAAGTTAGAAATTCTGTTTTCACAGTTTTCAGTGTATGCAGGTAAGAGAACTTTTCAAGGATCATACAGGCTTTTAAGCAGTAAAATAAGTTAACAATGGAAACATTCCAAATATCAGGAATTTGGGGAGTTGGTTTTATTATAGTTATGTAATATAATCTGTAAAGGCCCATCATCAGTCACGCACAGATATCATTAACTCCTCATACACTGAAAGCAGTCAAGGGAAGGAGGGCAGTGGCCTCCTTGTCTGTGAATTGCTCCTTGTCTTCCCTCAGGAAACTTCAAATACTGTGCATAACACATGATGTGAGGTTTCCAGAGTCTGTTTATTTATTAAATATTAGAACCTTCATTTTTTTTGTTCTAACATTTTAGATTGAAAAACGTAAAGATGGGGGCACCTGGGTGGCTCAGTGGGTTAAAGCCTCTGCCTTCAGCTCAGGTCATGATCCCAGGGTCCTGGGATCAAGCCCCGCATCAGGCTCCCTGCTCAGCGGGGAGCCTGCTTCCTCCTCTCTCTGCCTGCCTCTCTGCCTACTTGTGATCTCTGTCTGTCAAATAAATAAATCAATAAATCTTGGGGGGAAAAAAGAGAAAGAAAGGAAGGAAGGAAAGTAAAGGAAGGGAAAGGAAAGAAAAAGAAAAAGAAAGAAAGAAGTAAAGATGGAAGTTCTCTGATTTTTTCCGTTTGCATTGCGGTGGTGATCTGCCTTTGCGGGCCACTGCTCTGAGAGCTTCCAGTTAGTCATGGTGCTGGCTTCATGTAGTCTTTTCATCAGACCCAAGCTTTCCATTTCTTTCCTTCATATCTAAAAAGATACAGTTGTCTTAGGAAAACTGATGGAAAGATTGGGGGATTTACTTTATAAACTACTTAAATAGCACACAGGGGATAGCTTACAATGCAGAGAGGATTAATTTACCCATTAAAAGATCTGGAATCTCAGGCTGGGTGGATTCCTAAGGGGCAGACGATTTAGATCCTACCTTGTATATTGCTACATGATACACTGGCAGATTTAAGGGAAAGAACCCCAGTTTTGGTGTCTTTCACCCTTGTGGAGGGAAAGAGGGATCTGAGTAAACAAAATATAAATGTGGCTGTGTATGGAATTTCATGTGGGTTTGAGAATTCTCTTTTTAATTGTGCTTGCCTCAGGTTGACATTCAGCTCTTGTTCCTGCCTCAGAGTGCACCTCCTGCCACAGTAGGGAATGTCCCAGCCACTGGTCTGGGTCTGGCCTCACCGAGAGTGAAGGAAATTGCTGCCATGTGGACATTTCCTCTGCTTATGACCATTAGTCACCTTCATGCTTAGTAGTCCAGACACTGACTTCATACCTTTCAATGTGTTTTAGGCTCTGCCTTCAGGAGCAGGCTCACAAGAAACCAAGATCCCAATCAGCCTAGTACTCAGATTAAGGTAAGTAAACATCTTCTGTTTGTTTTCTGCACACTCTAAATATGCTGTTTTCTCTTTGAAAGGGACTCTTTTTTTCTAATAGTCCGTGCCTGAGAGTAACTGGGTAAGATTGTGTGCCCCCCAGTATCAAGTGCTGGGCATCACAGGGGTATTGTTTCCCTCAGAAGTAAGAGCTACAGGGCCCCTGGGTGGTGTAGTCGGTTGAGTGTCCGATTCTTGGTTTCATCTCAGGGTTGTGAGGTCAAGCCCTATATCGGGCTCCACACTCACTGTCTAACATTCTCTCTTCTTCTGCTCCTCCCAAATAAATAAATAAATAAAATCTTTAAAAAAAAAAAGTAATAGCAACATTGCAAGGACCTGGATGTTAACACATTCTCTTAGCTGTTTTTCCACTAGTCGTTTTTTCAATACAACTAGTTTAAGTTCTGTAATTGAGTATGGTCTGTAACTGAGGTATAGTTTTTAGGGGAACAGCACTGGTTGGCTTATCTGAAGATTAGGTTTGTGATTTTGACCATATATCATGGACTCTGCAATCAACTGACCCAAGAGTGGAGTGCTTTCTGATTGTGATAGATCATATTAAGGCCTTGTTCTTAAAAAATGAAAGGAAAACCCTCTGAGAATATATTTGGTCTTTTTGTTTTACAGCAGGTGTTCTGAATCGGTGGTTCTTGGTGGGGCTTATAGCCAGGCTCTGACAGATTGCTCACAGAAGTGCCATAGGTGGCGGTCTGTTCATTCTGACCCTCTCCTCTTGGAGGTAGTTGGGTTAGGATTGCAGAGCTTTCTTGTTAGACTAGCAGTGGCTGTTGTATTGTTCTAATTGGGTCTCGTTCTGTTTGTGAAATTAAAAGTATCACCTGAGACAACTCAGACCTTCGTAACTACTAACATTTTTTAAAAGGGTTTCCTTGAATTACCATGGACTCATTCCTCTTCCCACATATGAATTCCTAATCTTCTCAGTATGACAGTAATCAGAGATAGAAGCTGGGAGACCTTTTTTGAGAATGTTTTGATTCTACCACCCAGAGCAATGAAACTGTGCCATCAGTGTGAAGAAAGCAGATTGGTTTACCTTTCCTTTACAAAAGCCTAGTCAATATACATAGTCTCATCACAGATAGTTTTGGACTCATTAAAGTGTCTTGATAATCTTGTCCAATTCTGATTGTGCAAAAAGAATACCACTTGTCTCTTTTAGAAACTTTTTTTTTAAATCCTGTAGCAGCTACTAGTACAAAAATTATATTTGACCTGTGCTTCAGGAAGTTAGAGAAGATACTTAACTTGTAAGTGATACAACTAGCTTTTTGAGAGAGTGGTTTTTTAGTGGGCTGTGTTCCAGACTTGTTTGTGGAAGAAGAAACTATGTTCTCTCTCTCACTGATGAAGACTCTGAGGTGAAACCACTAGAAGAGATGGTAAACATATTTAGTCCAGTTTAGTGTCTTGCTGTCTCTGAAGGATTTGTGCTTAGCATGCCAGCTAAATCACTAAAATGATGCTGAATGTTCAATCTTTTTATTCAGCTTTCAGAAAGAATGGATTGACCAATTATGTATCAAGAAGACTGTATATCACACTGTTGGTTATTGTGGCAGGATACCAAGTAAAGAGTGAATAAGGGGTGCCTGGGTGGCTCAGTGGTTAAAGCCTCTGCCTTCGGCTCAGGTCATGATCTCAGGGTCCTGGGATCGAGTTCCACAGCGGGCTCTCTGCTCTGCAGGGAGCCTGCCTCCTTCTGTCTCTCTCTGCCTGCCTCTCTGCCTACTTGTGATCTGTCAAATATATAAAAAAAAAAAAACTTAAAAAAAAAATAAAAGAGTGAATAAAATGCCTCACTTGTTAGTCAGATCTAGGTTAGAAGCTGATTTGTATTATGTACTTAGCACAGGTTAAAGACACTTCGGGTGGTATACATGCAGAAGTATAAATCTGTATACAGGTACAAAGAGAAGGCAGTACGAAGGGGAAAATCATTTGGGGATAGATTGTGTTAGAGACAGGTAACTACATTCTAAACACAACTTCAGGAATATTTTCAAGTATCCATCAGGTAGACCTAGCCCTCTGCATTGTTTAGATAAAGTGGATTTGGGTCCTTAGTGATCAAGCATGTCTGCCTTTCCGTATAGTATTCTAAATGCCCACCTTTAACCAGAACCTCCAGGGAGCCTGGTTAATCTCAGTATATGGTTTGCTGAGTGATTACAGTAACTGTCCCTCACCAGGCACACATTTAAACCTCTGGAGCCATGTATTGACTCTGCTGCCAGTATGGGTCCAACTCCTTTTCTCATCTTTTCCTTACCCCTCATTGTCCGAACTCCTGTGGAATTTGGGGGAGCATCATGTATTTCATTTTGTGAGGCTGCCAAGACTGAGCACCTGTAGTGGGCAAGGCACTCTTCTAGGGGAGCCTGAGGTGGGTGTGAGGAGGAAAAGGGTATCCTCTATTTTTTTTTTTTTTAATGCTGCCGCGTATTTTAAAAAAATTTTTTAATTCCAGTATTAAAATAATTTAATTCCAGTTAACATTTGGTGTTAGTTTCAGGTATATAATATAGTGATTCAATAATTCTGTATATAGTACTCAGTGCTCATCAAGATAAGTGTACTCTTATCACCATCTCCTATTTCTCTGTCCACCTTCCCCCCTCCCCTCAGGGAACCATTAGTTTGTATAGTTAAGAGTCTGTTTTTTGGTTTGACTCTTTTTTCCTTTGTTCATTTGTTTTGTTTCTTAAATTCCACATAGGAGTGAAATCATACGGTTTTTGTCCATCTCTGACTGACTGAGTTCCCTTAGCATTATACTCTCTAGCTCTCTTCATGTTGTTGCAGATGGCAAGAGTTCACTCTTTTTTATGGCTGAGTAATATTCCATTGTATATACACATATCTTATCCATTCATCAATCGATGGACACTTGGGTTGCTTCCATATCTTGGCTATTGTAAATAATGCAACAGTAAACATAGGGGTGCATGTATTCCTTTCAATCAGTGTGTTTCTGTTCTTTGGGTAAATACCAGTAGTGTAATTATTGGATCATGTGGTTAATCTATTTTTAACTTTTTGAGGAATTTCCACGCTGTTTTCCATGGATGCTACACCAGTTTGCATTCCCACCAACAGTGCACAAGAGTTCTATTTCTCCACATCCTCGCCAACACATGTTGTTTCTTGTGTTGTTGACTCTAACCATTCTGACAAGAGGAAGGTGATATCTCATTGTGATTTTGATTTACATTTCCCTGGTGATTAGTGATATTTAGCATTTATTCATGTGTCTGTTGGCCATCTGGATGTCTTCTTTGGAATAATGTCTGTTTATGTCTTCTGCCCATTTTTAAATTGGATTCTTTGGGGTGTTTTGGTGTTGAGTTGTATAAGTCCTTTGTATTATTTTGGATACTAATCTTTTCATCCTGTATCATTTTAATTATACTTTCCTGTGCACATACATTTTCCTCTTAGTTTATATGATATCTCAATGGGACTAAGGATGGAAGTAGGCATCTAAGAATCTCCTCAAGGGGTGCCTGGGTGGCTCAGTGCCTTTGGCTCAGGTCATGATCTCAGGGTCCTGGGATCAAGCCCTGCATCGGCTCTCTGCTCAGCGGGGAGCCTGCTTCCCCATCTCTCTCTCTCTGCCTGCCTCTCTGCCTACTTGTAATCTCTGCCTGTCAAATAAATAAATAAAATCTTTAAGAAAAAAATAAAAAGAATCTCCTCAAAAGCCTGAGGGCTTTTTGTTTTTGTTTTTTTCTTACTTTGTGCTTAGGTAGTTTTTTTTCCCCATTTAAAGTATAGTGCTGTATTAGTTCGGGTGTATAATATAATGATTCATCAGTTCTGTGCATTACTCAGTGTTCCTCACAATAAGTGTAGTGTTAGCATGAGGTTTTTATATTGACTACTGGAGGACATAAATTAAAAGGATTGTAGGATAGTTAAATGGTCACTCTGAGTAGTTTGCTCTGAGCCCTGCAGTGTGAGCTCATTAGGATAGGTCGTAGGATCTATGGAAATAGAATGGTTTTTCTTGAGGCACAGCTTTCCTGTTATATGTTGGCAGAGTCAGTATGCATAAATCCAGAAATTTATTTTACGCATTCCCTTTTCTTTTGTAGGAATTCAAAAAAAGAACTAAATGATATTCGATTCGAGTTTACTCCTGGGAGAGGTAAGCCATCAAAAACATTGAAAACAAAATAACATCTAATTTATTTAATGAAATGTGTTGTGATGTTTTTGTCCTTTAGATATATTTTACTTTTAAAAGATGATGAAAATGTTCCTGGTTTAAAGGGTTTGGGTGGCATATGAATAAAATAAAAACTCTATTTACTACTAACCTCACTTGTAAAACCTAGTATGATACAAACAGTAATGAGTGTAGCTCTAATTCACGGCCTACCATAGTAGGCCAGGCATTGTGCTAAGCTTTCTACCGTTAAATTCTCAGAATTCCCCTAAGGAAGATTATTGTCCCCCTTGCGTAGATGATGAAACAAGGCTTAGAGTGAGGGGAGGTAACTTGTCCTTCACACAGCTGGAAGAGGTGCCTCTGGAATTCATATCCACACTTGTCAGGGTGCAGAGTTCTTGCTCTCAGTATTGAACATGGTTGTACTTCTCCATGACAGTAAAGAAGAAATAAGGCTTCTAGCCTCCTCTCTTCCCAGGCTGAAGTGGAATCCTGTCAGGCATAGTTTCTGGCCATGAACTTCTCCCTGGGATGAGACTTGTTTCTTTCTTGCCTTTGTTACTCAAGCGGTCAGACTGGGGAGGTGGCCAGCAGCCAGCACATTCATCCTGTGTGCAGTGCTCATTCTTCATGCTGTCTCGGTATCATCAGCAACTAAGTATGAAAGAGGACGGAAGCCAGGTGTGCAGAGGTGTATCCATTTCACTGTTTAAAACCAGGAAGAGGGGACACCTGGGTGGCTCAGTTGCTAAGCATCTGCCTTCAGCTCCAGTCATGATCCTAGGGTCCTGGGATCGAGCCCCACATCGGGCTGAGTTGGAAGCCTGCTTCTCTCTCTCCCACTCCCCCTGCTTGTGTTCCCTCTCTCACTGTGTCTCTATCAAATGAATAAATAAAATCTTTTAAAAATAAAAAAAAAATTAAAAAAAACCAGGAAGAGTCCCATTTCAAGGAACTAATTCAAGTCGCTGGTCATCAGCACAAATGTGTGCCCACCCACTCCCCAGAGGTCCTCCTGTTCTTTCGGGCTCAGTGTTCAGCCCTCAGGAAGCAGCAGCACTGACTCAGTTGGAGAGGAGATCAGTTAGGGTTGCTGAGTCCCTGTCTTTTCATTTCTTTTACAACCATTGATCAGATTATATGATGTAAAATCACTAGATATGAAAAAAAGCCCACCAGAATAAAAAAGAAAATGATGCTAGCAAAAATCTTGGGATGTGATCTCTGAAGAGAAGAGATTACAATTTGTTCTTTCAAGATGTGCTTGAAAAGAAATCATTCCATTATACTAGCCCTGAAGATGTTGCACACACGTCATCACATCTCAGAGCTGGTGGGGCTTGGGGCCAGGGCTGCCCTCAGAATGGGACTTTTCCTCTGTGGCATCACTGTCAGTTGCAAGTTATATTTATAGTGAGTTGATACTGGCCATCTGGTTGTTAGAGATTCTGTGCTCTAGCTAGACCTAAGAGAATCTCCCACTTGAGGTAAGCCCAGTGGTAGGAGAAACCTTTGTGTGGAAGATCCCCCCTCCCCCATCTCTTTGGTTCTGTGAATTTAGCAGCCAGCTTGGGCTTGCCAGTGCCAACATCTGCTCTAGGAGTTCGCAGTAACGTGCATGCACAAGAAATGGAGCACCTTCTTTTTTTTCCTTGCAGATACAGCGGAGGGTGTATCTCAGGAACTCATTTCTGCTGGCCTTGTCGATGGAAGGGATTTAGTAATAGGTAACTACTTTGTGCTCTGCCCTGCACCCTGGTGTCTCTCTCTTTGTATTTAGGACCTAGAAAACAGGCTTTGATTCCATTGAGCGGATCTCACGGGTCTTGGAATGGTCTTGGCATTGCTGATATACAGGTATTGGTAATAGTTCCTCACAAAAAAGAAAATCTCGTTTCAGAGTTCACTTTCTGACTTCCAGTGACAGTAGGTGAAAGCTGGGAGACTCTAGTAGAATTGATGATGTAATCACAAGTTAAAGTATACTTAACCATATCGAGTTCATTTTGGAGGGTGAAACTCTGCCCTTAACAGCAAGAAAGAAGTAAGCAAAACTCATTAGAGGCTTATTTCTAGAATAAGCAGAAAGTAAGAAAAGGTACAGTCGGCCCATGCGTACATGTTATTGAAGGAAAAGACCATTGTCTAGGGCCAGTCAGCAAAGTTTTTCTGTAAAGGACCAGTTAGTAAATAGTTTAGGCTTGTGGGCCATTCACTGTCTTTAAACCATTCTTAGCCCACAGCCAGACTAGAAATAGGCTGCAGGCCAGAGTTCAACAGCTCCCAGGGTAGAGCTTTCTGGCCCGTGAGTAGGCAAATCCTTCCTCTTTGACCTGTGTGTTTTGCCCCAGTTAATACAGCATCTTAAAGAAAGTTACTTTGATCATGATTCGAGATTTATTTGTGCTACTTAGAGTTGAGTTTAAAAGATAATTTTTGTTTGGGGAGTGAGTTATCGTTCCACTTCCATTTTGGTTGAACATAGAAGAGTCTGAGCTATTGTTTAAGTTTTAAAATATGGTAGGAAATGGATTTACTTAGCTTCTTATTACTTTCTGTTTGTATGATTACAGTGGCAGCGAATTTGCAGAAAATTGTGGAAGAACCTCAGTCAAATCGATCTGTCACTTTCAAACTGGTACTCATTTCTTCCTCTTTATTAAACTGTCCTTACATAGCCGCAGCTTCTGTAGACCAGCTTCTATATTCCCTGAGCTCTGAGAATATTAAAATATGGTGGATTGTGTTCATTTAGCCTCCCTAAGGCCTTAGGCCAGTGTCTCCTTTTGAGTGGCCTCCCTCTGTTCTCCCTCCAGGAAGCCTCCTACCCCAGGCCCTTGACTCTTAAGAGAGAATGTTTCCAATCTGACTCCAACTTTGTACCCAGACCCCACCTTTTCTGGAAGAGACACCTTCATCTGCATCCTCGTATCCCAGGGACCTGTACCCTGCTGTCTTCCTCCCTACAGTCCTTATATCAATATGTTTTAATTGCTACGTGCAATTTTGTTTACAAATAACCACAGCTTCTCATTTTGTTTGGTTCTTAGGCATCTGGTGTCGAAGGCTCGGATATTCCTGATGATGGTAAACTAATAGGATTTGCCCAGCTCAGCATCAGCTAAACCACAGCCCTGAAAGAGGCGGCCTAAGGAGATTCCACACATGCGTATCTCTGTTGCTTCTGTTGGCCTAAACCCACTACTGCCAAAGAACCCAGCAACAAACCTCCCGGCTAGGAGCTTTAGAGGTCTTTCTTTATGTTCTTCCTGCCATCATTCCCCCCTTTTCCCACAGGGAAAGAAAAGTTGGATCACCAGTGGCCAGCATCCCTTTAAAGAGTTCCGTTAGTAAACTTACTGCGCATGTCCCCTGTCTTTCTCCAGCTGAGAAGGGGACTGTGCCTCAAGGCTCAGGAGGGAGATCTGGCAGCTCATCTTGCCTTATACTCCAATGATGGCGCTGGGTGGAAAGTAGCAGCTATATTGGGCTTCTTCATCCTGCCTGTTCTCCCACACCTGACAGGATGTGGGCAACTTGGGATATATCTTCACCACTGAAGTAGCAATTAAAAGTTGATTGTTTATCTGGAGCCCAGAGAATTTAATTTAGTAATTTTTTTTTTTTTTTAATCTGATGTGAATTCTAGCAACCTTTGTTAGGAAAAAGCACAGCCTCAGAAAGAGGCAGCCTAAACTGTGTTATTGTTTTGTTCATGTTTCTAAGCGTTTTGCTAAAGCTGCTCTCAGGCACCCCTCTTCATCACTCCCTCCAGAAAGGGTTGCTAGCCTTAACTTCAGCTGGTGCAAAACATCCGACTGTAGTCGAACTTCAGCCATCAGATCCTAAAAAGTGGAACTTTGGACTGTTTTTAGCTAAAACATCAAGTAATGGCTTGTAAAAGTGAATTTCCCCAGCAGTGGTTTTGAACAGGAAGAATCATAACTCATATCATTGTGGAAGTATTTATTTTCAAATCTTAAAAAATTCAGTTGAAGAAAAACTGCTCCTCAATCCTCCCATGAAAATTTGCCTGGCCTCCACGTCATAAGGAAACGCAAGGCTGAGCTTTCTACAGCAATAAAGGAGACTCACCAGGCCAGCGAGGCCTGCCTTCCGGCCCTCTCCTGCACTGACCCTTTGGAGGGGCTCCACACTTCTGTGCGCTGAACCTGACCCAGGATGGAAAGTGAAACCACATGTGCCGAGACTTTTAGGATTTATGAGTAGACAGTGTTCATTTGATTTTCTATAGAAATAATATAAATTATTCTTTAGGTTTAAAAACGAGCACTCATAATGCAATATGTGAGTAATCGGTGGGGCCGATTTTCTTTCCTACTGTTTCAGTCAACCTCTGTCTAACTGCAAGTAGCCCTAACAGTTTTTGTCTAAGAAAGGGACACTCAATCTGGCCTTAAAACGACATATGAAGATGGGCTTTGGCACCATGGAAAGGGGAGAGCTGCCTCTTACAGAATCACGCAAGCCCTTTCCAGTACCGTTGGTCTGTGAATAACAAGATTGCTTCACCTAGTTGTCTCTTGGAATATCTCTGGAAGCTTTCCCCACAACTGAGTTATCGCAGCTCTTGTTTGGTTCTGAGCTTGTTGTTTTAGTCATGGGCTTCCTTTCCCTGCCCTGGGTGCAGAGGCATACTGGGGAAGGAGTGGATGTTGGGGAGAAGGATGGGATGGGTTTGGAGTGGCCGTTGGGAGGAAGGTAGATGAGAGGATCAGACACCAAAGTCCAGGGTCCCAGCAGGACTGGTAAAAAGTGGGAGGCCTGCCAAGCCTAGAGAGGGAAAAGATTGATCAGTTTGCTGGAAAAATACTTAGCTTTTCTTTTTCTTTTTTTTTTTTTTCTTTTTTCTTTTTCTTTTTTTTTTAGAGGGATGGGAATAACATATGAAAAGGAGATAGTGTCCCTTTGGCACAAGGCTAGTGGCTTACCTTTGAGTCTGTATTTTTGTCTCAATCAAGCCATCATCATCTACTTACTGATAAATCCAGAGGGTGGTGGCCTCACTCTGTTCTAGCACTCTGTTTGGAAGTAGTCTGGAGCCCAGGCAGGAGGTGAGCAGTAGCCCATTGCCGTGTTCAGTTTCCCCAGCCAGCCATGACTTTTAAACTGCAGTGGGACAAGCATGCCAATAGAAGTGGGCTAGGGCTTTCTCTTTCTTTTCAGTTCATTTTTTTCCCTGCTGGGAATTAGGAGCCAGACACCAAGACCCAGGACAGTGTTATTTCTTCTGCATGATGTATGGTGGACTCCCTTTGCTGACTTTCACAGCGATGCTGAGAGAATACATGAACAGAAACTTCCCAGGTTGGACAGCACGCGACCTAGTGAGTGACCTTGCTCCTTTCAAGGAGCAGTGGTCTAGGGTACACCTCTGTCTCTAGGTCTTTAGGATCCCTTGGTCCCTGGGGGTAGGGACTAATTTAGCACAAGGTAACATGTGCCAATGCTGTTTGTGAAATGTATGGTCTTATTCGAAATGACTAATGGATTTATTTGGGTTTTTTGCTTAGGTTTTGAACCAAATCCTAGAGCCAGCTGATACTATTTAATAATCTGAGGATAGAATAATGGTGTATCAATAAATGGAGGTTCCTCCTTATGACGTATGCTAGATTATGGAAGATGTAAAATATTTGACCTTCCCTTCTCCCTTTTTTTGACTTTGTATTTTGCTGCATGTTTCCTTCATTTTTAATCAATAAAGAGTAAATTGTCTGTGGCGGTGTAAGGATTCTTTACTTCAGTGCTTGCTGGTGGGGAGCGTGAGGAGTGGGTCAGGGAGTCACTACTAACTTAATTTTTCACACAAATGGGAAAAGTGCACATAAGCTAAAAAAATGTGTGTATTGACCTACAAATTATCTAGGACAGCTGAAAATCATTGTACAAATGGGGAAACTAAAATCTCAAAAGGGAGAGAGAAGATATGGCCAGGGAAATTTCATAGCATGGGGCACAAAACTTGTACTGTTGTTTCTGTTTGATTCTGCTTATGCAGTTGGATAGGGTAAAGAGGCCACATTCAAGGCCTTGTGAGTCCATTTTGGAAAATTGAGAGCAGGGCTGAGCTTGTCGCTGTTTGACTTTGCTATTGAAATGGTGGGATTACATGTGAGAGTCTAGGCTCCTCTGTATTCTTCCACCTCCCATGTAAGTAATCTTGATCATAATACTTTCTCCACAGAAGGGTCCTTCTGGGACAGGACTGCTTGTGGATTCTTGTAATTCAGAGCTCAGGCACTGACAGGATTGTATCTGAGTGATTTTGCTCTCAAGATAAGCAGGTTGTAAAAGTGGACTCTGAGGCACCTGGATGGCTAATGATCTCATTCACCTTAATTAAGTGAGTTTAAATTATGACTCACTTTTTCTTCTCAGAGCAGATTGTAAATAATAGCACAGAATTTCAGTTGGCTTAGATAAAATTGTTTGATTAATTAAAAGTTTGACTGATGTTCCTTTTGTGTGAAATATACTTAGCAGTTCAAAGTGAAAAAAAATCTAATCCTGGAAAGGATTGTCATCATAGAACTTGAAAGAAATATTGACTTGGGGGCGCCTGGGTAGCTCAGTGGATTAAGCTTCTGCCTTCAGCTCAGGTCATGGTCTCAGGGTCCTGGGATCGAGCCCCACATTGGGCTCTCTGCTCAGCAGGGAGTGTGCTTCCCCTTCTCTCTCTCTGCTTGCCTCTCTGCCCACTTGTATCTCTGCCTATCAAATAAAAAAATAAAATCTTAAAAAAAAAAAAAAGGGAATATTGACTTGGTAGTTTCCTAGTTTATGCTCAATACGAAATTCCATTTCATTTGGTTTCTCAGGAATGTCATCTATCCTTTAAATATGAAAGATAATTACGCGAGAAGGAAGATGTCTTATGACCAGAAACCTAGAACTTGGACCTATTCTCTAATTTCCCAGATGATAAGGGCCACTCATAGTTTACTGAGCTCCATATTGTACAGATTACAGGCTTTTTGTCCCTTAATTGAAAGACTAAAATCTTTAAAAAAAAACAAAAAAAAAGCAGGTTGTGAAAGTGAACTCTGAACCGCCTGGATGGCTCAGTTGCTTAAGTGTCCTGCTCTTGATCCTGGCTCAGGTCATGATCTCTGGGTTGTGAGATGGAGCCCCCTTGTTGAGCCCCGTCAGGTTCCATCCTCAGGGCAGGGTCTGCTAGAGATTCTCTCCCTCTTGGCCCCACCCCCTCACTCACTCTAAAATAAATAAAATCTTCTTTAAAAAGTGGACTCTGGGGACGCCTGGGTGGCTCAGTTGGTTAAGCAGCTGCCTTCGGCTCGGGTCATGATCCCAGCGTCCTGGGATCGAGTCCCGTATCGGGCTCCTTGCTCGGCAGGGAGCCTGCTTCTCCCTCTGCCTCTGCCTGCCACTCTGTCTGCCTGTGCTTGCTCCTCTCTCCCTCTGACAAATAAATAAAATCTTTAAAAAATAAAAAAAATAAAAAAATAAAAATAAAAAATGGACTCTGACTATTGTTGGGACAGAGAAGGTGCTAGTTAGTCAAAAGTGACTGTGGTGCATGAGGGGAGAGGTGGCAGGGCAAGAATAAATGGAGCCTTTCTGTTGGCCGTTCTCTAACAAGTTCAGGCATTCTCAAGAGGCCTGCTTCCTTAGCTCTACCTCCTCATAGTAGCAATTCTCAGTGCAACAGTTTATGCATTTCTCCTTCAGATCAGTTCATCTACACCACACTTTCTGCCCTTTAAAAAAAAAAATAGGCTTCATCTTTTAGAGTAGTTTAGTTTCTTAGTGAAATTGAACAGAAAGTACAGAGTTCCCATACCTAGTCACATATCTTGACCCCATCTAGTCACAGCTTGCCCCACAGTCAACAACCTGTGCCAGAGTGGTACACTTGTTACAACTGATGAACACACATTGGCGTCATTATCACCAAAAGACGATAGTTGATATTCATGTTCACTCTTGGCTGTTGTATATACTATAGATCTAGACAACTGTATAGTGACACGTGGCCATCATTGTATAAAATAGATTCACTACCCTAAAATTCCTTGTATTGCACTTATCCATCTCTCCCTTCCCTCTAGTCCCTGGCAACCACTCATCTTTTGAGTGTCTCCATAGTTTTTCGCCTTTTCTGCAATATCGTGTATTTGGAATCCTGCAGTATGTAGCCTTTTCAGAATGGCCTCTTTTGCTTAGTAATATGCACTTACAGGTCTCCATTTTGTGTGTGTGTTGGGGGGGTGGTTTAATAGCTCTTTTTTAGGGCTGAATAATATTCTATGTCTGGATGTACCACAGTTGCTTTCAAGCCTTGACAAATTAGGAACAAAGCTGCTGTAAACATCTGTATGGAGGTTATGTGTGGATATGAATTTTTTAACTCCTTTTGGTGATTACCCAGGAGCTCAATTGTGGATTGTACGGTAAAGGAATAGTTTCATAAGAAACCGTCAGTTGTCTTTCACAATGGCTGTATACTATTTTGCATTCCCACCAATGAATGAGAGAGCTTCTGTTGCTCTACATCGTTGCCACCATTTGGTGGTGTCAGTGTTAAAGACTGGCAATTCTGATAGACCTGTAGTGATATCTTGTTTTAATTTGCTATTCTTTAGTGAGGTGATGTGGAACATCTTTTCATATGTTTATTTACTTTCTGTATTCTTAAGTGAGGTGCCCATTAAAGTCTTTTGCTCATTTTTAATAAGATTGTTTTCTTATTGTTGAGTTTTAAGAATTCTTTGTATATTTTGTATAAAAGTCCTTAATCAGATGCAAGCATACCTCATTTTACTGCATTTTGCTTTATTGTGCTCTGCAGATAACTACGTTTTTTAGAAGTTGAAGGTGTGTGGCAACCCTGCATTGGGCATGTCTCCCGGTGACATTTTTCCAACAGCATTTGCTCACTTTGTATCTCTTTGTCAATAAAGTTTTTTTCAATTAAGGCATGTATATTGTTATTTTAGACATTATGCTATCACACACTTATTATACTACCACATAGTGTAAACATAACTCTTATATGCAGTAGGAACCAGGAAAGTCATGTGACTGCCTTTATTGCAATGTTGGCTTTACTGCAGTGACCTTGAATCCAACCCTCATTATCTCCAGGTCTGTCTTTTTATATCTGCAAATATTTTCTCCAGTCTGTGGCTTGTCTTTTTTTTTTTTTTTTTTTTTTTTTTGGCAGAGCAGAGGTTTTAATCCTAATGAAGTCCAGCTTATCTGTCATTTCTTAAATGGATCATATTTTTGGCTCTATAGCTTAAAAAATCATTACCATACACAAGGTCATCTAGATACTTGCTTGTGATGTCTTCTAAGAGTTGTACGGTTTTGAATTTTCTTAGAGATCTATGATCCACTTTGAATTGATTTTCTTGAAGAGTATAAAATCTGCATCTAGAGTTATTTTTTGGCCTATGGGTGTTCAGTTGCCTACGGGTGTCCACCACCATTTGTTGAAAAGACTGTTTCTCCTCCATTGTATTGCCTTTGCTCTTTGGTCAAGATCAGTTGAATCTATGATTTGTCTCTGTTTTCTGTGCCATTGATATGTTTATTCTTTTGCCAATACTATACTCACTTGATTACTATAACTTTATATAAATCTTGAAGTCAAGTATTGTCCTTTGACTTTGTTCTCCATCAATATTGTGTTGGCTCTTCTTGGTCTTTTGCTTCTCCATATAAGCTCTAGAATCAGTTCCTCAATTTTCACAAAAACTTAGTGGAATTTTGATTGGAATTGTTTTAGTCAACAGATCAAGTTGGGAAAAACTGACATAACTATCCATACACATTGAAATCTCTACGTTTTTCAATTCATTGATTTTCTTTATCAGAATTTTCTAGTTTTCCTCATGTAGATCTTTTATGTATTTGTTAGAGTCTGTTTCATTTTGGGGGTGCTAATCTAAATGGTATATTTTTTATTTCAAATTCCACTTGTCTGTTGTTGGTATATAGGAAGTGATTAGCTTTTGTATCTTAACCTTATATCCTGCAAACTTACTATAAACACTTAGTTCCAGGAGTATTTTTGTCAATTCTTTCAGGTTTTCTAATAGATACTAGTATCTGGTGGATTATTATGTCATCTGTAAACAAAGACCACTTTCATTCTTACAAATCTATATATACCTTCATTTCCTTTTGTTGTTGTTAAGATTTATTCATTAGAGCATGCATGTGCAAATGGGGTGAGGGGAAGAGGGTGAGGATCTCAAGCATAGAGCCCAATGGAAGGCTCAATCTCAAGACCCTGAGATCATGACCTAAGCAAAATCAAGAGTTAGAGTCAACCCACTGAACCACCCAGGTGCCCCTCATTTTCTTTTCCTGTATTGTGTTAGCTAGGATATATAATAGGATGTTAAAAAGCAGTGGTAGGAGAGGATATTCTTTTCTTGGTCCTGATTTTAGTGGAAAAGCTATTTTCTCATTAAGTACGATGTTAGCTATAGGATTTTTGTAGATTTTTTATAACATTTTTTTAAAAGATTTTATTTATTTGACAGAGATCACAAGTAGGCAGAGAGGCAGGCAGAGAGAGAGGAAGGGAAGCAGGCTCCCTGCTGAGCAGAGAGCCCGATGCGGTGCTCGATCCCAGGACCCTGGGATCATGACCTGAGCCGAAAGCAGAGGCATTAACCCACTGAGCCACCCAGGCACCCCTTATATAACATTTTTAAAATTTGAATTCAATTAATTAACATAATGTATTATTTGGTTCAGGGCTATGGCTCTGTGATTCATCAGTCTTATATAATAAATACCCCTTGCTCATTACAACACATACCCTCCCCAATGTCCATCACCCAGTTACCCCATCCCACCACCCCTTTTGCCTCCAGCAACCCTCAGTTTGTTTCTTGTGTGCGTTCTCTATTCTGTTCCATTGATCTATGTGTCTGTTTTTGTGCCAGTACCATACCGTCTTGATGATTACAGCTTTGTAGATAGAGCTTGAAGTCCAGACTTGTGATACCATCAGTTTTGGTTTTCTTTTTCAACATTCCTTTGGCTGTTCAGGGTCTTTTCTGCTTCCATACAAATTTTAGGATTATTTGTTCCAGTTCTGTGAAAAAAGTTGATGGTATTTTGATAGGGATTGCATTGAATGTGTAGATTGCTCTAGATAGCATCAACATTTTAATAATATTTATTCTTCCAATCCACAAGTATGGAACATTTTTCCATTTTTTTGTGTCTTCCTAATTTCTTTTATGAGTGTTCTATAGTTTTCTGAGTACAGATCCTTTGCCTCTTTGGTTGGGTTTATTCCGAGGTACCTTATGGTTTTAGGTACAATTGTAAATGGAACCAGCTCCTTAATTTCTCTTTCTTCTGTTTCACTGTTGGTGTATAGAAATGCAACTGATACCTGTGCGTTGATTTTATATCCTGCCACTTTGGTGAATTCCTGTATGAGTTCTAGCAATTTGGGGGTGGAGTCTTTTGAGTTTTCCACAAAGAGTATCATGTCATCTGCAAAGAGTGAGAGTTTGACTTCTTCTTTGGCAATTCAGATGCCTTTTATTTCTTTTTGTTTTCTGGTTGCTGAGGCTAGGACTTCTAGTACTATGTTGAACAACAGTGGTGATAGTGGACATCCCTGACGTGTTCCTGACCTTAGAGGAAAAGCTCAGTTTCTCCCCATTGAGAATTATATTCACTGTGGGTTTTCATAGATGACTTTTATGATTTTGAAGTGGTACCCTCTGTCCCTACGCTGTAAAGAGTTTTTAATCAAGAAAGGATGTGTACTTTGTCAAATGCTTTTTCTGCATCTCTTGAGAGTATCATATGGTTCTCATTGTTTCTTTTATTAATGTAGTGTATCACATTGATTGATTTGAGCATGTTGAACCAACCTTGCAGCCCAGGAATAAATCCCACTTGGTCATGGTGAATAATCCTTTTTATTTTTATTTTTTAAATTTTATCTATTTATTTGACAGAGACACTGCAAGAGAGGGAACACAGGCAGGGGGAGAAGGAGGGGAAGGAGCAGGCTTCCCGCTGAGTAGGGAGCCTGATGTGGGGCTCTATCCAGGATTCTGGGATCATGACCTGAGCTGAAGGCAGATGCTTAATGACTGAGCCACCCAAATGCCCCATGAATAATCCTTTTAATGTACTGTTGGATCCTGTTGGCTAGTATTTTGGTGAGCATTTTTGCATCATGTTCATCAGGATATTGGTCTGTAATTCTCCTTTTTGGTGGGGTGTTTGTCTGGTTTGGGGATCAAGATAATGCTGGCCTCGTAGTGTTTGGAAGTTTTCCTTCTATTTCGATTTTTTGAGACAACTTCAGAAGAATAGGTATTAATTCTTTAAATGTTACGTAGAATTCCCCAGGGAAACCATCTGGCCCTGGACTCTTATTTGTTGGGAGGTTTTTGATTACTGCTTCAATTTTCTTGGCTGGTTATGGGTTTGTTCAGATTTTCTGTTTCTTCCTGGTTTAGTTTGGGTAGTTAATATGTCTCTAGGAATGCATCCACTTCCTCCAGATTGTCTAATTTGTTGGCATATAGTTGCTCATAATATGTTCTTATAATTGTTCATATTTCATTGGTGTTGGTTGTGATCTCTTCTCTTGCATTCATGATTTTTTTATTTGGGTCCTTTCTCCTTTCTTTTTGATAAGTCTGACCAGGGCTTTATCAATCTTATTAATCCTTTTCAAAGAACCAGCTCCTAGTTGTATCTGTTCTACTTTTCTTTTGGTTTCTATTTCATTGGTTCCTGCTCTAATCTTAATTTCTCTTCCCCTGCTGGGTTTAGGTTTTATTTACTGTTCTTTTTCCAGCTTCTTAGGTGTAGGGTTAGGTTGTGTATTTGAGATCTTTCTTGTTTCTTAAAAAAGGTTTGTAGTGCCATATACCTCCTTTTTAGGACCACCTTTGCTGCATACCAAAGATTTTGAACAGTTGTGTGTTCATTTTCATTTGTTTCCATGAATTTTTTTAATTCTTTAATTTCCTGGGTGACCCATTCATTCTTTAGTAGGATGCTTTTTAGCCTCCATATATTTGAGTTCTTTCCAGCTTTCTTCTTGTGATTGTGTTCCAGTTTCAAAGCATTGTAGTCTGAAAATATGAAGGGAATGATCCCAGTCTTCTGGTATCAATTGAGACCTGATTTATGACCCAGGATGTGATCTATTCTAGAGATTGTTCCATGTGCACTTGAAAAGAGTGTGTATTCTGTTGCTTTGGGATGGAATGTTCTGAATACATCTGTGAAGTCCATCTGGTCCAATGTGTCATTCTTATTTCTTTGTTGATCTTCTGCTTAGATGATCTGTCTACTGCAGTGAGGGAAGTGTTAAAGTTCCCTACTATTATTGTATTATTATCTGTGCGTTTCTTTGATTTTGTTATGGATTGTCTTACATAATTGGCTGCTCCCATGTTAGGGACACAAATACTTAACGATTGTTAGATCTTCTTGTTGGATATACCCTTAAATTATGATATAGTGTCCTTCTTCATCTCTTATTACAGTCTTTGGCTTAAAATCCAATTTGTCTGGTTTAAGGATTGCCACCCCAGTTTTCTTTTGATGTCCACTAGCATGATAAATGGTTTTCTACACCCTCTGTTAATGTTCTTTACCAAGTTGAGAATGTTACCTTCTGTCCCTAGTTTATTGAGAGTTTTTGTTATAGATGGATATTGAATTTTATCAAGTGCTTTTTCTCATTATGGGATTTTTTTAGCCTATAGATGTGATAGATTATATTAGTTGATTTGTGCATTTTGAACCAGGCTCACATATCTGGGATGTCCTACTTGGTCGTGGGATATAATTCTTTTTTTACATTGTTTGAATTGCTATACTAATATTTTATTGAGGATTTTTGCATCTTTCTTTGTATTTTTCTTGCAAGTCTTTGGTTTTGCTATTAGACTAACGGCCGGCCTCATAGAATGAGTTTGTAAGTATTCCCTCAGCTTATCTTCTGGAAGAGATTGTAGAGAATTGGTATAATTTCTTAAATGTTTGGTATAATTCATCAGTGAACTCATTTGGGCCTGGTGATTTCTGTTTTAGAAGATTATTAATTACTGATTCAATTTCTTTAGTTGATACAGGCCTGTTCAGATTGTGTATTTCTTCTTGTGTACGTTTTGACTTGTGTCCTTCAAGAAATTGCTCCATTTCACTTAGGTTATCAAATATGTAGGCATTGAGTTATTTACAGTATTACTTTGTTATCCTTTTAGTGTGTATTGAATCTGTAGTGATACCTCTTTCATTTCTGATGTTAGTAATTTTTGTCTTTTCTCTTTTTTTCTTAGCCTGACTAGAAGTTTATCAATTTATTGATCTTTTCAAAGATCAATAAATAAAACTTTTGGTTTTATTGGTTTTCTCTATTATTTTCCTGTTTTCTGTTGCACTGATTTCTCTGATTTTTACTTTTTTCCTTGTGCTTTCTTTGGATTTAATCTGCTCTTCTTTTTCTATTTTCTTAAGACTTAGAAATACTGTGTTTGGATCTTCTTTTCAGTGCCATAAATTTCACTCTAGACACTGCTTTTGTGGTATCCCCATGATTTTAATATGTTGTATTTTCATTTTCATTTCATTCAAAATATTTTAAAATTTCTGTTGAGATTAATTTTGGAGTCCATGTGTTATTTAGAAGTATGTTGTTTAATCTCCAAGTATTTTGAGATTTTTCATCTATCTTCATTTTGTTGATTTCTAGATTAATTGATTGTGGTCTATATATTTTTTTTAAATTTAAGGTTTTTTTAAGTTTAAGATGTGTGTTATGGCCCAGAGTGTGGTCTCTCTTGGTAAATGTTCTATGTGAGCTTGAGAGGAATGTGTATTCTGCTATTGTTAAATGAAATTAGTTATAAATGTCAGTTGATTCATGGTGTTTCAGGTGTGTCCTTACCGATATTCTGCCTGCTGGTTCTGTCCATTTCTGATAGAGGGATGTTGAAGTCTCCAGTTGTAATAGTGGATTAATATCTTACTCCTTGCAGTTCTATCAGTTTCTGCCTCATGTATTTTGATCATTTGTTTATGGTGAATACACATTAAGAATTGTCCTCTTGGACTCAAATAAAATCAGTAATGAAAGAGAAGAAACAACAATCAACACCACAATATACAAAGGATTATAAGAGAATGTTATAAAAAAGTATATGTCAATAAGTTGGACAAATTAGAAGAATTATATAAATTCCTAGAAACATATAGCCTTCCAAAACTGAATCAGAAAGAAACAGAAAAGTTGTACAGACTGATGTGATGAAATTGATTCAGTAATCAAAAAAAAAAAAAAACAAAAAACAAAAAAACCACCCAAAAAACAAAAGTCCAGGACCAGTTGGCTTCATGGCTAAGTTCTACCCAACATTTAAAGTGTTAATACCTGTTCTCAAACTATTCCAACAAGAAGAGGAAAGAAAACTTCCCAACATTTAAAGTGTTAATACCTGTTCTCAAACTATTCCAACAAGAAGAGGGAAGAAAGCTTCCAAATTCATTCTGTGAGGCCAGAATTACCCTGATATCAAAACCAGATAAGGACACTACAAACAATGAAAACCACCACCCATTTTCTGTGATGAACATAGATGCAGAAATCCTCAACAAAATATTAGCAAATCAAATCCAGCAATACATTAAATAAATCACAGGATCAAGTAGGATTTAATCTGGGGATACAGGATGGTTCAATATTTGCAAATCAATCAGGGTGATTCATCAGATTAACAAGAGAAAGGATAAAAACCATATGATCATCTCAGTAGATACAGGAAAAAGTTACAGTATCCATTCATGATTAAAAATTCCCAACAAAGTAGGTTTAGAGGAAACATGCTCAACATACTTAAGGCCATATATGAAAAACCCACAGCTAACATCATACACAATGGTAAGAAACTGAGAGCTTTCCTCAAGATCAGGAAAAATAAAAGGGTGTTCACTCTCACCACTTTTTTTCCACATAGTACTAGAAGTCCTAGCCACAGCAATCAGACAAGAAAAAGAAAAAAAAAGGCATCCAAATGGGTAAGGAGGAAGTAAAACTGTCACTATTGGCAGATGACATGATACTCCATACAGAAAACGCCTAAGATTCCACCAGAAAACTACTAGACCTGACAAATGAATTCATTAAAATCTCAGGATACAAAATTAATATACAGAGACCTTTTGTATTTCTTTATACTAATAATGAAGTAGCAGAGAGAGAAATTAAGAAAACAATCCCATTTACAATTGCACCAAAAATAACAAAATGCCTAGGAATAAATTTAACCAAGGAGGTGAAAGACCTGTACTCTGAAAATCATAAAACATTGTTGAAAGAAACTGAAGATGGTACAAGCAAATGGATAAGTATTCCATGCTCACAGATTGGAAGAATCAATATTGTTAAAATGTCCATAGTACTCAAAGCAATGTACAGATTTAGTGCAATCCCTTTCAAAATATCAACATTTTTCACAGAACTAGAATAGATAATCCTAAAATTTGTGTGGAACAACAAAAGACCCCCAAATAGCCAAAGCAAATAGCCAGATGTTGAAGAAGAAGAACAAAACTGAAGGGTGTTATAATCCCAGATTTCAAAATATACTACAAAGCTATAGTAATCAAAAGTGTTGCTCTGACACAAAAATAGACACACAGATCAAAGGAATAGAATAGAAGCTGAGATGGAAACCCACACTTAATCTATGACAAAAGAGACAAGAATATACAATGGGGAAAAGACAGTCTCTTTAACAAATGGTGCTGTGAAAACTGTACAGCTCCAGGCAAAAGAATGAAACTGGACCGCCTCTTACACCAAACACAAAAGTAAATAAAAAATGGATTAGAGACCTAAACGTGAGACCTGAAACCATAAAACTCCCAAAAGAAAACAGGCAGTAATGTCCTTGACATCAACCTTGGAAACATTTTTCTAGAACTTTCTCCCCAAGCAAGGGAAACAAAAACAAAATTAGACTATTGGGACTATAGTAAAATAAAAAGCTTTTCCATCAGCAAAACAAAAAGACAGCCTACTGAATGGGAGAAGATATTTGCAAATTATATATTTGATGAGGGATTAATATCCAAAATAAATAATGTATATAACTCTACACTGAAAAAACTTTCCTATTTTAAAATGGGCAGATGAGGGGCGCTTGGGTGGCTCAGTTGGTTAAGCGACTGCCTTCGGCTCAGGTCATGATCCTGGAGTTCCGGGATCGAGTCCCGCATCGGGCTCCCAGCTCCACGGGGAGTCTGCTTCTCTCTCTGACCTTCTCCTCACTCATGCTCTCTCTCACTGTCTCTCTCTCTCTCTCAAATAAATAAATAAAATGTTTAAAAAAAAATAAAATGGGCAGATGACTTGAATAGACATTTTTCCAAAGAAGCCCTATAGATGGCTGACAGACACATGGGAAAAGATCCTCAACATCACTCATCATCGGGGAAATGCAAATCAAAACCACGATGATATATCACTTTACAACTGTCAGAATGTCTAAAATCAAAGAAACAAGAAATAACAAGTGTTGGTGAGGATGTGGAGAAATAGGAACCCTCATGCATTGTTCATGGGAATACAAACTGGTGCAGCCTCTCTGGAAAACAGTAGAGATTCCTCAAAAAATTGAAAATAGAATCACCATATGATACAGTAACTCTACTAACTGGGTATTGGTCCAAAGAAAATGGAAACAGTAATTTGAAAATATATGCATACCTCTATGTTTATTACAGCATTATTTACTAGCCAAGATATGGAAGCAACTCAAGTGTCCATATAGATGAAAGGATAAAGAAAATGTGGTATTATATGCAATGATCTGTTACTCAGTCAAAAAAAGCATGAGATCTTGTCATTTACAGCAACATAGATGGACCTATAGGATATAATGCTGAGTGAAATAAGTCAGAGAAAGACAAATAGAGTATGATTTCACTAATGTAGAATTTAAGACACAAAACAAATGAATAACAACAACTAAAAGACCACTCTCAAATACAGAGAACAAATTGGTGGCGGCCAGAGGGGAGGTGGTTGGGGAGAAGGGGGATAAAATAATGAAGAATATTAAGAGTAGGTTTACCTTGGTGAGCACTGAGTAATGTATAGAGTTGATGAATCAGTATACTGTACACCTGAAACTAATATAACCCTGTATGTTAATTATACTGAAATTTTAAAAAAATTGTCCTCTTGGAGTATTGACCCCTTTATCATTATGTAATACTTTTCTTATCCCTAATAAAAATCCTTGCTCTGAAGTCTGCTTTCTGAAATTGATATAGCTATTCTTACTTTTTGGGGGGATTACTATTTGCATGATATATCTTTTTCCATTCATTTACATTTAATCTATATGTGTCTTCATATTTAAAGTGGTTTTCTGGGGCGCCTGGGTGGCTCAGTGGGTTGAAGCCTCTGCCTTCAGCTCAGGTCATGATCCCGGGTCCTGGGATCGAGCCCCACATCGGGCTCTATGCTCAGCAGGGAGCCTGCTTCCTCCTCTCTCTCTGCCTGCCTCTCCGCCTACTGTCTTCCTGTCAAATAAATAAATAAAATCTTTTAAAAAAAAAAAGTGGAAGAAAAAAAAAAGTGGTTTTCTTTTAGACAGCATATAGTTGGTTCGTTTTTTGTTTCTCTGACATCTCCGTCTTTTACTTGATGTAGTAGACCATTAATAACATTTAAAGTGTTTATTAATACAGTTGGATTAACTATATAACCATATTTGTTTTCTATTCTTGCCCTTGTTCTTTGTTCCTATTTTTATCCTCCCTTTATCTGTTTTTTTTTTGTGTGTGTGTGTGGTTTTAACCGAGAATTTTATTTTTTAATACTCTTTTAAGATTTATTTATTTATCTTAAAGAGCATGCATGAGCAGAGGGTGTGTGAGAGAATCCTCAAGCAGACTCCCCGCTGACTGGACTGGAGACCAATCCCAGGACCCTCAGATCATGACCTGAGCCTAAACCAAGAGTTGGACACCCAACTGACTGAGCCCCCCAGGCACCCCTTTAACTGAGAATTTTATATGGTTTATTTTCTCTCCCTTCTTAGAAGTATATCAATTATACTTTTTTTTAAATGGGTGCCCTATGGTTTTTGATATATATTTAAAATTAATCCAAATTCATTTTCAAAGAACATAATACACCTCCCAGGGTAGCATTAGTACAATATAATAACAAAATAATCCCACTTCCTTCTCTTGTTCTTTGTATCATTTGTGTCATTGTTGTCATTCATACCATATATAGGTAAGTGATCCAAGGGCAATGAATGTATTTATGTATATATGCACACTCATATGTATGTACTCGCGTTGGTAATCTAATCATTCTCGTTCTTATTATTGAGCAAATTGTTATCTGTTAGATCAGCTGAGAAAAGGAAGACTAAAAGCTTTTCTTTAACCTTCACTTATTCTTTCTCTGATGCTCTTCTTTATGTAGTTCTAAATTTCTGACTCATTATCATTTTTCTTCTCTATGAAAATCTTCTTTTAACATTTCTTGTAAAGCAGGTCTATTGGCAGCAAATTTCCTCCATTTTTTTATCCTTCACTTTTGAGGGATAATTTCACAAGACAGAATTTTAGGTTAGTGGTCTTTTCTCAACATTTTAAATATTTCATTCCACTTTCTTCTTGCTTGCATGGTTTCTGAGAAGTGGATGTAATTCTTACATTTGCTTCTATTTAGGTAAGGTGGGGAGAGTTCCCTCCCCTCTGTCATCTTCCAAGATATTTTCTTTAACTATGATTTTCTGCAGTTTGAATGTGATGTGCTTAGGTGTAGTTTTGGCATTTAACCTGTTTGGTATTCTCTGATCTTTCTGGATCTGTGGTTTGATGTATGACACTAATTTAAAGAAATTCTGTCATTATTGTTTCAAATATTTCTTTTCTTTCTTCTCCTTCCTGGTTTTCCCCAGTATGCCCATGTTATATAACCTTTGTATTTGTTCCACAGTTCCTGTATATTCTGTCTATCCCCTCTCCCTATCTTTTTTCCCTTTTGTTTTTGAGTTTTGGAAGTTCCTACTGACATTCTCAAGCTCAAGGATTCCTTCATCACCTGTGTCCAGTCTACTAATGAACCTTTCAGAGGAGTTATTCATCTGATTGCTTACATTTTTTTCTCTGTTAGAATTTTCGTTATTCTCCTTACAGTACCTGTCTACTATTGCATGTTGTCTGCTTTTTCTATTAGTCGTTAGCATGTTTATATATTTTTCAAAATTTCCAATCTGATCATTCCAATATTCTTCCCATATCTGAGTCTGGTTCTGATGATAGCTCGGTCTCTTCAAACTGTGCTTTTGCTTTCTAGTGACTTGTAACTTTTTTTTTGAAAGCCAAACATGATGTATTGAGTAAAAGGAATTCCAGCACATAGGCCTTTCTTTTCTTTTTTAAAGATTTTATTTATTTGACAGACAGAGATCACAAGTAGGCAGAGAAGCAGGCAGAGAGAGAGGAGGAAGCATGCTCCCTGCTGAGCAGAGAGCCCAATGAGGGATTGATCCCAGGACCATGGGATTGTGACCTGAGCTGAAGGCAGAGGTTTAACCCATTGGGTCACCCAGGCGCCCCAGCACATAGGCTTTTAGTGATATGGTGATAAATTGCACAGAAAGAAGAAGCAGTCTATAGTCCTGTGATTAGGTTTCAGTTGTGTGTTTTTTTTATATTTTATTTATTTATTTGACAGAGAGAGATCGCAGGTAGGTAGAGGGGCAGGCAGAGAGAAAGGGAGAAGCAGGCTCCCTGCTCCATCCCAGGACCCTGAGATCATGACCTGAGCTGAAGTCCCACACTTTAGTGACTGAGCCACTCAGGTGCCCAGTCCCCTTTGGGGTTTTTAATTCTCAGACTTACCACACTGAGCCTCCAGCAATTTGTCAATTATAGTTAAGGTTTTCCTACTCTGACACTGGTTACTGTAGAAGTTTCTGTTTGTGTATTTCTTTTCTAGTAAGTTATAATTCTCTGTGTTTACCTGACTCTCCAGTTTTAGAGACAGCAGTTTGCCCTGTGACCTTACTTCCCTGATAGATCTAGAAGAGCTGTTGATTTTTCAGTTTGTTCAGCTTGTTAGAAAAAGACCAGAAACTGGAAGTCCTACCTCCAGTTTTTATTTACTAGCATCATTAATTCTCAAATCTGAAAGAGATTTGAGATACCATCTAGTGCATTATTATAGGGCATTTTCAAGGACCACCTCCCATTACCAACACCCCCCACACCACCTTCTGCTGCATGGACAGATGATTGCCATTGATTATCCTGAGCACTGCCTATACGGAAAGCATATTAAATTGCTCTGGTGGCTCAAAAACTCTTATTATACCCTCTTTGGTCTTAGTTGTGCACTTGAATGATCGAAGGTATAAGGAGAGGAAGAGGAGGGATACATCCTGTAGGTTCCCCCTGAAGAGCCAGAGGCAACCCCAGTCCTATCCTGTAGTCTTCCATAAGGTGGTAGGGGTGACCAGACTGCATCGGGAAGTCAGAGGCCAGCAGTGCATGCGAATATTGGGCTCATACACCCATGCTAGTGAGACCCCGAGGTAAAGAAAGTTTGCCGGGGTGACAGCAATCCTGGGAGGGCTTCCTCCAAGAAGAGAGCTGATTGTGGGCCTTGAAGATTCATGGAGAGCTTTGACATGCTGGTTAGGATTGGGGACAGGGTTACAAGGAGAAATGAGTTAACCAGACACTTGAGATTCAAGGGATGTAGAAGTGAAACCAGTGGCATCCAGAACCTCAATACCAAGATTCAGGAATCATAACCCTTACTGTGGAAGGCCTTCGATTATGTCTCATTCATCTGTCAAGAGTCTCATCGTCTATTTTAGTATCACATATCAAGAAATGGAAAAATCCTTAGAGACCATCTAGTTCAAGCTTTCCCTTTACATAGATGGAGAAATTGAGGCGCAGAGTAGTAGTACGGTGTTAACAAATAAAGAACAGGTCCAAAACAGAGTCACTTGTACTGAGACCTACATCAGCAAACCAAGGCAATACATAGTTGAAGTTTCAGCCTCTCCCAGGAGTGTGATTTTTAACTTGTGAGGTAATCTAACCGGTAGACCCTCACCTTCTCCCAAAGGAAGGTCATCTTGCCAGGAACAATCCATTTGTTGCTGGAAATTTCCTTTTTCTTCCCCCTTCTGCCTATAAAAGCTTTCCATTTTGTGCAGATCCTTGGAGCTCCTTTCTACAGGCATACTTCGGAGATGTGCACATTTGATTTCAGACCACTGCAATCAAGTGAGTATCGCAATAAAGCAAGTCAAATGGGTTTGTTGGTTTCCCGGTGCCCATGAAAGTTGTGATTACACTATGTTGTGGTCTATTAACTGTGCAATAGCATTACATCTTTTTTTAAAAAGTCTAATAAATAAATAGTTTCTATATAACCTTAATTTAAAAATATAGACACAGAGGGGTGCCTGGGTGGCTCAATGGGTTAAGCCTCTGCCTTCGGCTCCGGTCATGATCTCAGGGTCCTGGGATCGAGCCCCAAATTGGGCTCACTGCTCATCAGGGAGCCTGCTTCCCCCTTTCTTTCTCTGCCTGCCTCTGCCTACTTGTGATCTCTGTCAAATAAATAAATAAAAATCTTAAAAAAATATATAGACACAGAGACATGAATAAATGCTGTTGGAAAAAATGGTGACAATAGACATGGTCTATGCAGGGTTGCCACAGACCTTCAATTTGTAAAAACAAACAAAAAACAACAAAAACAAAAACATTGTGGGCGAAGAGCAGTAAAATGAGGAATGCCTTTGGTTGCTAGACGGGTTGCTGTCCCATTCATGAACTGTTTACTAAAGCCAATTAGATCTTCAAATTTACTTGGTTGAATTTTTATTTTCTTAACAGATTTGGTGGAAATGGTGTGGGACAAGAGCGGATAGCTTCAGAAACAACAAGAAACACACGGACTCTCAAACCCTTTGAGTTCTCGGTCTTTCTCACCATTTCCAAAGGTTGTGGGTAGGTTCCTCTCAGGTCTGATCTCTGTTCTTTGCATCCAGCTCCTGGTCAAATTGTTTTTCTAGTCATTCTCACATTTGGAGCTGCTGGTAGTTTAGACCACAATTCCCCATTTGTATAGAAACCCCAGCCCTTGGTTCTGTCCCCAGATAACACATTGGGAACTGCTGGTGGTTTAGGATGCCATTCCCCAATTGTATGGAATCAGTCCATAGTGTCCATTCTCCGGGGTCTGCTGGTTCAACCCTTTCTCCAGTCCCCAGCTCCACTTTGGTGGTAGTGGACACAGGGCCTCCTCTTGGCCATGCCACAGTAATATCTCTTAGTTACTGCTGGCGTGGCAAGGCCACACATTTGTTTGTCTTGTTTTCTGCAGATAAAGGTTATTGCTAATGAGAATCTCAGAAGCCGAAAAGCTATCAAAATTGGTGAGAATGGGTTGAACATTCAAATGCTGTCAGGCACTTACCACCTAACCCAAAGACTCCTGTGTTAGGATGGATTGGTCACAGAATGGGTTACATTAACAGTAGGTCATCTTTCAACCTTAAGATTGAATTTTAAGAAAATGTAATGTGGTATGCTAAAATATCACACAACCCCCAAGTTTAGTTCGGTTCTGAGAGACCCAAAGGCTTAGCTTTAATTAAAATAATAATACATAAATACATATTTAGATAAGTATAAATATATACATAAATACGTGTGTGTGTGTGTGTGTGTGTGTGTGTGTACATATATATCTTTTTGAAGTTCCCAGCACCTTTCCCAGAGCTGGCACAAAGCAGATGCCCACCAGGTACTAAAAAAGGCAAAAAAAAAAAAAGAAAAGAAAAACTTGCCAAATCTGGCAGATATCGAAGCTATGCTCTAAACCTATTCAGAGCCTGCAGATGGGATCCTGGGAAATACCGGCAGAAGCTGGCTAAAAGTACGAGTTCTTAGCAGTCAGCTCCCTCCTGTCTCTGCGGATAGTACTTGGTAGAGAGACAAAAATAAGATTTCACGTTGTCACTTTCTAAAACAGGCCTTTGATTTTTGACTTTGGCAGTGTCTCTGGAGCCTGTGAAGATACTATCTTTTGTACCCTCTTTGTGTACCTCTCTTGGGTCCCTCTGCTTGCCTAATAACTGCCATAAATATTTACTGTTTATTTTGGTTGAAACCTGATGAGATATTTGAAAGGATTTAATAGCTCTGCGATTAGAAGACCAACCAAATTGGAAGCTAATATTCCGGGCTTGATGGGAATTTTTTTTTTTTTTAAGATTTTATTTATTTATCTGACAGATCACAAGCAGGCAGAGAGGCAGGCAGAGAGAGAGGAGGAAGCAGGCTCCCTGCTGAGCAGAGAGCCCGATGCAGGGCTCGATCCCAGGACTCTGAGATCATGACCTGAGCCGAAGGCAGCGGCTTAACCCACTGAGCCACCCAGGCACCCCAGGAATTTTTTTTTTTTAAAGATTTTATTTATTTATTTGTCAGAGAGAGAGAGAGAGAGCGCGAGAGTGAGCACAGGCAGACAGAGAGGCAGGCAGAGGCAGAGGGAGAAGCAGGCTCCCTGCTGAGCAAGGAGCCCGATGTGGGACTGGATCCCAGGACCCTGAGATCATGACCTGAGCCGAAAGCAGCCGCTTAACCAACTGAGCCACCCAGGTGTCCCTTGATAGGAATTTTTTAAAGCCTTCTCTCCTAAGCTAAATGTACCCAGAGGGAAAGAAGAACATTCCAACAGGGGTGTATGGGTGTGTCAGTGTTTCCATACAATTCCGACTGCAACCCAATTCTTTGAGGAATTAGAAGCAAGTGTACTTAACCTACAAATATTTGCAAGACCAGAAGAGTCGCTCTAGGAACAATTCAAGGTCCACTTGTTCTTTTTAACAATTAACCTCACCTATTTCATCCCCAAAGGTTTGTAGGTCTGGTAAAATTCTGGCCTTCCAGAGCCAAAGTCCTTGGAGGAATTTGCATTCTTTCCGTCTTTGAGATGTAAAATTTCTACCAGGTCTTCTCTTATCTTCTTATGTCTTATCTTCTCATCTGGGTCATCTTCTTGAAATGCAAACTTCAGGGAGGTAATTCTGAACAGGAGAAAAAACTTTAAAAGGGAAGGGGCTTTAAAAATGTGAATTATTGTAGAAGTTCTCTTGCCCAATACAGTCCACAGCTTTTTGATTTTCTTTGTCCAGGACAAATGCATCTCAAGTGTCTTCTCCACAAACATCAACAGAAAGAGCTTTGACAAGCTGAGCAGGTAATTATTCTAACTCTTCTTTTAAAAGCTAGTGAGTTTTGCATTATTATATCCATCACATGATTAAAAAATTTTTTTTTAAGTTTTTATTTTAATTCCAGCTAACATACAGTCATAGCTAAATTTTTTTTTTAAGATTTATTTATTTATTTATTTGACAGACAGAGATCACAAGTAGGCAGAGAGGCAGGCAGAGAGAGAGGAGGAAGCAGGTTCCCCACCGAGCAGAGA